>NC_041386.1:467651538-467695313 GCF_002162155.2 Triticum dicoccoides
CCCCTTCCTTTCCCCCTCCTAGTAGGAGTAGGAAAGAGGGGAGTCCTACTCCTACTAGGAGGAGGACTCCTCCTCCTTGGCGCGCCCTAGGGCCGGCCGGCCTCCTCCCCTTGCTCCTTTATATACGGGGGCAGGGGCACCCCTAGACACACAAGTTGATACACGTGATTGTTTACTTAGCCGTGTGCGGTGCCCCCTTCCACCATACTCCTCGATAATATTGTACCGGTGCTTAGGCAAAGCCCTGCGATGGTAGAACATCAAGATCGTCACCATGCCGTCGTGCTGACGGAACTCTTCCCCGACACTTTGCTGGATCGGAGTCCGGGGATCGTCATCGAGCTGAACGTGTGCTAAAACTCGGAGGTGTCGTAGTTTCGGTGCTTGATCGGTCGGGCCGTGAAGATGTACGACTACATCAACCGCGTTGTCATAATGCTTCCACTGTCGGTCTACAAGGGTACGTAGATCACACTCTCCCCTCTCGTTGCTATGCATCACCATGATCTTGTGTGTGCGTAGGAATTTTTTTGAAATTACTACGTTCCCCAACACCACCGACGTACTCCTTCCTCCTATATATACCTACGTACCCCCAAACTACCAGAAACGGAGCCAAAACCCTAATTCCACCGTCGTAACTTTCTGTATCCACGAGATCCCATCTTGGGGCCTGTTCCGGAGCTCCGTCGGAGGGGGCATCGATAACGGAGGGCTTCTACATCAACACCATAGACCTTCCGATGAAGTGTGAGTAGTTTACCTCAGACCTACGGGTCCATAGTTATTAGCTAGATGGCTTCTTCTCTCTTTTTGGATCTCAATACAAAGTTCTCCCCCTCTCTTGTGGAGATCTATTCGATGTAATCCTCTTTTGCGGTGTGTTTGTTGAGACCGATGAATTGTGGGTTTATGATCAAGTTTATCTATGAACAATATTTGAATCTTCTCTGAATTCTTTTATGTATGATTGGTTATATTTGCAAGTCTCTTCGAATTATCAGTTTGGTTTGGCCTACTAGATTGATCTTTCTTGCAATGGGAGAAGTGCTTAGCTTTGGGTTCAATCTTGCGGTGTCCTTTCCCAGTGACAGTAGGGGCAGCAAGGCATGTATTGTATTGTTACCATCGAGGATAACAAGATGGGGTTTATTTCATATTGCATGAGTTTATCCCTCTACATCATGTCATCTTGCTTAAAGTGTTACTCTGTTCTCTTGAACTTAATACTCTAGATGCATGCTGGATAGCGGTCGATGTGTGGAGTAATAGTAGTAGATGCAAGCAGGAGTCGGTCTACTTGTCTCGGACATGATGCCTATATACATGATCATACCTAGATATTATCATAACTATGCTCAATTCTGTCAATTGCTCAACAGTAATTTGTTTACCCGCCGTGAATACTTATGCTCTCGAGAGAAGCCACTAGTGAAACATATGGCCCCCGGGTCTATCTTCTATCATATTAATCTTCCAATACTTAGTTATTTTTATTGCCTTTTATTTTACTTTACATCTTTATCATAAAAATACCAAAAATATTATCTTATCATATCTATCAGATCTCACTCTCGTAAGTGACCGTGTAGAGATTGACAACCCCTTATCGTGTTGGTTGCGAGGATTTATTTGTTTGTGTAGGTACGAGGGACTCATGCGTGGCCTCCTACTGGATTGATACCTTGGTTCTCAAAAACTGAGGGAAATACTTACGCTACTTTGTTGCACCACCCTTTCCTCTTCAAGGGAAAACCAACGCAAGTGCTCAAGAGGTAGCAGTCATCATCTATCTCTAGGCGGCGAAGCACTACTGGATCACTGGTGTCAAATGCGTGCAATCCGTAGAGGAATCGTATGTTTGATTCTTCTTCATGGGATGGTTCCAGGGGAATTCAAGAACAATCTTCACTAACTCTTCTTCCGCTGCAATTCAAAGTTGGTAAAAATAAGATCTAATCTTGTATGCATCTTCATGGTGATCCTAGGAACTTTATTCATAGGAATATTTTTTTGTTTCGTACTATGTTTCCCAACACCAGAGTGCCATCATCTTCCATTGTTCTCACGGACGAGAGGGTGCATGAGGAACACCACCACCATAGACGAAGAGTTCCAATCAACCGAGACCATCCATGATGCATCATGTCTATTGGTGCGATCAAAAGGAAATGACCAAACGAGTCCATACACGACGTAGAGCCACATGCAGTCGAGTCTACAACACAACAACGACACCTCAAAGCCGAAGGGCATCAAGGAGCTGAGTCCACACCCGAATCGCTTCACCATACACATCAACCACCGAGTTCGTAGAAGGTAAACTCCATCACCACCGGGACAAACAGAGAAGAATAGAAATGACACCACCACAAACAAGCCACTTGACCATGGATGATATCATCCAGATGGCAAATAGAGCATCTCAATATCGATGCCTCCAAGGAGGGGAGTGACGCTCAAAGCACCACCATCAATGGATCTGGATGAATTTGAGGATTTTCCCCAGAGACTTGCAGACTAGGAGGAAGTGTCGCAGCTCCATCGAACAATGCCTCCATGGAGGTGAGTGGTACCCAAAGGCATCGCCAGTGTCGGTTCTAACATCGAACTCAAACGGAGCTTTCACCTGGATTGCCACATATAAGCACCGCCTATGCCTGAACTTCCACAAGCATCACTGACGCCGCCGACCTCTAGAATACCGACCATTGCAAGTAGTAGAACCACCATAACGACACGCCCATTCCCGCCAACCCCATGCGTCCGACGAGCACCGTCGTCACCAACCAAGCTGGACGTCCGGGCCTAGATCCGCCAAATGTTGAACCGCCCCATAGCTTGACAAACCGCCATGACCCACTAGAGCCACCGCCCCGAATCCATGCGCTACAGCAGTGCCCACCACCACGTTGGCCGGTCGTCATCCCTGGGAGCACAACAGGACTTCGTTGTGGCCAACGAATGTGGGCATTAGAGCCCAAATCCCTCATGCGTCGGACCACCCCATGATTCGCTGCGCTCAACGCCCACATTGTGCAGGTGAGTAGGTCTGCCACCGGCACCTCCGCCCTGACTTCTGTCGTCGCTCCGCGAGCAATCCACGTCGGCCAGGGACGAAGCAGCACGCCACGAGAGAAGCTCCCCCTGCCGCTGCCTTCCACCGAGATGGGCTTCGCCCGTCCGCCTCCTCCTGCAGTGGCCAGGCTGGAGAGTGAGGTGGGGATGGGACGGGGCGGCGGCGGCAAGCGTTCGCTCATGCCACCCCCTAGACAGCGGCGCGGGTGTTTTTTTAAGCAAGATAAAACAATGTTGAGTTCTGTAAACTCACGTACAGGAGTAGCTACCTTGCACTAGAGCTATTTTAATTTTAATTTACTTTTTTGCGGGGAACTATTTTATTTTTGGTGGGGAAGAGTCAAAAATCCATAGCTGGACACGAGCACACCTGTTCCCGGATGAACAGTAAATTCAAAAATTTCTGAAATTTTTATACATCGAAAATGAACAAGTTTTCTACAGTCGTGAAAAGTCTCATGGCAATGTGAGGTAGGAGGAACTCGGGACGGACAAAATAAAATCAGTGCTCCAGAATAAAAAAAATCTGAACGTTTGTCAAAACCCTGGTTTTTTGTCAAAGCACCTATCGCCATGAATTTTTTCATACGCCTAGAAAACTTGTGCATCTTTCGTGCCAAAAAAAGTATTTGTTATTTTAATTTTGATTTGTTGTTCATCACTAGGAGAAGATGCTCCCCAACACCAAAACGCCATCCTTGGAAAGAGTTACTCACTTAAGTTGACCTGGCCCCTTGTGGAGCGGTGCAGCATCAGAACTGTTGTGCATTTGCAGTTCGCTACAGTAATGAAAGGCTCAAGATCTACAATCTTGCAGAGTCAATTTTGTTGACTCAAATGGAGCATCCGGAGCATCAAGTAGATACAAATACAATGAGAGCACGACCGATCTCTACATAGTTAGAATGCATACAGCAATAAAAAGGATTGTCGATAAATAGTAAAATCATATAAGACCAAAACTATGCCTAAATGAAAAAAAAACAAAGCGATTAAATCCACGATCGACAAACTACATCAATGACCATATCCGCACCAACCATTTCAGCACAACACAAGGACAATGAGATTTTTCAACAGCGACACTCGAGCGTCGTCGTCACCGGATCCAACCACAAATGGTCAGAGTCTAGGTTTTCACTCTGAAGAACCAATCTAAGCATATCCGAACAATGCCTTCTATAAGGTAACGACGTAAAAACATCATTATTGTCAGATATAACATATTAGTGTAAGACTTGGGTTTTCACACCGGAGCTTGAGACCGGGTACTCATGAAGCACCACCATCGGAGTTAATCATTTTTTCTAGAAAAGGAGGTTCAACCCCTGCCTCTGCATCAATCGATGCATGCAGTCATCTTTATTAATTATTTCACAAAGGTTTGACAAGAACATACATCAATCCACCTGAAGCCATCACTCACACCTACAAACTCGATAATGTGGAGTGCTCTCACTCCCCATATCTAAAATCGGTGTCGTCATCGATCCATCCACATAACGTATCAGGACCAACAGCCAGTGTAGCCTACCTAAAGCGCACGCCACATGCACACGTTTTAGAAACCGCCATCATCATCGAACCATTGACCCATCTTCAGGAGAGATATTTGCATCTTCCTTGCCAGTCCGGACATCCGTCGACGCCACCACGGCGCCACCACCCTGCGTTCATCCGCCCAGACGCGAACACTCTAGAAGATCTATCGTGCGTAGCACCTGCCAACCAGGCATGACTCAGCGTAGCACCTGTCGGCTAGGCATGACTTGACAGCTCCACCGAAGCTCCGCGCAAGACAAAGCCGCTCCACCTCCTGCCTCTGTCTTCCAACGCTGCTCCACAAACGATGCTCTCAAGAGAGAAATGGCGTTGTAGTACCGCCTGAAGGAAATATGCCCTAGAGGAAATAATAAAGTTATTATTTATTTCCTTATATCATGATAAATGCTTATTATTCATGCTAGAATTGTATTAACCGGAAACATAATACATGTGTGAATACATAGACAAACAAAGTGTCACTAGTATGCCTTTACTGGACTAGCTCGTTGATCAAAGATAGTTATGTTTCCTAGCCATAGACATGAGTTATCATTTGATTAACGGGATCACATCATTAGGAGAATGATGTGATTGACTTGACCCATTCCGTTAGCTTAGCACTTGATCGTTTAGTATGTTGATATTGCTTTCTTCATGACTTATACATGTTCCTATGACTATGAGATTATGCAACTCCCGTTTACCGGAGGAACACTTGTGTGCTACCAAACGTCACAACGTAACTGGGTGATTATAAAGGTGCTCTACAGGTGTCTCCGAAGGTACTTGTTGAGTTGGCGTATTTCGAGATTATGATTTGTCACTCCGATTGTCGGAGAGGTATCTCTGGGCACACTCGGTAATGCACATCACTATAAGCCTGGCAAGCATTGTAACTAATGAATTAGTTGCGGGGTGATGTATTACGGAACGAGTAAAGAGACTTGCTGGTAATAAGATTGAACTAGGTATTGAGATACCGACGATCGAATCTCGGGCAAGTAACATACCGATGACAAAGGGAACAACGTATGTTGTTATGCGGTTTGATCGATAAAGATCTTCGTAGAATATGTAGGAGCCAATATGAGCATCCAGGTTCCGCTATTGGTTATTGACCAGAGACGTGTCTCGGTCATGTCTACATAGTTCTCGAACCCGTAAGGTCCGCACACTTAAAGTTCGATGACGATTTGTATTATGAGTTATGTGATTTGATGTACCGAAGGTAGTTCGGAGTCCCGGATGAGATCGGGGACATGACGAGGAGTCTCTAAATGGTCGAGACATAAAGATCGATATATTGGACGACTATATTCGGACATCGGAAAGGTTCCGAGTGATTCGGATATTTTTCAGAGTACCGGAGAGTTACAGGAATTCGTATTGGGCCTTAATGGGCCATACGGGAAAGGAGAGAAAGGCCTCAAAAGGTGGCCGCACCCCTCCCCATGGTCTGGTCCGAATTGGATTAGGGAAGGGAAGCGCCCCTTCCTTCTCCTTTTCCTTTCCCCTTTTCCTATTCCATATGGGAGGAGGAAACCTATTAGGACTAGGGAGTCCTAGTAGGACTCCACACTTCTGGCGCACCCTAGGGGCTGGCCAACCTCCCCTCCTCCATCCTTTATAAACAGGGGCAGGGGAGCACCCTAGAACACACAAGTTGATCAGTTGATCTATTCCAGCTGTGTGCGGTGCCCCCCTCCACCATATTCCACCTTGGTTATATCGTAGTGGTGCTTAGGCGAAGCCCTGCGTCGGTAGCAACATCATCACCGTCATCACGCCGTCGTGCTGACGAAACTCTCCTGTGAAGCTTTGCTGGATCGGAGCTCGCGGGACGTCATCGAGTTAAACGTGTGCAGAACTCGGAGGTGCCGTGCGTTTGGTACTTGGATCGGTCGGATCGTGAAGACGTACGACTACATCAACCGTGTTGTGCTAACACTTCCGCATTCGGTCTACGAGGGTACGTGGACACGCTCACCCCTTTTGTTGCTATGCATCATCATGATCTTGCGTGTGCGCAGGAAATTTTTTAAAATTACTACGTTCCCCAACACCGCCATCGTCCGATCTGAAAGGCCAGATCCTAGTGTTTCCCCCAAAGCAGCACGAGTGGGTCGACAACAGTTATACAACGATGCCTTCATCAAGATAACGACGCAAAACGGCGTCGTCGCCCGCCAACAACTCGGTTTTCACCGGCAACTATGTCTCTCCGACTCGTAGCCGGGACTAGATGACGAATCTCAAGATTCAACCACCCAGCCGCAGGCCGATCATCTCTGACGAAAGAGATGACCACCACCACCGACTACACTGGCCAGAATAGATCTGACCAAAGGTGCCGACGCGATCACCGAGGCCCTCCACGCCGCCGCAGCCGATCCAAAGGTAGATCGAATCACTGGCCAAGAACCAGAGTGTCGTAGCCCTCGTGACCGCAGCACCCACGACCCCTGGCCCATCTCCACTGAAGCTCCCATCGGCAGCGCCCAATGCCTAGCGCCTGGCTCAAGATCTACATGGAGCTGTATTTAACTAACTAGTAGAGGTGATTGACTTTATTGCAACCCCCACAAGAATCAGTGGTGAATGCATAGGTTGGTAGCATCAGATTGTGTTTCTTGTGTTTACTAATTTTTAATAAGAGATGTGTGGCTCAGGTGTTGGCACATTGCTGCCGGTGTTGTCTCACATTGTGCCTGTGGAGATGAGCCTTGCAAATAATGGACAAGGTGGACCTACCTGCGTGCGAAATGTACATGACCTCCACGATATTAATACTGTGGTTTATTTGTTGACCGGATAGATAAGATGATCAACATTGCTATGTGATGTATCAATCTATCTTTTAATGAACACGAGATACACGCATACGCTCACAAACATGCGTCTGTATGAATGAATGTACACACGTCTATCCCTATGAAAATATTGGAGAGGTTTGATTGATAAATTTTTGTATTGGCGAAGTCATCACAGCCCACAGGCATCTCATAGTCAGCTAGAAGGATATCTCTCACCGAACGAACATCATCAAAAAGTCTAAAAAAATTCAAAAAAAATGTGAGCAAACACACCAGGCCTAAGATTTGACCGATCTAGTTTCACCACAAGGAACCGAAACGTAAAGTGTTGTGTATGTTTTCTAATTAATAACATTAGGCATCACTTTTTTATTTTTCAAGTGAATAGTTTGGTTTTATTGACTATTCAAACAAAGTAGTCAGATACACCAAAATAAGCAGGGACAATAAAAATCCATGATAAAAGTAAAAAAGTTAGATCAAGTTTCTTCGAAGTCACCGTCTCTAGTTTCACATTTTGTAACTCGAGTTTTCTGCATGCTCAATAATCTAACAAAAAAAACTAAAAGAGCACTCTAAACTACAAAATGTGGTCCCGCCACCTCTCGATGCCAAAAGGCCTGCGAGGGCAAGGAAAATCGACAGGAATCCTATCTGCCAGCGGCTAGGGTTTTCTGTCGAGCACGAACGACCTGGTCGAATGAGTTCGGTCGATCAGCCGCCACTGGTTTTATTTTATTTATTTATTTGCTTTATTGTAAACATGAATGAATTGTTAAAATTGAACTTGATATAACTGGTAGTTTTGCTGTCTTCTATACGAAAAAGGTTTAAGAATGGTGGTTTCATTATTGAAACTAGTAGGGAATTCCAAGATTTATTATGGGTTCATGGCTATGCGTGATTTGTGCGTGTTATTGCGGAATGAAATGCCTCGATGAATCAAGCTGGATGAGCCATCTGCCATCGACCTCTTGCACGCAATGCAAATGCCGGAGCCTTTAAATTTCACACAGTAGGCAGTACACCTCGGTACACCTCTGGCTATATGGCTATCCCGTCCTCCCTTTAAGGTGTGGGCCAGGTGGATCGATGGGTTCGTATATCATTCATGTGATGCTGTTGATGGAAAGAGAAAGCGTATGTACCACAGACCGATCAGCAGCTAGCAAGAAAGTGAAAATCACAGTAGCGTCACAGGTGTACGTACGTAGACGGCAACAAGTGAAAAGGAGCTCACTCACTCCCATTCAGCTCCAAGCTCCTTGCTATATATACGCACCACACGCTTGACACAGTGCACGGCCAGAAAAAGACGAGATCAAATCAAGCCGGGGATCCAGAGAGAGTGATCGAACAGTAGTGATGGGGAGGCCGCCGTGCTGCGACAAGTTGGGCGTGAAGAAGGGTCCGTGGACGCCGGAGGAGGACATCATCCTGGTCTCCTACATCCAGGAGCACGGCCCCGGCAACTGGCGGTCTGTGCCGGTGAGCACCGGCCTCATGCGCTGCAGCAAGAGCTGCCGCCTCCGCTGGACCAACTACCTCCGCACCGGCATCAAGCGCGGCAACTTCACAAGCCACGAGGAAGGCGTCATCGTCCACCTCCAGTCACTCCTCGGCAACAGGTATACCTACCACTGATCAACTTCATATCATCAAATCAATGGGTGGCTGGGGCAGTGGCCTGGCGTCCATGGCGATCGATTTAGCTAACAGTTCCATCTCTTGCTTTGAATGTAGATGGGCGGCGATCGCGTCGTACCTGCCGCGGAGGACGGACAACGACATCAAGAACTACTGGAACACGCACCTCAAGAAGAAGCTCAGGAAGCAGCAAGCCATGGGAGCCATTTTCGCGCCGCCGGCGTCCTCCTCCCCCGGCACAGCAGGCGACAACTTCGACCACCACAACCACCACGACATGGTCTCCAGGGCCGACGGCTACGGGGCCGGCCAGGCGTACATGAACACGGAGGTCTCGCAGCTGATCGCCGGGCGTGGTCACTCGCCGTTCGCCGACGCTGCCCCCGAGGCCTGCTCCTCGTCGTCCTACGCTTCGAGCGTGGACAACATATCCAAGCTGCTCGGCGGCTTCATGAAGAGCTCCCCGCCGCCGCCGCCGCCGCACAACAACTACGACGCCGACGACGTCAAGCCTCTGCTGCCCTTGGACAGTATGTCCGGCACCGGCAGCGCCGAGCTGAGCTTCACCGCCAGCGTGCAGCAGCCGGCGTTGATGGGGGGACGCGTCGGGTACGAGTACGACGACGAGACCAAGCAGAAGCAGCAGCATCAGGCGCCACTGTCCTCGATCGAGAAGTGGTTGTTCGATGAGGCCGCGGACCTGGAGCTGTCCGATGAGTGCTACTCCGTTCCAATGCTGTTCTAGCTAGCTCGCTGGGAAAGTAAATTAAGAAACGATGGCGTCACAGCCCACACACGCGCGCAAACATACTGTGTTAATTAGGTTAATTAATCTATGTTACTCCATGTTTGATACTCTACCTATGCATCCATGTTTGATAGTACACACAAGTAATGAGCCAAGCCTCAGTTGGTAATTTCCTAGCGTCCATAGCCGCATTACGCATACGCATGTACGCACCTCCTTTGTACACTGAAACGTCGAAGGGTAAGAGACAGCGACAGGGATTTAGCAGGACTGGCGAACTGTGTCATCTGCATTCCGTAGGCATGATGTAACCAAGGTTATCTATGCTCAAAAAGGGAAGAAGAGGCCTGCATATGTTTGTGTCACTTGACCTTGAACAATTTGTCTCCGATGGTGAAAAAAATTGGAGACTGGAGAGCACTCTGACCATGTTATTTCTTGTTTTATCAATCACAAGAAGCAGAACATCAGCACAGTGGGTGCTTGTTTTGTTCTTCCCGCGGAAAAGCTTTGCAGAGAAATGTGCAAACTACTACTCCCACAGAGTAATAATTAAGCAACTACAAGCTTCGGGTTAGAAGATTGTACAAAATTTCACATTTGATGGCACCTACGAATAGGGCCATCAGCATTACTGGAAATGAATTGTTAACTTGTTAGTGTTATAGGTCAAAATTGCGCATAGGCAGTACTACACGGAATGGGCATTAATACCCATGGAAATGCTTAGTAATTGCATGATCAGGACATGGGCCGTCACGTCCTTCTCCGTTACACGTCCCCTTTGAACCCCCCAGTGTAAATTCAATTTCTGCAAACTCCGATGTAGATTCAGAGCTGACAAATTAGTTCATACGAAACATCATACTTTTTTCTAAAAGGAGGATTACCCCCGGCCTCTGTATCAAGCGATACGAAACACCATCTGGATGTAATTCAAATTCATCTATCTCAAAAGTCAGGAAACAGTAATAGTGTACCATCTTGTTGGTATATTACTGTGTTTAACTCATGCAAGCCAAAGGTGATCATCAGACTTCAGAACATGATAAGAATCAAGTAGAGGCATAAGAATCAAGTAGGGGTATACGTCTCCATTTGATGTAGCCATCATTCACGGTACAGGATGGGGCCTAAGGCTACTGGTGCACGTGTAGTTTAAGGGTGCCAACGGAGTGCCAGGACTGGACAACCAACCAGCAGCTAGCAACCAAGTACGAAAGATCGATTCATGTTACCTCAATGGAGCACATGAACAAGCTACACTGACCCTTCCAGGAAACCTTCTTTGGCTGTACAGTAAGTCAGGTTGCAGGTGCCGGTCCCGCTAGGCTCGCAAAACACGATGAATTAGTTCACAATACACCAACAGCTTCAAACTCTCCTAACCAAGGATTCAAGATAAAATAAGGTCAATGTTCTAAACTTGGCACTAGAAGACCAGTCCCAACCTTTTCAAAGGGTCTTGTGTATATCTGTTGTTGCTGCAGTGAAACTGATGGTCAATTGAGGAAATGGGAATAATCTGAATTTCTGAATAAAATCATCCCCAGAAAAAGCGAAGCACTTGATGGGGTGATGGGTGCAACATTTTAACCATTCATCAACACGTATAGCTGTTAAACATCATCATGTCACGATGACTTGTGTCGCGTAGCTCGCGTAGCTTCGACAGGAGGTAGTTAGGAGATAGTTTAGATTCTCTCTAAACCGCATGTACTTATCTCTATCTCTTATCTCTTCCTTGCTCCTCAAGATGTAATCTCTCCAAACTACTTGTATGCATATCCGGGGATAAGCCCATGTCTATATAACACGCAGGCGCGACCCCGATCAGGGTACGACGCTTCTCGCCTTTCGCACATGGTATACAGAGCCCCTTTTCTTCATCACGTCTAGTTCCCTAGGGTTTTCCTACCACCAAAGCTCGCCGCCATGTCCTCCTCTGCCGCAGCCAACTCCAACCTCTCCGGTCAAGTTACCGAGAGGCTATCCTGCACCAACTATGTTCTCTGGCGCACCCAGATAACCCCGCAGATCAGAGGAGCCGGCTTCTTCGGATACGTGGATGGAACCACACCGGAGCCGGCCAAGCACGTCGTCACCAAGGACAAGGATGGGAAAGAAGAGACGATTCCAAATCCCCTCCACTCGGTTTGGATCCGAGAAGATCAACAGGTATTGGGCTATCTGTTGAACAATCTGACAAAAGAAGTACTAGTGCAAGTCACATCCATCGATCATGCACATGAGCTCTGGGCGGCACTAGCAGGGATGTTTTCCTCGCAGTCGCATTTCTAGGGTGAACAACATCCGCATCGCGCTCTCTCATGCTCACAAGGGAACGCAGTCCGTGGCGACGTACTTCGCATATATGCGGTCGCTCTTGGACGAACTTGCTGTTGCGGGCAAGCCTCTTCAAGACGGCAAGCTAGTCTCCTACATCCTCGCCGGCCTCGACATGGAGTACCAGCCCCTCGTCTCCGCCCTCGACGCGCGCACACAGCCGGTCACCATCGATGAGCTCTTCTCCCAGATGAGCAACTTTGACCAACGTGTTGCGCTCTTCCAGGGGAACGGCGGCTTCAAGTCGTCGGCCAATGCTGCCACTCGCGGCCGTGGTGGTGGCGGCGGCGGCGGATCACGCTATCGCGGCCCACCGCGGAAGGGCAAAACCAGCAACGGCGGTGGCGGCGGCAACTTCAACAGCAACCCCCGCGGCCCCGGCAACAACAACGGCAGTGCGCGGCCCTCCTACACCAACTCCAAGGGCCGTCACAACTCCCCTAGGTCACGCCCTGACACTATCCGATGTCAAATCTGTGGAAAACCGGGGCACTCAGCAAAGGATTGTTGTTATCGCTTCGAAGAGGATGAAGACTCCTCCCAAGATGAGAAAGTTGTTGGCGGGGCAGAGGCCTCATATGGGGTCGACAACAACTGGTATGTTGACAGTGGTGCTACAAACCACATCACCGGCGAGTTAGAGAAGGTCACCATGAGGGAGAAATACCGCGGCCCGGAGCAAGTCCACGCCGCAAATGGAGAAGGTATGAGAATTAGTCATGTTGGTCACTCAATTATTAAAACCCCTCACCGAAAAATCCATCTTAGAAAAATATTGCATGTTCCTAGAGCTTCCATGAATCTCCTTTCAGTTCATCGCATTGCCATTGATAACCATGTCTTTCTTGAGTTTCACCCCTATTTCTTTTTGATTCGAGATCAGGTCACGAAGAAAATCCTCTATCGAGGTAGATGCGTTTGAGGGCTATATCTGTTGACTCCCGAGCTTAGGAGATTCAATAAAACAACATGTGTTGTCACCAAGTTATCTTCAACCCGGTGGCATGATCGTCTAGGGCATGCATCTTTTTCTTTAGTAGAACAAGTGCTTAGGAAAAATAAGCTCCCATATGTTGGAGAGCGTAATGTTGAAACAGTTTGTGATTCTTGCCAAAGAGCTAAAAATCATTAGTTACCATATCCTATCTCTATGAGTGTTTCTACTAAACCATTGCAACTTATTTTCTCTGATGTTTGGGGTCCGGCCCCTTCTTCTGTAGGGAGACACACTTACTACGTAAGTTTTATCAATGACTATAGTAAATTCTCTTGGATTTATCTACTTAAAAAACGATCCGATGTTTTTCCAGTCTTTCAAAATTTCCAAGCACTCGTTGAACGTAAATTCGATAGCAAGATCATTGTTGTCCAATCTGATTGGGGAGGGGAATACAAAAAATTAAATTCCTTCTTCCAAAAACTTGGTATTTCTCACCATGTGTCATGCCCACATGCTCACCAACAGAACAGGTATGTTGAACGCAAACACCGTCATATTGTAGAGGTTGGTCTCTCTCTTTTAGCCGGCGCATCCATGCCCTTAAAATTCTGGGATGAGGCTTTCCTCACAGCCGTGCACATCATAAACATGTTACCTAGTCGTGTCATTAATAATGAAACGCCTATGGAACGTCTCCTTCATACTAAACCCGACTACACCACTCTTCGTGTGTTTGGGTGTGCCTGTTGGCCAAATCTGCGCCCATACAACAAGCGTAAGCTCATGTTTCGATCAAAACAATGTGTCTTTATAGGGTATAGTGCTCAACACAAAGGTGTCAAATGCCTTGATGTCTCTACTGGCCGAGTATATATTTCTCGTGATGTAGTCTTTGATGAAACAAAATTTCCATTTTCTGATCTACATCCTAATGTCGGCGCTCTTCTACGTCAAGAAATTCTTCTTCTCCCATCTCACCTAACCGGCGCAGACTCACGGGGAAATAATTGTGATGATACAACATTGACTAACCCTCATAACACCAGTCTAGCTGAGTTTTGTGGTGAAACAGGACAAGAAAATGGCGAAGAAATGGTGCAAAATGGTGAAGAAATCACCCTAAACAGGCAGTATTTCATGTGTCCAGCACCAGGGAGCATATCCCCCTCGGGATCATCACCGCCGCAGACTGCTGCGCAATCCTCTGCGGGATCCGTGTTGTTGCAGGAAACCTGCGCCTCGGGTTCAGCGCCAGCAGGCAGCAGCGACCGTGCGGGTGCACCAGGCGACAGCCGCGCCAGCAGCGGCGGTCCCGCATCCGCCACGCGGGCTTCTCCCGTTCGTCACGCAGCGGACACCAGGCCGCGCCAATCAGCACCGGCCACTGGGCCGCCCCTGAGCCGGTGGCCCATTGGAGTGGACTGCTGCTATGCGCTCCGTTCCACGAGCCACTCCACCGGTTGGCCTGATCCCCTCATCGGCTCGGGATCCAGCGCAGATCCTTGTTGGCCGGTGTCATCATTGCCCCCTGAAGAGCCATTGGCAGGGGCCGGGTCCGGATCTTCTGTGCCGGGTCACGTGTCCTCTTCATCAGCTGAAGCCGCAGAAGATCCCGGCGCTTCATCATCTCCTGTAGACAGATCTGGTGCAGGATCCGAGGCGGTTGATGGATCTTCTGTGGATCCAGCGGCTGTACCTGCTTCACAAACACGTACACATCTTCAAAAAGGGGTAATTAAACCTGTCAATTACAAGCATATTACCAAGTTTGGCATGGCATGTACCACAGGTGAACCGACTTCTTTGCAAGAGGCATTTGGTGATTTGAAGTGGAAAAGGGCTATGGAAGAAGAATACATGGCTCTTCAGAAGAACAAAACATGGCATCTGGTTCCCCCAAAGCAAGATAAAAATTTGATAGATTGCAAATGGGTATTCAGAATCAAAAGAAAATCTGATTGAACAATAGATCGCTCTAAAGCTAGACTGGTTGCAAAAGGATTTAAACAAAGGTATGGCATAGATTATGAAGATACCTTTAGTCCAGTTGTGAAAATTGCTACCATTCGTCTTGTTCTGTCTATTGCCGTTTCAAGAGGATGGAGTCTCAGGCAACTAGACGTA
Source organism: Triticum dicoccoides (assembly GCF_002162155.2). Taxonomy (NCBI): domain Eukaryota; kingdom Viridiplantae; phylum Streptophyta; class Magnoliopsida; order Poales; family Poaceae; genus Triticum; species Triticum dicoccoides. The sequence continues at coordinate 467,666,780 of NC_041386.1, forward strand.
CAGAACGCGTTTCTCCATGGTGTTCTGGAAGAAGAAGTCTACATGAAACAGCCTCCTGGGTTCGAAAACAGAAAATTTCCCACTCATGTCTGCAGGCTTGATAAGGCCATTTATGGGTTGAAGCAAGCTCCTAGAGCATGGTATTCCAGGCTCAGTCATAAACTGCAAGCTCTCGGTTTCATTCCTTCTAAGTCTGACACTTCCCTGTTAATATACAATAGGTCAAATACATCTATATTTGTACTTATTTATGTGGATGATATAATTGTTACAAGCTCATCTGATGAGGCAGTGGCAAGACTATTAAAGGACTTGAGTGTTGAGTTTGCTTTGAAGGATCTTGGAGACTTGCATTTTTTCTTAGGGATTGAAGTCAAGAAACATGGTAATGATCTTCATCTTTCTCAAGAAAAGTACGCTACTGACCTAGTCAAACGAGTAGGGTTGCAAGGGTGTAAACCATCACCCACTCCCTTATCTAGTTTAGAAAAATTGTCACTTATAGAAGGAGATCCCTTGAATCAAGAGGACAGCACAAACTACAGAAGTCTGGTAGGTGCACTTCAATATTTGACGCTTACAAGACCAGATATTTCATTTGCTGTTAATAAAGTATGCCAGTTTCTTCATGCTCCTACAACAGTTCATTGGACTGCAGCCAAACGCATAGTCAGATATATCAAAAATACTCTGAACACTGGTCTTACTTTCAGCAAGTCTCCATCAACTCTGTTTAGTGCTTTTTCTGACTCTGACTGGACAGGATGTCTGGATGATAGACGGTCTATAGGTGGATTTGCAATCTTCTTTGGACCAAATCTTATATCTTGGTGTGCCAAGAAACAAGCTACAGGTCAAGTACAGAAGCAGAGTATAAAGCCTTGGCAAATGCAACGGCAGAAATTATATGGGTTCAGTCTTTACTCAGAGAGCTTGGCATAAGACGAATCCCAGCACCATGCTTATGGTGTGATAATCTTGGTGCTACATATCTCTCTGCAAATCCAGTTTTCCATGCCAGAACAAAACATATTGAAATTGATTTCTATTTTGTCAGAGAACGTGTTGCTAACAAACAATTGGAAATCCGGTTTGTTCATTCCAGAGGTCAGCTTGTAGATGGGTTTACCAAGGCTTTACCTACACGGAGCTTTGAAGAGTTCAAACATAATCTCAACTTGTCCAAGTTGTGATTAAGGGAGGGTGTTAAACATCATCATGTCACGATGACTTGTGTCACGTAGCTCACGTAGCTTCGACAGGAGGTAGTTAGGAGATAGTTTAGATTCTTTCTAAACCGCATGTACTTATCTCTATCTTTTATCTCTTCCTTGCTCCTCGAGATGTAATCTCTCCAAACTACTTGTATGCATATCCAGGGATAAGCCCCTGTCTATATAACACGCAGGCGCGACCCGATCAGGGCACGACGCTTCTCGCCTTTCGCACAATAGCAATACATTTTCTTATGTTAATACTTCCTGCCATTTCAGGTAACACATGTTTTGTGCTAAGCTATACCTGAAGTAGTTTGCCAGCACCGACATCAAAAGTAGTCGATCTTCGCGTGCCTGCATATATTTGTACCATGCACATATTCAGATGTCATCGATTGACAGACATAAGTTGCCATCTCCTTCAGGAATGAAGGCATGGGCTCCAAGTTGAGCCCTGGTTCACCAATTTGGGGGTGTGGGGGTGGAGGGGACCCTAAGGGATATCCTCAGGAGCAAGCATACAAGTATGCATTGAAGGTGAGGCATATAGTAGTGTAAGGATAATGTCATCATCAAGTATTCAATTGCTCTTTAATAGACAGGTGATGTATGTGTTGGTTTTGATCTGACGGCTTAAACAAGTCAGATTAGATCTATTAGTCTAACCGAAAAAAAGGGAAAGAAGGGATAACGATAAGTGAAGGGTCCACGTACCAACGTACGTGAGCCTCGATCAGAACTAATGCGCCCTGATCGGGGGCGCCCAAAAACCAACTCAGGTTTTGGGTCCCCTGTCGCCAGCGCCATATTAAAAGGGATACGGGAGAGAGTTGGCCACCTGCGCGATCACAATTCACGTACGGTTTCACTCCCCTCCCGATATTATCTCACCCCATCCGATCAAGGGGAGCGCTGCAGCGATGGGAAGACCAAAGCCAGCCGCCGCCGCGGTCCCCGGCCAGTCCCGGTGGCGTCCTGAAGGAATCAGGACGTCGAGGAGAACATCTACTTCGACTACATCACCCCTGCATCACGCCTGCACCGAGAAGGCGATCATGTCCACTCCCGTGACATGTAATGATCCCCTAAACCCTTCTCTGTTCATGCTTTTAGGTGATCTAGATGCAATCTGTTCCTGCTAATGGCATCCCAGAGATGCATAATTATTCCAACATTGGTATCAGTCGCCAATTTTGATTGCAATAGGTCCCTATATTATTGATCTGTAGATCAACATCAAGTTTTAGATCATATCAGGTTTAGGGTTCATCATCAAGATTGAAAGTTATAGCCCCATGATCTTGCTACTGTTTTTGATGATTGATGTCAATTGCCCACTGTTGATGATGTTTTAATTCCAATTTGCTACGGATCAGTACTGCCACCATGGTTTCATCAATTTTAATTAATCCAAGTTAAGATCTAATGCTCACTTTTATGCTAAGTTGATTAAAATTGACCATGTGACATTCCTGTTTCCGTATGCATCATATAATTAGTAGACAGGGGGTTAAGAGAACACAAACAGTGGCAAACCCCATGTTTGAAGAACCCTAGATTTTTTTCCCCAATTCGGTAGAACCCTAGTTTTTATCCCCAATTCGAAAGAACACTCATTTTGCAATTAGGGCTGTTTTTTCATCCAAAATAAGCACTGATGAACACGAATTGGAGAAGAATGAGGCATAGGCTCACCTAATGCGCCGTGTAGCCGCCTTTCCCTTCGGGGCCCGCACTGCGTCCACCGTAGTGCGAGGGCGGAGACGCCGCGACGCCGTCGCCTTCCACCGGAGCGACGCGCAGAACGTCTACTCGTCGCCGTCGCCCCTCATGTCGCGGTGGCCGGCGTCCCTCCTCCCTTGATGCGCCATGAAGCACGGACGCCGGGGCCACGTTCGACGGGGGAGCGCGCGGGATTCATCCTGCTGCACGCTCCTCCGGCGAGCGCAGCCGCCGCGCAGCCATGGCCGGCGCGCCTCGAGCCGCCGTAGTGTCGCCGCTCTCTTCGCGAGCTTGAGATGCAGGGGGTCGGGGGAACTGAGCTAGGGTTCTGGATCGGGCGGCTGTTTTGTTCCGATCGGGAGCGATACGGACCGTCCGATTCAATCGAATGGCTGTAAGCGACGCGCGGCTCCCAGCCGGGCCGTCGGGGGTTTAACGGGCCATATCCGGCCGCGGGCTTCAGCCCAGGTTGTTTCAGTCCAGCAAAAAAAGAAAAAACGCTACTGGACTGAGCTGCATTTCGGACAGCCGTGGCCCGTGGGGTTCTTGGGCCAAAATCAGTGTCGCCATTTTCTGTTTTTCCGGTGCGTTAAAGTTAATAGTTATTATGTTTTTTCACCGTTTAAAACAGAAAATGCATAAAAATATAATGAACACATTATTATTCTGGGTAAAATTGAACCAACGAGATATTTTATTCAGGATTTATTATGTGTTTTTGGATGATGAACTTTTTTTTAGACATCAAATAATGATAATATTTTTTTTATGTTGATGTTTAAATTGAGAATGAAATGACTCTAATTTTAATTCGGACCAACGTTGTTTTATTATTATGAGTCATCCCCTATGATATTTTTAATTCCATGTTTTTTTCTGCCCAACGGTGTTTTGACATGGAGTTGAAATTAAATACTTGGCATGTTTGTTTATTTACCAACGTAAATTTATAATCATGCAAGTTTACTTATGAACTTTTATGATGATTTCAGCTTCCGCTCCATTCCGGTCCGACACGATCGAACCACTTACGGGGAGTAACTTCCCTCGTTGGAAGTCCCAAGTCGAATTATGTTTGGGTTGTAATGAATTTGACTATGCCTTGAGGGAAGAAAAACCTGTGGCACCTGTGGCAGGTGTCACAGGGTATGCAGAACTCAAGAAGGAGTATGATGTTAAGATGGAAAAGTGGAATAAGTCCAACCATATTGCGCTTCTCATCATGAAAGCGACAATATCGCCGGACATTTCTGAAGCACTCCCTAAGAAAGATACTGCTAAAGATTTCCTCAATGAAATGGAGGAGCAATTTAAAGGCTCCGACAAAGTGTATGCTCATGAGCTTTTTGCTAAACTTCTTCAGAAATACACTATTGACGGAAATGTTAGGCAGCACATATTGAGGGTGGTAAATGCTTTCACCAAGCTTAAGGCTTTGGAGTGTTCTTTAAGTGAAGCCCTTCTTGTCATAATTATTCTTGAGTCTCTTCCTAAAGAGTTTGAACAATTTAAGGTCAACTATAACTCTCTAAAGGAAAAATGGCCACTCTCTGAGATGACCGTAAGGATCGTCCAGGAGGAAGAAAGGATCATGAGGCAGAAGAAAGACCATGTCTTTCATGTTGTCTCTAACAAGAGAAAGCATGACGGACAAGGTTTCCCTAAGCCTCAGAAAAGGCAAGTCAAGAAAGAAGGCACTAAGCCATTCAACCCTAAGGCATTCAAGGGTAAAGAAGCCGGTGGTTCTTCTTCTGCTCCTAGCAGCTCCACTGCTGGAGAAAATGCTTGTAACTTCTGCAAAGAAGAGGGACACTATCAAAGGGACTGCCCAGGCTTTCTAAAATGGATGAACAAAAGAGGTATTGATGAAATTACTTTTGTAGATGAATCACTTTATGTTGATTTTTCAATAAAGTCATGGTGGATTGATTCAGGGGCAACCACTCACGTTGCTAACTCTATGCAGGGATTCGATACGATCCAAACCATAAGAGGAGGAACAAGAAAGCTTAAGGTTGCGAACGGAGTTGAGGCCGATGTTGAAGCTGTGGGATCTCTCACGTTGGAGCTACACACTGGCCACACTCTTAGATTGAATAATGTTATTTATGTGCCTACCTTAAGTAGGAATTTGATTTCAGTTTCTCGTTTAGATGATGATATGTATGAGTGCCATTTTGGCAAGAAACAATTTGCTTTGATCAAATGTAATAAGAATGTAGGCATCGGTGTTAGACGAGGCCAACTATACATGTTATCTCTTCATAATGATTCAGTTATGCATGTGAGTGATGAAATTAATGTTGAGAAGAAATGGAAAGGAGTAAGTAATTCTTCGAAATTGTGGCATTGTCGTTTGGGCCACATTTCGAGGGGGAGAATGGAACGCTTAGTTAAAAATGAAATACTCCTCCCATTAGACTTCTCAGATGCAGACAAATGTGTCGACTGCATTAAAGGAAAATTTGCAAAAACAATTAAGAAAGGAGCAGTTAGAGCCACAAGGGTTTTAGAATTAATTCACACCGACATATGTGGACCCCTTAATGTTAAGTCTGTAGATGGTTTTGATTCGTTCATTACATTCACAGATGAATTTTCCCGCTATGGGTATATTTATCCCATACGTGACCGATCGGAAGCTTTGGAGAAATTCAAAGTCTATAAAGCGGAGGTTGAAAATCAACTGAACGCAAAAATCAAAGTTGTACGGTCTGATCGCGGGGGAGAGTATTATGGTAGGCATGCTCCTTATGGGCAGATTCCTGGACCTTTTGCCAAGTTCTTATCTGAAAATGGAATCATTGCTCAGTACTCAATGCCTGGTGAACCACAACAAAATGGTGTGGCCGAGCGCCGCAACCGCACCCTTATGGATATGGTGCGAAGCATGCTTAGTCACTCGAGTTTACCAGTAAGCTTTTGGATAGAGGCATTAAAGACAGCTGCACACATACTAAATCTTGCTCCAACTAAGTCAGCACCTAACACACCTTACGAGATGTGGGCGGGAAAGAAACCGAGCTTGAATTACTTACGGGTGTGGGGTTGCCCTGCTGAAGCTAAAGTTTTCAATCCACAACTTAAGAAATTAGATCCAAAAACAGTTAGCTGTTTCTTCATTGGATACCCTCATAGGGGAAAGGGATATCGTTTTTATTGTCCAAGTCACACCACCAAGTTTGTGGAGACTAGACAAGCGGTATTTTTTGAGGATAATGAGGTCACAAATTTAAGGGAGATCGATCTTGAGGAGAAGCGGGTTTGTGTACCATCCCCGACTATCCAAGAGATTGTTTTTCCAATACGAAGAAATGTGACATCTGATGATCCTGAATCTCACGGTTCAGTCTCTCAGTCGAATGGTGATCCAGAAACTAATAATGAGAATCCAAACACAAATGAGGATCTCCGAGAAAATAATGAAAATGATGATGTTCCACCACCACCTCCGCCCATGGGTAGACCACGGCGTGAGAGGAAGAAAGCCATATCAGATGATTATATCACTTTTTTGATGGAGGACATGAATGATATGGGAAAGGTGGAGGATCCAACCTCATATAAGGAAGCCATTAAAAGCGAAAATTCGTCCAAATGGTTGGTTGCCATGGAAGACGAGTTGAAATCTATGGGCTCAAACGATGTATGGGACTTAGTAGAAGTTCCCGATGGAGCTAAGAAAGTAGGCTGCAAGTGGGTCTACAAAACCAAGTATGATTTCAAAGGGAATTTCGAACGGTTCAAGGCAAGGCTAGTGGCAAAAGGGTATACACAAAGAGAAGGCATTGATTATAAGCAAACTTTCTCTCCTGTGTCAACCAAGGATTCTTTCAGAATCATAATGGCATTAGTAGCTCATTACGACCTAGAACTACACCAAATGGATGTTAAAACGGCATTTCTAAATGGTGACTTAAAAGAAGATGTCTACATGGCTCAGCCAGAAGGCTTTGTTGTGGAAGGAAAGGAACATTTAGCATGTCGTCTAAAGAAATCAATTTATGGCTTGAAGCAAGCTTCAAGAGAGTGGTACCTCAAGTTTGATAAAATTATCAAAACTTTTGGTTTCACCGAAAATGTTGTGGACAACTGCATATACGTTAAGTTTAAAGGCAGTAGGTTCACATTTTTAGTCCTATACGTTGATGACATATTGTTGGCATGTAGCGATAAGGATATGCTGCATGAGACCAAGAATTTTCTGTCATCCAGTTTTGATATGAAAGATCTTGGTGAAGCCTCGTATGTCCTCGGCATCGAGATTCATCGAGATAGGTCCAGAGGAACGTTAGGACTATCTCAAAAGGCATACTTTGAGAGAGTACTGAAAAAATTCAATATGCATAAGTGCTCACCCTCACCTGCTCCTATAGTTAAGGGCGATAAGTTTGGGACATTTCAATGTCCGAGGAACCAATGTGAAACTGATCAGATGAAGTCGGTTCCTTATGCTTCAGCTGTTGGAAGCATCATGTATGCTCAAGTGTGTACACGCCCAGACTTATGTTTTGTAACCGGGGTGCTTGGCAGATATCAATCAAATCCAGGAACGGACCACTGGAAGGCCGCAAAGAAAGTCTTGCGTTATATGCAAGGAACTAAGGACTTCATGCTTACATATAAAAGAACTGACAACCTAGAAATTGTTGGTTATTCAGACTCTGATTTTGCCGGGTGTGTGGATAGTATGAGATCCACGTCAGGTTATATATTCACACTCGCGGGAGGAGCTATATCGTGGAAAAGCTCCAAACAAACGTTAACTGCTGGATCTATGATGCAAGCAGAATTTGTAGCATGTTATGAGGCCACCGGGCAGGCTGTATGGCTAAAGAATTTTATACCCGGACTTAAAGTGGTTGACAGCATATCTAAACCAATTTTATTGTACTGCGATAATGAACCAGCAGTTTTCTATACGAGTAACAACAGGTCAAGTAATGCTGCCAGACACATTGACATAAAGTATCGTGTTGTGAAAGATAGAATCCAGGATCAAACAGTTGATGTTAAACACATAAGAACGAAGCATATGCTTGCGGATCCGCTAACAAAAGGCTTACCACCTAGTATTTTTCGTGAGCATGTTGCCGGCATAGGACTACTGGAAGCCTTATGATTCTGGAATAAGAGGACCATTAAAATGAACCACTCCCCAATTAGTAAAATGTTTTCCATTTCGAAATAGGCGGGTGTACTATAAGTGTTGAGGTTCTATGGCGTTTTGAGCTGTTGTAACACCTCACTTTGGTACATCATTCCTATGTAGAATGGGCGAATGAAGTTAAGCCTAACGATCAAGGGGGAGAATGTTGGTTTTGATCTGACGGCTTAAACAAGCCAGATTAGATCTATTAGTCTAACCGAAAAAAAGGGAAAGAAGGGATAACGATAAGTGAAGGGTCCACGTACCAACGTACGTGAGCCTCGATCAGAACTAATGCGCCCTGATCGGGGGCGCCCAAAAACCAACTCAGGTTTTGGGTCCCCTGTCGCCAGCGCCATATTAAAAGGGATACGGGAGAGAGCTGGCCACCTGCGCGATCAGAATTCACGTACGGTTTCACTCCCCTCCCGATATTCTCTCACCCCATCCGATCAGGGGGAGCGCTGCAGCGACGGGAAGACCAAAGCCAGCCGCCGCCGCGGTCCCCGGCCAGTCCCGGTGGCGTCCTGAAGGAATCAGGACGTCGAGGAGAACATCTACTTCGACTACATCACCCCTGCATCACGCCTGCACCGAGCAGGCGATCATGTCCACTCCCGTGACATGTAATGATCCCCTAAACCCTTCTCTGTTCATGCTTTTAGGTGATCTAGATGCAATCTGTTCCTGCTAATGGCATCCCAGAGATGCATAATTATTCCAACAGTATGAACTAAGGGGAGATCTGAAGGCACACACAAGTGTCATGCATCAATCTTTGAATCGATGAACAATTGCCATTGACTAGAGGAAACTTCGCTTTCCAGTTTTTTAAAATTACTACTCCCTCCGTTCCATCACAAGTGTCGTGGTTTTAGTTTGAACTAAAACCACGACACTTGTGATGGAACGGGAAGAGTATTTGTCAGTTTTCTAATACAAAAATTATCAGTAACATGGTTTGGTTTATTATGCCAACCAAAGTATCTCATATAACTGTGTATACTTCTATGGAAACTAAGCTCTTGTTTGACAAGTCCCAGCACCTGCTATGCTAGAAAATCAAGGAATTTGTGCAAACGCCACATGGCGCCGTTGCAACTTCTTACTACCATATTTAAAATCCAATGAGTTGCTAATCAAAACTGAACCATTTAATCGAAGAAAAGTGGAAACAATAATTAAAGTAGCATGCGTGGTTATTAGACAAATTACATTCATCTACTTCATTCAAGAAATTACCGTTCTGCTCCGAATAGTATGCGCTTTAGAATTCCTATTTCAAAATATCTCTGTCAGCGTACTAATGACCCATTAGTGCAATAGGTACTCGCTGGTCCAGATTTTGCCTTGATTAAAGGTGATATAAGGAGGAAACATTGCACAGGCACATGACAGTAGATGACTTGATTAGGTAGTACTAAAAGTTTAAAACGACGCCTGTAGACAGACAGATGTAACAATTTGTCTGCCACATTCTGCGCGGGTTAAAACTAGTGAGTATCAACACTTAAAAGCTTAAAAGGTATTACATATTTACTTAATCTGCAACCAAAGCACTAATTACTTGTATAAAAAAAGGATTTCCAGTGATAGAATACTTCATCTATTCAAAAGCAAGACTGGAACCAGATGTGTAGAGCATACGCAGCTGCTGATACAAAATTAAAGAGCCTGGGATACACATTACTCACAAGTGAACAGCCAGCGCTAATGGCTCAAAAGGTGGTCACAGAAAGGACACCCCTAAACAGTGCTTTAACTTGTTCATATCTTAGTTCACATGAAAGTACTAGTGTGCAATATGATCAGCTCACAGAGTTAGCTGCTTACCTCCCAACCACTAACCAAATTAACACCACAAGGACCACCTCAGCCAGCCAACTCTTTTGTAGTTGAGGACTTTGACCCAAAGGCACCACCGGCAATGCCCTCAGTCTCCAGTTGAGACTTAACACCTGTTACTTGCATCTTATTGTTGCAAGAATGTGATGGATACCATTCTCTAACAAATGTTATCAAACTCAGAAGATTAGTCTGTAAGTGTACAGGGAGAAACAAGTTGCAGCATATCAGTGCACAGACTGACAGAAAGGTAGCAAACTGCAGGGTACAGTGCTTATACCAGTAACTGCTTGAAGATAGCTGTAGAGTTTGCTAAAAAAAGAAAAAGGTTAAATTTGCTCCCCTAAACTATTGTCTTGCCTCACTCCCTCTCTTCAAATTTTATTTAGCCTCACTTGGTGGGGAATTGGATGTACAGACAGTACAAACCAACCACTTGGGTTCAAGTCCTCATGGACATGAATTTGGGTTCTTATTATTATTATTATTATTATTATTATTATTATTATTATTATTATTTAAAGCAGAAACATGGGCTATCTGTCAACAAAAACATACCATTGAATTTGTGTTTAAAAATATTCACATTTTTAACCAAAAAGCGTACCATTGAATTTGTATTTAAACGTAGCCATGGAGTGGGTATGTAAAACTCAGTTAAAATTTTACAATTTACGACATGTGCCAAAAAGGTACCATATTTACTTTTGCTTCTGCACAGATCACAGATAGTCACATTTTTAACCAAAAGTTACATGTATATACTTCACCTAGCAATTCTTTTTCGATAACAGGTGGATTTATTGACACAATGAAGCATCAAGAGGATACTAACACAATGAGCATGTTCATTTGGATTCTTTTAAAGTTGTACCTGCTAGGATATGAATGACCATTTTGCACAAAAAAACTTTGTAACTATAATCTAGAATTATAAGCAAACCAGGAGTCTTTTAGCTATTCACACCCCTGAATCCTCTGTGAAATACCATTGATCATTGCAGAGCTTTCATTCAGAGTCACATAGCAAGTCCAATGCAGGATGCTACTGTTTGAGCAATGAGAAACGTCATTAGCTCAGCTCAGTAATGCACACATAAAACAAACAAAAATACAGCATGATCCTCATAATTGCATGTTGCCTGTCGCATCATAGGCACGTCTACATTTAATGGCAAAAAAGAATTGTAACCAACTATTCAATGGAAATTTTCCCCACAAGCGCACTATCAGTAGGCCCCCTTGATATGGTGGACAAGAGGCTATGCAACATGTCACACTGCCTGCCATGCGTTCCTGCTAATTTGTAGAGACCCTATGCTATATCAAAGGACTTGATTAAGATGCCAATTCATTCGGCATCATTTAGGGTATATATTCATTCATACTGAAATGTAGCGCTATCTGCCTGTTAGGAAAATTAATGTGAACTCGTTGTTCCAGGTCCATATCTAAAAAAAATTGAATGATAGATGCGGCTCAAATCAGTGATTGAATGCTTTTAGAAAAGAAAATCTGGGGGAGTAACTGCCAACTGCCAGTTATGGTAACAGTCTAAAATGCTGTAGGTGGTCAGGAAACATCAATTTAGGATTTCCAGTTGAGGTTATGGAAGACAGAGCCAATATCTCTTCAGTTCACAACGAAATGTGTAAACTCTAATTCATCTGTTTCTGTCTTCAAATGATTCCAAATAACGCTACTGCTTTTCTCTGGAACCATCAACACATTAAGACGGCCTTCGAAAACTCTGAGTAAGAAATCCATAACTCCCTCACTTATCTCTGGGAACTATAAGCTTGGATTTCATGGTAAGTCATGACTAAGGCCTCACAGGGGATGGAGGAATTTAACTGTTCATTTGGAAATTGAAGCAACGCTCCTACCAAATTCTTATAAGCATGCCTTTAAGAGGGCAAATCCTAAAGGTTGAACAATGCTTAAGATCATTTTTGGAATTGAACATCAAAAGAAAATCAGTTGAAGCAGCAATGCAAAGAAAGATAGCTGAGAAGTCACTAGCTTAAAACTAAGAAATTTCAGAAATATGGGCAAATCTAGTGTCGCGAAGGATTAATCTTATTGATTGCTTCATTCAGCAAGAATGGAAGTTGATTCATGTTGATGACTATTCACTAGACAAACCCCTTATCTAGTTTTCATGTAGTCGCAATCTGAAATCTGAGTATGTGTGGCTTTATGCTCAGGCTAGCTGCACTTGGAACCAGTACCTGTTTCCATGAAGCAAGCAAGGTAGATGGCGAGTTTCTTCTTCATTCAGAAAATGAGGCAGAGGTGCAATACCAATTCATAGCAGCAGCTTTTGTTGTTGACCATTTTTAGTAGGCTAAATCGGAAATAAGAGGGTTACATCACACTAACTATTCCGGTGCAAGCAATTGGCATGGGTCCACCAATTGATTGCAATACCTACAAGAACAAAAGCATGAAATTGGACGGTTCTTTTGTGGTTCGGTAATTGAGAAGGACAGGCTTGACCTAAGGAAGAACAGCACGTCAGGCAACACTGCCACACAAGCAAACCCTAGGCAACAAGTTACATGTCAATATATTAGTAAGGAACTCTGAAGTGGCATTTCTGATAGGTGCAAACTGAACAGAGACAGTACAAAGCTCTCTCTTCAAGATGTGACCCCAAGATGTGATCAGAAACGGTTCGCTCTTTCAAATCAAAACAATACAATCTGATAGCAACAGCAGTCGATATCATTTTTTTATTTAGACTTTTTCCTTCAGAAAACACTAGAATGTAGTATTGATGGAGTAATCATTACAAAATAAATAATTTGATTGTGGACGAGCTATGAGCTATGTAATCTTGTTTTTGACCGGTTTCGTCGTATTTTGCATTTTTGCTGTAAACCTTTTGGTACTCGGTGACTTTGACCTTTTATTTTGAATAAAATGGTTGTGTGCATCGTTTGATGCAGAGGCCGGGGCCATCCCCTTTTTAAAAAAAGATACATAATTTGATGTCATTGTCAAACTTCAATTGTTCATATCGCCCATGTGAATCAGTGAATGCATTAACTCCAGAAGTAATGCAGTTGTATGGAAGAATGCATCAAAGTTAGTTAAATGGTTATTCAGCATGTGTTAACCTTTGTCAACAGTTGATGGGCCATTCTAACTTCCTAAGCTGACCTAAGCACAGGAAAATATGTGTTGCACGTGACAGAAATAGCCACAGGTTGTAAAGTGCATGGTCTGTTTAGGTAAACCAGTAGAGCAAGGACGAAAAAAACAAATGTTTTTTTACTCCCCTGCAGCCTGACTTACCAAAGAACCGGAGTAAAAGGGGAGGGAAAATTCACCTGACAATACTATAAATTTTGTAATACTGACGTGATGATACAAATGAAGATCTGTTTGTTCCTAACAACCCAAAATCAAGCAGGTATATGGTAAGAAGAGAAACTTACAATTGAGGATTTGAGCATGGGTGCAGGCAACGTCAGGAAAGGCAGAAAAGGCTCTGTTAACTTGTAGCTGTTCTAAGACACCTCCAGGGAAGAGTTAAAATTCAAATAAAACTCAGATTCAGATGGCAAAATTACATATAAACATGGTGTATTGCAAAGAGGCAAACCCACATAACCACTTTGAACAAGAAAAGCTCTAGGAGAAGAAACTAAGATCCTTAATCACAACTCACAAGTCTAGCAAGAGTGCTGGACTGTCGTTTTCTCTCTTTATAAATAGATGTCAATCATAGGATGCAAGAGTCGCCATACAAAAAGATCATCTACTTATTTATCAAGTCATAAACAATTGAGATGATCCACACAGATAACAAACACTTCATGTATATATTTTTACTGTACTCCTTATGGACCTATGAATTTGCAATAGTTGATTAAGATGCCAAGATTTCCACATTATGGAACTTGGTTAGCGCGGTGCAACTGGCATATCAACCAACATGGTCTGAATCACTCAGTTTCATGCTTGATAAAAAATTTGAAGTATATTCTTTCAGACTAATCAAGTTTGCAACAACTAACACATTTTGAGTGGCATTCAACGAATTGATTATATCTTTGTGGAACAACAAAATAAATTATTTGCTGCAACAGAAGGGCTTTGTTTTCTATAGCATCGTCTTCGCATTGTAAGAACTAAGAAAAATATGGGAGAGGAGGATTGGGTAAATGAAATTCTTATAATGACCTACTAAATTTGTGAAAGGACTATTATACATTTATAAACATCTATCCTGATCAAGAGTGTCACACCTAACCTCTGATTAGTGTGCTCTAGAGCTGGCTGGTGGGCCCAACCAGCTGGCCAGCCAAGTGGCGTGAGTGGGTGGCGTAAAAGGAGGCCGCCTGTGGCCGTGGGTGTGTGTGCTTGTTGACAATTCTTGTGTCTGAAACTTTCCTCTGCAATCCATCCTCCTTCTTCCTCTCCAAGCCATCTTCTCCCCTCTTGCCTTGATCTGGATCTCCTCTCCCTCTTCTCCCTCCTGGGGTATTACAATTGGTAATCAGAGCCATCAAACCGCCGAAATTTTTCTTCCTTGCTTGATTGGGAATCGGTAACATCCACCGCGCCGGTGTGGTTTGCTCCGGCGAGCCGCATGAAATCCGTCGCGGGGTTCGACGCCCTTTCGAGCAGGACAACGGCTCCTTCCAAGGCTTCGGCGGCGACGCGGCAAGTTCTCGCCGCCATGGACGAGGGGAACACCAACATCACCAAGATGCTGGAGACGCTGCTCGCCAGAATCGACGACCAGAAGGTGGCGCACGAGAAACAGATCGAGCTCCAGGCCGCCTTCAACGCGTAGATCTCGCAGGAGATGCGCGGCCTCTCGCGGCAACTTGATCTGACCCAGGCGGACCTCGACCTCACCCGCAAGACGGTGGAAGGATCGGCCTCTCAATCAGGCTCGGTCACCACGCATCTTCACCAGCCCGCGCAACCTCAACAGCAACCTCCACCGCCCCCTCCTCCTCCTCCATCGCCGCGCCCCGTACCAGATCTGGCACGCCCGTTGTCGTCGCACGCACGTCTGGGCGACCACCGCCCGCCTCTCCTTCCCGTGCCACCACAGGGCGGATTTGTCGCCGCGCCGACCGCGTCTCCGACGGGCTACCACACCAACGAGTTCCACAAACCCCCGAAGCACGATTTTCCCAAGTTCGACGGTACAGCACCATACTTGTGGCTGGACCGTTGCCTCGCCTACTTCGAGCTCTACAAGGTGGCTGCCCACCACTGGGTCGCCACCGCGGCGCTCTATATCGACGGCCAGGCCGCGCACTGGCTTCAAGCGTTCCGTCAGACGCATCGCAACATCACGTGGGACGTCTTCATGTCGGCGATCCTGGAGGAGTTCGGCACCGACGAGTTTGAGGTGGTGATGCACAAGCTGCTTCAACTCCGCCAAACAGGCACCGTCGCCAAGTACAGCGCCGCGTTCGACGAGCAAATGTACCACTTGCTCGTGCTCGATCCGTCAATCAACACCAAGTTCTTCGTGACGCAGTTCCTCCTCGGCCTGAAGGACGAGCTGCGTGCCCCGGTGCGTCTTCAAGCACCTTCAAGCATCACACGCGCCTCGGTGCTCGCGCGCATCCAAGAGGAAGAGCTGGGCACGACCCGCGCGCGACCCCGCATCACGCCTGCGGGCCGCCCACCACCAACAGCAGCTGCAGCGGCACTGCCAAAGCGTGTCGTGGCCGCGCCGGTTCGCGCCCAAGGAGACGAGTACGCGCGGGAACGGCAGCTACGCGATTTCCGTCGCACGAACAACCTCTGCTTCAAGTGCGGCGATCACTACTCCAGAGAGCATCGCTGCGCCCAGCCCGCGCAACTGCTCACAATCAACGTGGGTGACCACGGTGAGGTGCTCTCAGACGACACCATCCATGCCATACAGCTGCTCCCCCTGCTCTGGCCGCGGACGCGCCAGAATGCTGTCTCCTCTCGTCGCAGGCGCTCGACGGCACGGATTCCACGACCACAATCAGGCTGCGCCCTCGTCGAAAACCAGGTCATGCTCCTGTTGCTCGATTCGGGCAGCACCCACAGCTTCGCCAACAAGGCGTTTGTCGATCGCCTCGGCCTCGCCACCGAAGAGATGTCGCCGACAGAGGTGCGCGTGGCCAACGGCGACAAGCTTACCTGCACGCGCATGGTGCCCGGCCTCAAGTGGTGGATGCAGGGCCACACCTTCGCGACGCCCATGCGCAAGCTGGAGATCGGAGCGTACGACGGCATTCTAGGGATGGACTGGCTTGCCCAGAACAGTCCGATGACGTGCCACTGGCAGGACAGGTGGGTGAAGTTCTAGCACGATGGCGAAGAGGTCACTCTGCGCGGCGTGTTCCCCAAGCCGGCCACCTCGCTCAAGGCCGTCGGGTCCGAGGAGCTGCGCAAGATGATCGCCGGCAACGACGTTTGGGCCATGGCCATGGTGGACACCTGCGGCCCTGCACTGCGTCCGGCTCGCAAATGTGCAAGTCAAACACCGCTCACGGACCTGCTCGCGGAATTCGCCGACGTGTTCGCGGCACCGCATGGGCTCCCTCCGCATCGCCAATACGACCACGCCGTCACGCTGGTGGAGGGCGCGGTCCCCGCGAACACGCGCCCGTACCCAGCCAGAAGAAGAAGAAGAAGAAGAAGAAGAAGACACCTAACCTCTGATTAGTGTGCTCTAGAGCTGGCTGGTGGGCCCAGCCAGCTGGCCACCCGAGTGGCGTGAGTGGGTGGTGTAAAAGGAGGCCGCCTGTGGCCGTGGGTGTGTGTGCGTGTGGACAATTCTTGTGTCTGAAACTTTCCTCTGCAATCCATCCTCCTTCCTCTCCAAGCCATCCTCTCCCCTCTTGCCTTGATCTGGATCTCCTCTCCCTCTTCTCCCTCCTGGGGTATTACAAAGAGACAACCAAATGCATCCACACAATTTTTTTAAAAACAAATATGCATTTTTCTTTACTATTTACTAGCAAAAAGGCCCGTGCGTTGCAACGGATAAAAAAACAGAAAAAAATACATGCACCCGTACCTGTTGAAATTTATAGCGGCACTATACATAGCTATTTTTCCATGGTATCATTGTATGGTGGAACATAAGTTGGTGAAGAAGTAATCTAAAAGGTACGCCATTTTATTCACTATCCAGAAGAATGATGCAACAAAAGCTAAGAACTACGTGGCTGCTGATAACTCACATCTTCTCAAGGGGCATACATGACCACAGATGTGAACAAATACACTAAGGGGCACAAGAACTACTGTTATGCACAACAATTTTCCACCATAAGTAAATAAATGATATAGATACCCAGTAATTCCTGATTGGCCAACATCCCCTGGGAAAACCAGGGCGAACCAATCTACCTCTCACAGATCCGAAGAATCGCAAATAATAATCGAGGTTGACGAACTAAATCTATGCGATCGCCCCTACTTTTGTCGTGACAATTGTAGCAGCGGCGCCTTGGCCGCTTCGACGGCTTCGTTCACCTCCATGTGGGCCCACAGGAGCGTCTTTGCCCTCCTCGTTGCTGTGGGGACTCGATTCGTTTTTCTTTACGACCAAAGCAGCGGACGGCAGTGTTCATGCTGGACTGGCTAATGCCGACACAATTGACGATGGTCCGGCTGTTGGTGGGGCCGAGGAAGAGCATCAGGTTCCTAGACTTGCTGCCAGAGGATGGCACGCCCGACGACATTTGTGAGTTTCTGCGGCACAGTTAGTGCTGTCACGGCGTGACAGTAGCTTGGCTGTCTACAATGTCGATGGAGTGGACCAGGCTCCTGGATTTGCTGGCGGTGGGCGGCATCAGCGAGTTCCTGTGATATGAGGAGGAAATCAAAAGGATTAGCTATGTGTTTATTCTCGTAGCAGCGATTAAGTATCGTAGTTATATCTTATATGCAAAAATTAGGGATCAGTTTCCCAGGTGTATAAGTCGTTCTCTAATGGGAGTGTCCCCTACACACACGGACACACAATGAACGAAATTTGGAGTCGAGCTCTAATTTGATTTTATGAGGAGATGGAGTCATGCTTGGATGAAAGTGAGAGCTCTTGCAGGCTATGGGCCGAACGGACTTGGCCCATCCCGCCAAACGCCTCACTCCAGCCCAGGCGTGTACGCTCGGCAATCCACGTCGCCGAATAAGATATATATATGTCCCGGAATTAGTACCACCTCGCGTATATCTTTTTAGTAGAAGATAAAATCATCCAGCGGGACGAAACCAAGAATATCACCTTGCTTTAATAGTAGGTATAGACTGTGAGGCAACAGCCCCACAGTCCTAAAACAAATATCCATTTAAGTTAGCTTGTGCTAATAACATCAACACCACATATTCAAAAAAGGCTCGTTAGTTTACACACTTCAAGAACTTCAAGTAACTCTAGTGGCACAAAAAGAGGAGACGACACTTTTCTATAATCAGAAGGCACGTGCTTATGCAAGCACAGATACAATGTACATTATCAGGTCAACAGTACCATATACCTTGTCCATCTCCATAGTGTGACAAGGTTTGCATCTGAATTTTACTGATCTATCATTTGCTAATTGAAGTGGCTAACAGTGGAAAAACCTCCTTTCTCGCTGCAAAACATGATCATGAAAAAGTTCAGGTGGATAAGGAGAAAATACATGTCATGTACCGCCAGGGCTGAAGCTCCTATATTTGGAGGCAGAATCAAGCCTCAAGTCCCTTCTTGTTTAGGAGCTAAAAAGGATAACTAGCACAGACCAGCGCGTACCATCATTACAGCTTCTCCGTTAACCGAATCATGAAAGAACTGACAGCAACAACGTCAAGAACAATCCATGATGACTCAAACATGTCATGGAAATAGTCTGCGCCAATCTCCTCTGCCGCTGACCTAAATGCATTACCGAACGAATTCCCCTGAACTGCCCCAAGCCTGGGCTTCCCCCATACCCCAACTACCAGCACCTTCTCAGGCTCCCTCCCTAAGCAAGCACACACCAGTGGCTTCATCCTTGCACCCCGTTCCTTCAGTGCATCCATCAGGAAGAAGCAGAACTTGGTAAGCGCCTGAGGGTGGCACAGCTTGCTCGTGTCCACTGGGTCATCGAGCTTCACCCACCTGAACTTCTTTGCGCTCCGTATGAAGCCGCTCTTGGTGATCGCCGAGCTCCCTTGCCTCAATATAGCCCTCTGTATCTCAATGGCAGATTGCATTCCTTTTTGCAGCTGATTCACATTGCTCGGAGACAACGCAGAGTATGCAACCCAGAATTGCTCAGCAGCAGAACATTCCTTCGAGTCATTGGACTCGGCACTCTTAGATTCAAGCAAAGCTGTGACGCCATACACAACATCCGCAGCAGAGACCTTGGATTTGTACCCGTGCACCCGCAGGAAGCTTCTGTAGTAGAACTCGGTGAGCCCATACTCCGGCAGGAAGCGGTCAAACTCATCGCGCATCTTCCTCTTGACCTCCATGCTCATGTACTGGAACCCCTTCTGGCAGTCGGCGAGCGGGAACCCCATCCTCGCCAGAAGAAGCTTCAGCTTCTTGAGCCCGTTGTCGCTCCACGTCTTGAGCCTCGTCGCGACATAAGAGGAGCAGACCATGGAGTCGAACAAGCTCCACTCCCGCAGCAGCATAAGCCTCGGCTCGTCCTCGTAGGCGATGCGGGAGGTCTCGGGCGCACGGATCCTGGTCCCGTCCTTGAGCGTGACCACGGAGCCGACGCCGGACGGATCGAGGTTGCCGGATCCGTTGATGTGCTGCTCGAGCTTCATGCCCGCGTCGTGGTAGCGCTCGCTGGTGATGCGCTCGTGGACGAACTGGTCGGTGAGGGAGACGCAGGCAAGCCAGAGGAGCTCATTGGTGTTCCTGCGCAGCGCGTGGGCGAGGTCGTACATGAGGCACCCCGACGGCTTCCCGTGGAAGGTGCCGAGCCGGTAGTACTCCCGCCGCAGCCTCCCGAACAGCCTCACCGGATCGCCGCCGTCCGCCTCCGCGTCATCGGGCGCCCGCCGTCTCTTCCTCCTCCCTCCCTCGGCGTCGGAATCGTAATCCGAGGCATCTGACTCCTCGGAGGCGCGGAGGTGGTCGTCGTCCGCGTCCCCCTCGGCCGTTAGGTCGGAGGCGTCGGCAAGGGAGGACACGTCGAAGTCATACGACAGGTCGGCGGCGCGCTCGTCATCAGCGGTGAAGAGCACGACGACGCGGTCGTTCCCCGCGGCGAGGTTGCGGAGGTTCACGGGGCGGTGCGAATCCACGACGAAGGCGGTGGAGCCGCGCGGCAGGACGCCGCGGAGGAGGTCGCAGCGCGCGCCCCAGTTGATGAGTAGTACGCAGAGCGGCGGCGGCGACTGGGATGAGGACGCGGCGACGCCGGAGAAGGAGGCGAGGAGTTCGGCCGCATCGGCGGTGGAGGCGACGGGGTAGACGGAGAAGCGGACGGAGTCGGCGGAGAGGACGTGGGTGAGGATCCTGAGCGCGCAGAGCGAGTCGGCGTCGGCCGCGGACGGGAGGATCAGGAGAGGGGAGGCGGAGGAAACCGCTGCGGCGGCGGCGCGGAGGCGGGCGTAGAAGGAGTCGGCGCGGAGCTCACGCACCATTGCAGCATGAATATCGAAAATGGAAAATTCGAGGAATGGCGGAGAGGGGTTTGGACTTGGATTTGGATTTGGGTGTTTTGCTGTGCGGGAATGGATAGCGGCGAGAGCAAGGGAGGGCGGGAGGGACTCCGAAATTTTCGGCTTTCGGACGGAGTGAAGGCTCCGCGTTTTCGGATTTGGGGATCGATTCGAAATGTGGGCTCGGCACAGACACACACGATTATAATTGTTTTTTACATCAAGATTAATTGTGTTTTTTAACACGGTACAAAAACACACGTATTATACATAGATAAATACACTCATCTTTTCTCTACTTTTATAAAAAAAACTCAGTTGCTGATGATGTTGTGTGTCATCTGTTATTTTTGATTATCATATCTGCATCAAACGACTATGAGGTAAATTGTTATATTTTTGCAAAAAGACCCTACTTCTTTGCTTCAATTTGTTGACAACTCTTAGTATCTTGAAATCAATCATGTCCCTTCCTCATCTCATTAAAAAACGGAAATGTTAAGACCCACACGTATGAGCGTCTGGCAACTCGACCACACGCACCCATCACCGTTCAACAGTTTCTGCACGAATCTTGACACGTTTTGGCTGATTTTGTGTGCCACGTAGGACAAGTCGTGTGTGTGTGGTGTGTGAGAGTGTTCGCCCACACACCGGTTGATGGAGTCACATACCTAGGGTAGGGTCACGGACCTGATCTAAGTACCCTGCCCGAGGACACCCTTAGAAGAGATCACCTTCCAGTCGACCTACGAGGGACTCACTCGACTGACTTGAAGGACTCGACCACGAAGACTCACTCGACCACCAGAAGGTCAAGAAGCACTCTGCACTGCAACGGCCTGTAATTAAGTAGACTTTATGATAGTAAAGACACTTTATGTGGGGCGTTACCTGTAACGCCCCGGACTTAATACACCTTAAACCCTTCATTACGTGGGCTGGCTGGGGACCTGGCGCACTCTATATAAGCCACCCCCCTCCACAGGCAGAAGGGTTCGGCACCTTGTAATCCATATACGCAAGATCCACTCGACCGCCTCCGGGCTCCGAGACGTAGGGCTTTTACTTCCTCCGAGAAGGGCCTGAACTCGTACATCTCTTGTGTTTACAACCTCTTCGTAGCTAGGACCTTGCCTCTCCATACCTACCCCCCACTCTACTGTCAGACTTAGAACCACGACAGTTGGCGCCCACCGTGGGGCAGGTGTTTTAGCGATTTTGTGGAGAAGTTGCGATTCTTCCGAGTACTTTCATCATGGTAGCTGCTGGAGTTTTGGTCGAGGGTCGAGAGATCCGTCTCGGTGCTCTCACCTTCGTCGCTGACGAATCCGCCTGGCTCCAGGAGGCTCCACTCGACGTCGATGCGCTCCCCGTCCGCGGTGCGACGCATTTTCGTGCATGTGTCTGCGGCGTTCTGCTGCGGCAACCATCGACCCCGTATCGGTCGACTCCCCCGTCGGCCACCCTCCCGGTCTCCCGCCAGCGTAAGCGCTCGTGCCGGTCGAGGCTTCAGCGGTGGGTGAGGCACGCGGTGGCTCGCCAGACGGCCACCACCCAAGTTGCGGCAATCGAGCCCGACGAATCTCTCTACGGCCTGTTCGATCTGTCGACTGGCTCCGTAGAGACTGCATCCGAGTGCAATAGCAGTGATCCAGCGGCGGAAATCCTGATGGTCGACGGGTCCCGCAGTCCCCCTGGCTTCGCCCGTGATGGTGGGGCAGGCGACGGAGGCGACCCCGCACGAGACCACGAAGAGTACCAGCCCGAGCCACTCGACTCTCTGCAAAGAGAGGAACTTCGCCGCAGGAACGTGGATGCCCTCCGTACTCCCATCGCAAGAGAAACCCCCGAGGCTCGCGCCTTGGAGGAGGCGCGTTTGGCCAATTTGGCCGAACGCACTCGACTGGAGAATCTTCAGCGAGCACTCGACGAGCGCGCGCGGCAACGAGTTCCCGACACCGGTCGACGTCAGCTCTTCCCGCCGACTCAGGTATATCGAACCCCAGTCCAGAATTTAACAGCTGCGACCCGTATTGCAGAGTCCATCCAGCCCTCTCAGTCGGAAGCTGGCAGAGGCTTGATGCAGATCAGGGATCTGCTCCGGGCAGCAGGCGATCAGAATTCGGCCGTATCGCAGTCGCGCAACAGAATTCACAGTCGATCCGTCGCTGCGAATACTGTTCAGTCGGCTCACAGCCCCAGATCGCCTCCGCGGCATGAAGGGCGCGAGAATCGGCGAGACCAATATGGAGACCGACACGACCAAGATGATAGGCGTCGAGTGCCCAATTCCTCTCCGAGGGGTGGGTCTTACGCTCCTCGGCAGCAAGATGACAGACGTCAGCTCAGTGCGGGGCGAAGAGTTCCAGTCGACCCTAGAGAACCAGGCTTCGACGCGCGATCCATTATCGTGCAAGGCTTGGTCGACCGGAACAGAGCCCATCGAGGTGGACTCGACAGAGATGCGCCCACGAGCAGTCGAGTGCATGTTTCTGGTCCTGAATGTTTCAGCAGAGCTATCAGAGCCGCAGTGATCCCTCCCAATTTCAGGTTGGCAACAGGAGTCAGCAAGTTCACTGGTGAGTCTAAGCCTGAAACTTGGCTTGAGGACTACCGAGTGGCGGTTCAGATTGGTGGTGGGAACGACGAGGTGGCCATGAAGCATTTGCCCCTCATGCTGGAAGGTTCTGCCAGGGCATGGTTGACTCAATTACCTCCTAGCAGCATTTACACTTGGGAAGATCTATCCCGAGTGTTCATCAGAACGTTTGAAGGAACTTGCAAGCGACCGGCTGGATTGACGGAGCTGCAAGTTTGCGTGCAGAAGACCAATGAGACCCTCAGGGAGTATATTCAGAGATGGATCACTTTGCACCATACTGTGGAGAATGTGTCTGATCATCAGGCAGTCTGCGCCTTTAAGGATGGTGTCAAGAACAGAGAATTGAGTTTGAAATTTGGTCGAACCGGTGACATGACCTTGAGTCGGATGATGGAGATTGCTACCAAGTACGCCAACGGCGAAGAAGAAGACCGACTCCGAAGCGGCAAGCACAAGCCGAGTCAGTCGGAAAAGGGAAACACCAGTCGGAAACAGAAGCGGAAGGCTGAACCGGCAGCTCCTGGGGAGGCTCTGGCCGTGACTCAGGGAAAGTTTAAAGGGAAACCAAAAGGATCCTGGAACCCTAAGAAGGTAAAGGATAAAGAAGGGAACGACGTGATGGATATGCCGTGTCACATCCACACGAAGAAAGACGAAGAGGGGAATATCATCTACCCGAAGCATACCACTCGCCAATGTCGACTCCTGATCCAGCAGTTTCAGGGAAAACAGTCTAAAGACAAGGAGAAGGAGTCGGACAAGGCCGAAGACAAGGAGGACAGTGAGGAAGGATATCCGCATATCAACTCCACTCTGATGATCTTTGCAGATGTGGAAAGCAAGAGTCGATTGAAAGTTATTAACCGTGAGGTGAACATGGTTGCCCCAGCAAAAGCAAATTATCTGAGATGGTCCCAAACACCCATCACATTCGACCAATCTGATCACCCGACTCATATTGCCACCCCTGGGAGGCAAGCTTTGGTGGTCGATCCAGTTGTCGAAGGCACTCGACTGACAAAAGTGCTGATGGACGGTGGTAGTGGGCTGAATTTGTTGTATGCAGACACACTAAAAGGAATGGGCATTCCGATGTCCCGACTAAGCACCAGTAACATGAGCTTTCATGGAGTTATACCAGGGAAGAAAGCCGAGTCACTCGGCCAAATAGCTCTGGACGTGGTGTTTGGTGATTCGAAACATTTTCGCAAAGAGAAGTTGACGTTTGAGGTCGTGGATTTTCAGAGTGCATATCATGCCATTTTGGGGAGACCAGCTTATGCACGGTTCATGGCTCGACCATGTTACATGTACCTCAAATTGAAGATGCCCGGCCCCAAAGGAGTGATCACTGTCACCGGT
Organism: Triticum dicoccoides; assembly: GCF_002162155.2. Classification (NCBI taxonomy): domain Eukaryota; kingdom Viridiplantae; phylum Streptophyta; class Magnoliopsida; order Poales; family Poaceae; genus Triticum; species Triticum dicoccoides. The sequence goes on from NC_041386.1 coordinate 467,691,291, forward strand.
GATCGGAAAAAGGCAGAAGAGTGCTTTCAGAAGGGCTCAAAGATTGCTGATTCCCAGGTGACAGCGGTCGAGTTCGAAGAATACAAGCAAAACGCAGATCCGAGTGACTTGCTGCGATCCAAGAAACCCGCCACAGAATCTGCATTTCAGTCGTCCGGTGAGACGAAGCCTGTTCACATTCACCCGACCGACCCCGATGCAGCTCCGACCCACATCTCCACGACACTCGACCCGAAATAGGAAGAAGCGCTCATCCAGTTCCTCCGTGAGAACTGGGACATTTTTGCATGGAAGCCCGCTGACATGCCAGGTGTTCCCAGGGGACTGGCTGAGCATCGCCTAAGAGTCGACTCATCTACAAAACCTGTCAAAGAGCATCTTCGGCGGTCCGCCGTCCAGAAGAGAAAAGCCATTGGTGAGGAAGTGGCTCGACTGTTGGCGGCAGGATTTATCCGAGAGATATACCACTCCGAGTGGCTCGCTAATGTCGTCATGGTTCCTAAGAAGGACAAATCACTCCGAATGTGCATTGATTTCAAGCACATCAACCGGGCCTGCCCGAAAGATCATTTTCCTCTCCCTCGCATAGATCAAATTGTTGACTCGACCGCGGGATGCGAGAGATTGTCTTTTCTAGACGCCTACTCCGGGTACCACCAGATCCGTCTGTACGGACCCGACGAGGTAAAAACAGCTTTCATCACTCCATTCGGGTGCTTCTGCTATATCACCATGCCATTCGGCCTCAAGAATGCCGGAGCCACATTTATGCGAATGATTCAGAAGTGTCTACTCACTCAAATCAGTCGGAATGTGGAAGCGTATATGGATGATATCGTCGTCAAGTCACGAAAAGGTTCCGACCTGCTCGCTGACCTCCCCGAAACATTTGCCAACCTCAGAAGGTATGATATCAAGCTCAATCCATCAAAGTGCACATTCGGAGTTCCTGGTGGCAAGTTACTCGGTTTTCTCGTTTCCGAGCGAGGGATCGACGCTAATCCAGAGAAGATCGGCACTATTCTCCGAATGAAACGCCCTGTGTGAGTGCACGATGTCCAGAAGCTTACTGGATGCTTGGCCGCATTAAGTCAATTCATCTCACGACTGGGTGAAAAGGCATTGCCTCTTTACCGACTGATGAAGAAGGCAGACAAGTTCGAGTGGACTCCAGAAGCTGATGCAGCGTTTGCCGAGCTAAAAGCTCTGCTCTCCACCCGGCCGGTGCTTGCTGCTCCAATCAGCAAAGAGCCTTTGTTGCTTTATATCGCAGCCACAGGACAAGTCGTCAGTACTGTGCTTACGGTCGAGCGGGAAGAAGAAGGAAAAGCTTTCAAAGTTCAGCGCCCAGTGTATTATTTGTCTGAAGTCTTGACTCCATCCAAGCAAAGATATCCTCATTATCAGAAGCTTGTGTATGGAATATACATGATCGCAAAGAAGGTTGCTCATTATTTCTCCGATCATTCCATCACAGTCGTCAGCGACGCTCCACTATCAGAGATCTTGCACAACAGAGATGCAACTGGTCGAGTGGCTAAATGGGCGATTGAACTTCTTCCCCTTGATATCAAGTTTGAGGCAAAGAAAGCCATTAAGTCCCAGGCAATAGCAGATTTCCTTGCCGAGTGGATTGAACAGCAGCAGCCGACTGAAGTTCACTCGGAGCATTGGACCATGTTCTTTGATGGCTCTAAGATGTTGAATGGTTCCGGTGCTGGGGTTATCCTGGTTTCCCCCAAAGGAGATAAGCTCAGATATGTGCTCCAGATTCACTTTGATTCCTCCAACAATGAGGCAGAATATGAGGCCCTCTTATACGGATTGCGCATGGCCATTTCACTCGGTGTCCGTCGCCTGATGGTCTATGGCGACTCGGATTTAGTGGTCAACCAAGTGATGAAGGAGTGGGACGTGAGAAGCCCAGCCATGACTGGATACTGCAGTGCAGTGAGGAAGCTGGAAAAGAAGTTCGAGGGGTTGGAGCTCCATCATATACCCCGACTGAAAAATCAAGCAGCTGATGATCTAGCAAAGATAGGTTCCAAGAGAGAAGCCATTCCGAGTGGTGTGTTCTTGGAGCATATACACACTCCGTCAGTCAAAGAAGATCCTTTCACCGAAGAAGCTCCACAGCCCAAGAGTGCCACAGATCCGACTGAGGTTGAAGTCCCAGCAGTGGTCGACTTGGTCATGGAGGTCTTGGTGGTCATTCCCGACTGGACAGTTCCATATATCGCGTATATCCTGAGAAAAGAGCTCCCAGAGGATGAGGAAGAGGCTCGACAGATCGTCCGTCGATCTAAAGCTTTTACCGTAATCAAAGGATAGTTATACAGAGAAAGCGCGACTGGAGTTGGTCAGAAGTGCATAACACCAGAAGAAGGTCAAATCATCCTTAATGATACCCACTCGGGAACCTGTGGTCATCATGCGTCCTCTCGGACCATCGTGGCCAAAGCATACCGAGCCGGATTTTACTGGCCAAAGGCGAATGAGATGGCAAAGGAAATAGTGGATAAGTGCGAAGGATGTCAGTTCTACTCGAATATGTCACACAAGCCTGCATCAGCTCTGAAGACCATTCCACTCGTCTGGCCTTTCGCAGTATGGGGGTTGGACATGGTTGGTCCTTTGAGAACAGGTCGAAGTGGCTTCACGCATGTACTGGTGGCAGTCGACAAGTTCACCAAGTGGATTGAGGCTAAACCAATCAAGAACCTTGACGCCGGTGCTGCTGTTAGCTTCATCAGGGAACTGATATTCAGATATGGAGTCCCGCACAGCATCATTACGGATAATGGGTCGAACTTTGACTCGGAGGAATTCAGAGATTTCTGTAACTCTCAAGGCACACGAGTCGACTACGCTTCAGTCGCCCATCCGCAGTCGAATGGACAAGCAGAGCAAGCCAATGGCCTGATTCTCAAGGGATTGAAACCCCGACTGATGCGTGATCTCAAGCATGCAGCTGGAGCTTGGGTCGACGAACTTCCCTCGGTGCTTTGGGGACTGCGGACCACACCTAATCGGTCGACCGGAAGAACTCCATTCTTCTTGGTCTACGGAGCTGAAGCAGTCTTGCCGAGTGATCTTATCCACAATGCTCCTCGAGTTGAAATCTACAACGAAGCAGAAGCTAAACAAGCGCGGCAGGACGCAGTCGACCTTTTAGAGGAAGAAAGGGAGATGGCTCTGATCCGGTCGACCATCTACCAACAAGATTTGCGTCGTTTCCACGCCAGAAATGTGAGGGGTCGAGCCTTCCAGGAAGGAGATTTAGTTCTCCGAGTGGATCAGAAGAAACAACACAAGCTTGCTCCTTCTTGGGAAGGACCCTTCATCGTCACCAAAGTTCTCCACAACGGGGCGTACCGTCTTTACAACGTCGAACATAATATCGACGAGCCCCGAGCTTGGAATGCGGAACTACTCCGCCCATTTTACACTTAAGTTTAATCACTCGGATGAGTTGCAATAAAGTACTTCTGTAGTTCATGGATCTCAAAATAATAGTGTCATAGTTCCTCCATAATTTTTGTCACTTTTTATTTTGTCCAATAAAATTTTCCCCTCAGTGGGTGACTTAGCCGCGAATCCGTTTCGCCTAAGTTTGTAAAAATCCTACCGAGTGGTGAGCCAGACTCCCACTCAGAGGCTTAGTTGCGAATCCGTTTCGCCTAAGATTAAATAAAATCCTACCGAGTGGTAAGCCAGACTTCCACTCGGAGGCTTAGCTGCGAATCTGTTTCGCCTAAGATTAAATAAAATCCTACCGAGTGGTAAGCCAGACTTCCACTCGGAGGCTTAGCTGCAGTCCAAGTACTCGCCTAAGGTATAAAAATCCTACCGTGTGAAGAGCAAACCTCTCACTCGGGGGCTTAGCTGCAGTCCCAGTACTCGCCTAAGTTATGAAAATCCTACCGTGTGAAGAGCAAACCTCTCACTCGGGGGCTTAGCTGCAGCCCAGTGCTCGCCTAAGATATAGAAATCCTACCGAGTGAAGAGCAAACCTCTCACTCG
>NC_041386.1:467696521-467740598 GCF_002162155.2 Triticum dicoccoides
CATACCGAGGCAAATTTAAAGCGTCAAGTTTAGAAGAAGTTTTTTACCCCTCCTGTGGAGGGCTGGAAGGTGCAACAAACTCATCAAGATCAATTCCATCTGCGATCCGAGTGGCAGCAGCAAGGAAAGTTTCCATAAAGGACCTGAAGTCGTGTTTCTTGGTGTTGGCCACCCGGAGGGCCGCCAGCTTGTCTTCTCGCGCATCTTTGCAGTGGACTCGGGCCAGACACAGAGCAACATCTGCACCGCACCGAGCCGAGGACTTTTTCCACTCCTGCACTCGACCAGGGACTGTGTTCAAGCGAGCCATCAGCGACTCGAGGTCGTTCTGGAGTGTCTCCCCAGGCCAGAGCGTCGAGTCGATGCGAGATGTGGCGACCTTCAGCCTTGCAAGATAGTCCACGACAGCTGCAACATGGGACTCCAGTCGGAAAACATTCATGGCAACTTCGTCGTTCACCGGAGAATTGACGGGGTCAAGGTTTGGTTCCAGCCAGCTAGTTTCTCTTCAAAGTTTTGACAAAATTCTGCAAGGACGATCACCGAGTCAAGGCAATGGTCGAATGGAAAAACCACGATTGGAAATGATTGCCGAGCATAGAGATTTACCTTCAAGCATAAGAAACAGCTTCTTGGCAAGACCATTCAGGAAGGCCTCCAGATCTTTTTTCTTCCCAAGAGCAGCTTTCAGATTGGTATTTTCTTGCTCAAGCTTTGCGACTGAAGCTAACTTCTCGTCAACAAGCTTGATCTTCTCAGCTAGTTCAAGGTCTTTCTTCCGTTGGGCCTCCCTCACCTTACGTGCAAGTTACAGCAAGATCAGATTTTGAAACAAATGAAGGGAAAAAGCAGTCGTCAAGGTCTCACCAAACATACCTTCGGTCTCCTCCTTTGCCTTCGTCAGATTCTCCTGAACCAGTTTCAAATTCAGCTCTGAATGTGCTTGTTTTCCAGCTCAGAGTAGCGAGCCACAAGATCACAGGAGTTCTGCGAAGAACCAATCGACTAAATGTCAAATATAATTCACTTCTGAGTGAAAAAGGAAAAATCACGCGTTTCTAAGACTACAGCCGAATACAAGCATTCGACTGTAGTCTCGGGGACTACACCCAGTGGGTGCACTCAGCGTGCCCCCACTAATCCTATTGAAGATAAAGTCGACCAGTCGACCTCAAAAAAGAGATATATTCTTTAAGACTGTAATCGACTGCCAGTAGTCGACCACAGTCTCGGGGACTACACCCAGTGGGTGCACTCAGCGTGCCCCCACCGGTTTGCGAAATCCATTCGACATAGTCGAATGACGGAAAGACTGAACTTATGAAGCCTAAGACCGACTGCCAGCAGTCGACCTTAGCCTTGGAGACAGAGTCGACCAGTCGACCGGTTTGCGAAATCCAGTCGCCATAGTCGAATGACGGAAAGACTGAAATTATAAAGCCTAAGGCCGACTGCCAGCAGTCGACCTTAGCCTTGGGGACTACACCCAGCGGGTGCACTCAGCGTGCCCCCGCTAACACGGAGTTTAACTCGACACACCCAATGGGTGACTACTATAAATTCTGGAAAGAAAAGTTTTTGATAGCATATCCTAACAGAACAAACGGTGGTCGACTGACCTGAACATTGCTTTGGAGGGCGGAACTGGCATCGTAAGCTGCCTGGCTCGCATCCCGGATGGTCTTCAACTGCTCCATCATGATCCCTGCCTGGCGTATCGCCTCCTTCGCTGCGCCAGCTTGGTCCTCTAGGACGTGGTGCGTCGTGAAGAGGGAGGGCTGTGGAGCACTCGTCAGTGGATCTGCGAAGGACACGGTGTGTCGAGTGGTGTTCTCCTCCTCCGCGACCAGAGTCTCAGGCACCGTCACATCCTGGGTCACCATGCTGGCAGACGCTTTCCTACTCCTTCTGTACTTCAGCGGTTCCTCATCTTCATCATCATCAGGGAGAGTGATAACAACATTGGATGGAGCTACAGAAAAGAATCAGGATTAGATCATGAGTCAGTCGACTAAAGACGGTGTTAAGAGTATAGTACCAGGTTTTGAGGTTGCTGCGTCCTCCATCTCATGGTCGTCAGCCCGGGCCGAGGTCTCAGAAGTAGCAGCACTGCAACTCCAAAGAGTCAGTCGACTAACTCCAGCGCCAACCAGAGATAAAGTTCACACAAAACAAGAAGACTTAAGCAACACGATTACCCTGATATGGTGGGGATGGACACCTTCATCTTCGGCAGGTGCTTGGTCGGCTTCGACGGGGCCGCCCTGGGCTGTTTCGACGCCTTTTCAGTCGGCGCCGGAGAGGTGGTCCGAGGGCGCTTGGTCGACTGTGTAACAGTCGCAACCCCCTCGCCGCGTTCGGTCGCAGGGTCATGGACAAATTTCGACCGCCTTTCCGAGCGCGGTGGTGCGACCTCCTCCTCCTCCTCCTCTCCCTCGTCCTCATCGTCATCATCATCATCGTCATCATCATCATCATCAGCCTCAGCGGCGTCCGAGTCCCACTCCTCCTCCTGGCTCTCGCCCCCGCTCGCTTCTCCCTCCTCGGTCGGAGCCTGTGCTCCATTGGGCATCGAGTACAGCTCAGTGAGGGCCTGATAGACATCAAGACAAAGATCAGTCGACCGATCAGCAGAGAAAACAGAAATAAATGTGACGAGAATACAATGGGAAGTGGAGCAGACATACCTTGTTTGGATCACTGTGGCAGTCGAGTGGAGGAATCCTTCTAGCTCCGCGAGGGTTATCTTTGTTCCCAGTAACAGCGGCCATCCACCTTTCCAGAGTGGTATCGTCGACTGTTTCTGGATTGACCCGAGTCACATCCTCAGTCCCGCTGTACAACCACATGCAATGGCTCCGAAACTGAAGAGGCTGGATTCGATGCCTAAGGAAAACCTCCAGGAGATCCATACCTGTCACTCCCTCCCGAACCAACTGAACTACGCGCTCCATCAGCATCTTCACGTCAGCTTTCTCCTCCGGAATCAACTTCAGAGAGGAGGGCTTGTTCACTCGGTCCATGGTAAATTGAGGGAGTCCACTCGACTGCCCCGGCGTCGACTGATCCTGGCAGTAGAACCAGGTCGACTGCCAGCCTCTGACTGACTCGGGAAATGTCATGGCTGGTGCTCTTGTTCCTCACCTGGATCCCCAGACCTCCACACATTTGGACAACTCGGGTTTTTTGGTCGCCTGAGCTCGCCTTCTTCACGGTTTGAGAGCGACACATGAATATGTGCTTGAACAAGCCCCAATGCGGTCGACAGCCCAGAAAACTCTCACACATGGACACAAACGCGGCAAGATAGGCGATAGAATTCGGGGTGAAGTGGTGGAGTTGTGCTCCAAAGAAGTTCAAGAAACCACGGAAGAAAATGCTCGGCGGCAAAGAGAATCCGCGGTCGACATGGGTAGCCAGAAGCACGCACTCACCCTCTTCCGGCTGAGGCTGCCACTCTTTCCCTGGAAGCCTCGCAGCTCCATGAGGGATCAGGCCCTCGTTGGCCATGTCGAGGAGATCCTTCTCCGTGATGGTCGACTGGATCCAGTCTCCCTGGACCCAGCCTTTCGGCAGGCGAGATCTAGACGAAGACCCGCCGCGGCTGGTGGATCTCCCCTTCGCCTTCTCCGTCGCCGACGCCTTCTTCACGCGCTCCAGCGCCGCCGTCTTCTCCTTGACCATGGCTACCGGCGAGGCGCGTGAGGAGAAGTTGTGCGGAGGCGAGAGCGTGCGTGTTGGGCGGAGACGAAGGGAGCAGAGAGAGAATGCTGAGGCACTGTTCAAAAAACCCTCGCCGGGCCCATTTATAAGTTCCCTTCCGAGTGGATGACAGGTGGGCCCGGTCGATCTAATCATATCCTGTAATAGTTGCGCAAGCGTGATACATGGCGAAAAAAGCGGCGCGGGAATTGAGGCGTCTATGCCCCGTCCCATCCGAGCGCCGCGGTCCGCTCCGCTTCGCGCGCTCCCCCAAATTCCGTATCCCGCGGAATCCGCGGACGGCAGATCAGTCTGCCAGACGCGGGATTTCCTGCGATCCGTCGCTCGGAAATCAGCGAAGTCCAAAAAGATCACTCGACGAAGAAGAAGAATGGATCGAGTCGACTGAAGAAAAGTTGTTCACTATCAACAGAGAGAATTTTTTGGTTCAAAAACAACGCACAACCAGTATGCAAAAGCTAATCGGAAACAACATCAACTCCTTCATCACTCAAGCCTCAATCCATTCGGGGGCTAATGATGGAGTCACATACCTAGGGTAGGGTCACGGACCTGATCTAAGTACCCTGCCCGAGGACACCCTTAGAAGAGATCACCTTCCAGTCGACCTACGAGGGACTCACTCGACTGACTTGAAGGACTCGACCATGAAGACTCACTCGACCACCAGAAGGTCAAGAAGCACTCTGCACTGCAACGGCCTGTAATTAAGTAGACTTTATGATAGTAAAGACACTTTATGTGGGGCGTTACCTGTAACGCCCCAGACTTAATACACCTTAAACCCTTCATTACGTGGGCTGGCTGGGGACCTGGCGCACTCTATATAAGCCACCCCCCTCCACAGGCAGAAGGGTTCGGCACCTTGTAATCCATATATGCAAGATCCACTCGACCGCCTCCGGGCTCCGAGACGTAGGGCTTTTACTTCCTCCGAGAAGGGCCTGAACTCGTACATCTCTTGTGTTTACAACCTCTCCATAGCTAGGACCTTGCCTCTCCATACCTACCCCCACTCTACTGTCAGACTTAGAACCACGACACCGGTTGCCCCCGGCGGTCAACGGTTGCCACTCGGAGGCATGCGGTGGAACTGCTCTACGCCCGCACACCATGCACGAACTGTGGTTGCCGTCAACCATGTCGCGCACTTCGCCCCCCTCCCCTCATGGTTCCATTTACTCTCCACTTCATTACTCACCCAACCCACCCCGCAGTTCATTCGATTGGAAGAGAAGGCGAGAGGAGAAGGCGACGGCGGAGGCGGAAGAGTCGACGGAGTTCGCGGCCGTCGGTGGTGCTCGCCGGACCGGAGCGGCCTCGTCGGAGCGCCTACAGATTGAAGGTAATGCTCGCTCCCACTCTCACAATCCTTGCCTGCATTTTTCTCCCCTTCCCTCGGTGTTCGATGCTTCGCTCGAGATTCGTAGAGATTCAGGCGATTTGGCGATGCGCTGGCGTTACCGCCACCGGCGAAGTCCTATGCTTGCCGTTTTCGATGGCACTGGGCAGTTTCATCGCCGCCGCGGTGGCGGTCTCGTCGGTGTGGTTCTGCCTGTCCGGAGACACACACTGGTTGTGCCTTGGGATTGGGTCGTTGTTTTCCGATCTGATAGTTGCGCATTGTTTCGAATTGGTATTTGCAATCAGTTGGGGAGAATTTTGGGGATGAATTTCAAGTCATTACATTTGCCATTGAACCCTAGATCTAGTTAGTTGTTTTTCAAAACTGTAGTATGAAGGCAAATGTGGTGGTTTGAGTAACTATCATGACTGTATGGCAACTAATTTTTCTGAATGACTGTGATAGTTGCCACAAACATGTTTTTCCATGCGGCAACTATTTTCTTGAATGACTGTGATAGTTGCCACAAACATTCTTTCCCATGCGGCAACTAATTTTCTGAATGACTGTCATAGTTGCCACAAACATGCTTTTTTCATGTGGCAACTAATTTCCTGAATGACTGTCATAGTTGCCACAAACATGCTTTTTCCATGTGGCAACTAATTTTTCCTGATTAATTGTGATAGTTGCCACATTGTAGGAATGGTAAAGTGCAGTAAATCGGTAGTCACTGCAGTTTCAGTAACCAATTGGACTGGATGGCAACTAATCTGCACATCAACTATGCATGTTGCCACCTGGATAGTATATTCTTGTGGCAATAGAGTATGAACACACTGTGGCTGTTGCCATGTTGTAGACAGGATAATGTGGCAAATTGGCTGCATAACATGGCAACTAATTTGCACATCAACTGTGTCAGATGCCATATATATGCTTTCCATGTGGCAAGTCTTTGTCTGAACACAGCATGTCTGTTGCCATGTTACATTCAGTATAATGTGATAAATTCATTGTACGGCAAACGCAATTTTCGTGTTTTTGCCATGCTGACTTGTGATATCTGAACACACTGTGGCAATTTTCAGGTTTTTCATTATATGTTTTTCATCGCTTTGTGATATCTGAACACACTTATGATATCTGTGTTGCATTTTAACATGGCAATTTCAACCTAGCACATTTTTGCCATTGAAACACATGGCAAGTCATTTGTTGTACGAGGACAGGGTGTGAGCTGCCACATGTTAGGTTTTTGCAGTGGAGGATTTTGTGACTTTCTTTTCGTACTATCTTGTGCTAACATGGCAACTTCAACATTTTTATTTTTAAGTGCATTTATGATCTGTACATTTTTTTCAAATGTAACCAATGTGCTTAATTGCCACATTTATGTTTTTGACAATCATAGGGAGGGTGCGTGTGTGTTCATGTGATATTTTTGCATTCACTATTTGACATTTTTCACTCGAGCCCATGCGGTAAAGACATTCTGTTAGGTGACAACTGCTTACTTCATGCATTTTTCATTTCCATAGTGACAATTTGGTATGTTCTTACCTCAGCAGAATGGCTCGCGGCGATCATCAAAACGATGATGATGATTTCATGGATCCACCACAGCGGAATCGGGCAACTAGACGGCGAAAAGAGGGCGACGAGGTAACTGTCCACACACCCTCTTCCTCCTTCATATGTTATTGGTTGCCACCTCAAGCTTTGCAGTCGTCTGTCATGAACTAAAATTTCATGACAGTGAAAACATGGCAACAACTGATCATTTGTCTGTTTTTTGCAGAAGAAGAAACGTACTCGCAACAGGGCCTCCCAGGAACGACTGACTTCATTGACTGACAGGTTTACTGACGATTAGAAGGGAGCTGCTGCTGAGATGGGTATGCAGGCTATGATGAATGCCTGGTGCACGAATCTAGTCAACCCTGTGTGCGACTGACTTGGTGAGATTTACGACCCCCCCTCCAGGGAATTTGTGATTCCAGGACGTGGAAGACTGCCGTTGAATGAGGAATCTGTGTTCTACACTTTGGGTGTGCCCCGTGGACAAATCAAAGTCCTGTATGAGGTCAATAACAAGATCGAGGAAACGTTGTTCCCCCGTTTGTTTTCTGGGTTGGAATCCATGCCGAACACGTCTGTACTGGCAGATTCGCTGCAGGCCATGACAACCCATGGCGAGGTTTTTTAGATGAAACTACTCATGTACCTCATCTCAGCTGTTTTCGCGCCGACCACTTCTCTTCGCCCAAGCAACAAATGCTTCCCCATCCTGGTGAATGATCTATCTTTACTACATTATTTTTCCTTCAATTTTTTTTTTGCTCCGATGTCATGTGCAAGCTAGTCACTACCAGTGTTTTTTGATGTTTTTTCCATTTGATTTTCTGATGCGGCAACTCGTTGTCCTGAATTTTGTGTGGTGCAGGTGAATCTGAAAGATGTGAAGAACATGAATTGGTGTAAGTTCATTGCCAACTTCCTGCATGATGCATTCTCAAGCAAGATGTACCAGAAGGTTTGTCGACTGCATTTATTGGTATTTTTTTACCAGTCCTTTTTGTGAACACTCTTTTTAACACCTTTTATTCATGCATGGCAACCTGATCATAACAAGATGGCAACTGCCATAATAACAATATGGCAATTGCCATCATGACAATATGGCAATTTCCATCATACTATGATGGCAACTGCCATCACACTATGATGGCAACTAGCACATACAGATGACAACTTATTCTTTCTCTCTTTTTTCATGCACTTCAACTTGATGATCGTAGGAACATATATATTATCCTGTTTTTTCGTAAAATACCATGATTGCAACTGATATTTCTTTATTTTTAAAATTGTTGTACATCAGCTCATGTACGTCGACTGTCTTGATCTGTCCACCGTGGATTTCACTGGGACAGGAGGCCCGCCGCCTACGCACAAGTTTGTTGTTTCTGCGTGGACTATCGATGCTGTCAAGGCTGTGCTTGCTGCAGACAGGATAACTGATACCAAATATGGAAAACTGCAGGTTAGCTCTGGTTTCTTTCTCTACACGGCATTCTTACAAATTTTTGCGGCATAACATATCCATCGTGTGGCAACCGTCCGTGGTTAACAAGAGATGACTACATTTGTTAGCCATGGCTGTCTGAGTATGGTATCCATGTCTCACTCCACATGGCAACTCTGTCATTCGTGCTGAAACTTATATTCGCGTCTTCTTCTTTTTTGTATTTTGCAACACATGAACTGCTAGTCAGTGTTCATCATTCTCTCTCTTACATCCTAGCTATATTTTTTTTGTTTTTTCCAGCTGATGGCCAAGCATGCTATAGACTACAGCGTGTTTGGGGGGCCTCAAAACTTTGGAAAGTGGATGGATGTGCACTCAGCTCCGTCTTGCCCTACTGAGGTAATCAAAGACATATATCTATGGTTGCCTTGCATTTTTTTTGATGTCGTGCTAGTGACTGTAATATGGTTGGTTACTGTTGCTTCTTATTTCGTGCACATGCGAGGGCACCTGTTGAGCATCTAATTGGGCAGTTTGCATCCAGAATGACCGGCTTGCTCGGGAAGTTGGTTGAGGGGTGGACGTCCCTTAATGGCTCCGACAGCGACGTGGTTGCGAGGCAGTTCACTACATTTGTCCCAGAATGGACACATCGTCCAACTGGTTGCCGTGGTCGGTATGACTACAAGAGTTCCCAAGAGCTTGCTGACACACAAGATGAACTAGATGGAGACGCTGGTCTCAGCAAGGATGACGACGATGACATGGAGAACGTGCAACAGGACACCGATGATGATGAACACGTTGAAGTTCGTGCAGGTGGTAAGAAGGGCAAGGATGCACGAGATGTCCCCCCACCGGAGAAAGTCAAAGAACATACAGCTGCGAGAGGCGAGGGCATGTTGCCATCAAAGAGGGGGAGGGCTCCAGAGGATGTTGCGCAGGGTTCTCCTGGCAAGAGGTCTAGGACCGATCCCGTAGCTGCTAGGAGGAGGTTCGACTTTAATTTTAGTTCTTTGTTTTGTCTACATTTTTGAAACAGACTGATCCCCTTTTGCATTTGTTGTTGCTAAGCGCGACAACGAGTTTCCTGTCTGACAATTGCCACCTCTTGTTTCCTCCATCTTATACGTGCAGGGAGGCGACAGCTGGTGGACGAGCAGTTACGAAGAAACAGGCACCAACGCCAACCCGTGTTTCTGCTTGGTTGAACAAAGGTGCCCCCATTGCTGGTGACACCCCTTCCACCAGGTCATCTCCTCGTACGGCGACGTCCAACACTGGGGATCCTGTCATGCTGCCAGACCTGAGAAAGCCAGTCAAGAAGTAGGTTTTCCATGTGCTTTCATTGACGTAGTGCTATATTTTTTGATTTTTCAATGCATCCGTTCAGCTTGCCACATGGGCTTCTGTCATCGTCCCCACATGGGGCAACTGCTGTTTTTTCAAATGATTTCCTTCCTTTTTTTAACTGCATGGCAACTCCTGCTTGTTTTTACATGGCAACTGCTATCTAGGTCAAATGGCAACTCTTTTGTACCTACATGGTAACTGCCATCTTTCCATTGGCTAGTGTGCTCATCCCATACCTAGTTTTGAAATTGCATTCCTGGCAGATCAAACATTTTTATCATTCTTCAAGTTGGCTAGCATGGCAACTTTGCTGGAATTGCATGGCAACTGCTAAATATGCCACATGGCAACTCATATTTCCCTTACATGGCAACTACTAGCTTTTCCACCTATTTTTCATTTTTTAGATTTTATACCATGGCAAATATATTTTTGTTCATTTTTAATACCTTTTTCACGTGCTTTTCTTTTTTGCAGGGTGAAGAAGACTACTTCACGCGGGTCCAAGCATATCATTAGGGACCCACTCGAACGCCTTCATTCAAAGTTGTCAACAAGGGCAACTCAGATGTTCACGAGGCGCCAGTCAACAAAACTGATGTTGCACCGTCAACTGTTCCCACTAACTCTGACGCAAGTGGCCGACCATCTCCGTCGGTTGCAGATGTGCAGGTTAGAACAACAGGCATCCGTACATCGGGGAGTGACGAGTCGGTATCTGCCAGGACAGCTAAAATATTGCCAACTCTTCTGGCAATGAAGGACGCTGCTGTGAGCCATGCCACCCCATCAGCAAGCGTTGAAGTGGACGCTCCCGAGACCAACCTAAGCAAGGAAGATTCCCGCTCATCTGACACTGATTCCAAGCGCGTACGTGGTGGCACTCCTATGTCCACGACAGAAATGGCTGAGGCGGCAGTTCATAATGATGTGCCATCTGCAAGTGAGAGTCTTGGCACAACAACTCCAACTCTTGTTGGTGTAGATACTGCTAAGGCGACTGTTTCACGTGCTGGTCTTCCACCGAGGCGTCGTAGCCCCCGCAAGAAATCAACAGACATACCCAACGCACCAGCTGTAGCTAGGAGCAGCAGAGATGAGTCTGGTTATGTTCCTGCATCCACACTGCTCCCGCCACTTTCCAAAAGCAATGTGATGGAGAAACCGGAAGACCGGAGCACAACTGATGCAGGTGTCAAGCCGGGCACGAGTGACGCAGGGAGGCGACAGCTGGTGGACGAGCAGTTGCAAAGAAACAGGCACCAACGCCAACCCGTGTTTCTGCTCGGTTGAACAAAGGTGCCCCCATTGCTGGTGACACCCCTTCCACCAGGTCATCTCCTCGTACGACGACGTCCAACACTTGGGATCCTGTCATGCTGCCAGACCTGAGAAAGCCAGTCAAAAAGTAGGTTTTCCATGTGCTTTCATTGACGTAGTGCTATATTTTTTGATTTTTCAACGCATCCGTTCATCTTGCCACATGGGCTTCTGTCATCGTCCCCACATGGGGCAACTGCTGTTTTTTCAAATGATTTTCTTCCTTGTTTAACTGCATGACAACTCCTGCTTGTTTTTACATGGCAACTGCTATCTAGGCCAAATGGCAACTCTTTTTGTACCTACATGGCAACTGCCATCTTTCCATTGGCTAGTGTGCTCATCCCATACCTAGTTTTGAAATTGCATTCCTGGCAGATCAAACATTTTTATCATTCTTCAAGTTGGCTAGCATGGCAACTTTGCTGGAATTGCATGGCAACTACTAAATATGCCACATGGCAACTCATATTCCCCTTACATGGCAACTACCAGCTTTTCCACCTATTTTTCATTTTTTTAGATTTTATACCATGGCAAATATTTTTTGTTCATTTTTAATACCTTTTTCACGTGCTTTTCTTTTTTGCAGGGTGAAGAAGACTACTTCACGCGGGACCAAGCATATCATTAGGGACCCACTCGAACGCCTTCATTCAAAGTTGTCAAACAGGGGGCAACTCAGATGTTCACGAGGCGCCAGTCGACAAAATTGCTGTTGCACCGTCAACTGTTCCCACTAACTCTGACGCAAGTGGCCGACCATCTCCACTGGTTGCAGATGTGCAGGTTAGAACAACAGGCATCCGTACATCAGGGAGTGACGAGTTGGTATCTGCCAGGACAGCTGAAATATTGCCAACTCTTCTTGCAATGAAGGACGCTGCTGTGAGCCATGCCACCCCATCAGCAAGCGTTGAAGTGGACGCTCCCGAGACCAACCTAAGCAAGGAAGATTCCCGCTCATCTGACACTGATTCCAAGCGCGTGCGTGGTGGCACTCCTATGTCCATGACAGAAGTGGCTGAGGTGGCAGTTCATAATGATGTGCCATCTGCAGGTGAGAGTCTTGGCACAACAGCTTCAGCTCCTGTCGGTGTAGATACTGCTAAGGCGACTGTTTCGCGTGCTGGTCTTCCACCGAGGCGTTGTAGCCCCCGCAAGAATCAACAGACATACCCAACGCACCAGCTGTATCTAGGAGCAACAGAGATGAGTCTGGTTATGTTCCCGCGTCCACACTGTTCCCGCCACCTGCCAAAAGCAATGTGATGGAGAAACCGGAAGACCGGAGCACAACTGATGCAGGTGTCAAGCTGGGCACGAGTGACGCAGGTGAACATCCGGAGCAGACTGCGCCTTTACCCGCAGTGGAAATCCCCAGCTTAAATCTGCGCACTTCCAGGCTCCCAGTCAATGTTGGTGTCCCCTACAGCCCAAACAAGAAGATTGTTAAGGAAGTTGCGGCTGATACCGCTGACAACACATCCCGCCCTACAAATAAGCCCGATCATTCTGTAGCGGCCGATTCAGATATGTTTGTTGATCTTTCACCCTTGGATTCTGCCCCGCAAGTTGTTCGCGGTCCGGCCAGTAGGCATGAGAGGCACCCAATGGCCTTCACCCCACCCAGCTTCAGCCTTGGCATCAGTCAAGATCAACCAGTGGTGGCAGATCCTATGCCAGTTGCCTTTGCTTTCCCGAGAGGCATGCCCGCAATGATGGCGCAGCCAATGGTCGAGGGCAGGAAGGCTGTCAAGTTCACAGAGCCGATCGTCCAAGGTACATTTTCTTATGTGCTTTATCATTTTCTTGTATACATCTGTGTAGTCTGACTTTTGCCCCAAGCATTTTTTTGGGTTTCTCACTTGTGATGGCTACTGTTATGTGATGACATGGCAACTGGATTTGCTGCACCATGTCACCTACATTTTTTTGTTGCCATGATGCATTTTACATTTGGCAATTCACATGGCAACTGAAGTTGATTCAACATGGCAACTGTAGTTGTTGTCACATGGCAACTACAGTGCAATACACATGGCAACTGGATTTGCTGCACCATGTCACCTGTATTTTTGTTTCCATGCTACATTTTCCATTCGGCAAGCACCTGGCAACTGGAGTTGACACAACATGGCAACTGTAGTTGCTGTCACATGGCAACTATAGTGCACTACACATGGCAACTGGATTTTCCTCCACATGGCAACTCCCTACTTTTTGTACCTACATTTCACATCAAGCCCCCTATCTTTTTCACATTCCATTTGTTTTGTTTTCCAGGTATCCTAACCCACTTTTTTTATCCTTGCAGGCACCCCTGAGGAGATTTCACCGTCACTTGATGAAGCTTACCGTAGGATCGAGGAGGCAGCATTACAGAGGAGGTCCTCACGAGGTCGGGGGCAATCAAGTTCTAATGTGCCTGCAGATACAATATCTGAGGATACCATTAGGAGTGCCACCCCTAGTTCTGTGAGGCAGCAGAGGGTAGTTCACCCACCTCCCACGGAAGACTACGATCCCGAAGTCAGGGCCACAAAGGAACAGACCCAGTTGTACGATATTATCAAGCGATTTGGAAATGCGAGGGTCAGCAGCAAGCACATGAAGGAGCTGAAAGCGTAATTACCACATTTTGCTTTGCTCTTTCTACCATTCATATTTTTTTCTACTTTCTATATATGATCCGCTTACGTTTTAGTTCATCCTTTTTTACTTAGTAGACATGATTCTTTCATGTTATATCATTTTCATATAGCTCATGTTTGGACAGAACCAAGGTCATTCAATGCGAAGCGACGTACGTCGACCTGGGTGATCTTGCCGAGTCCGTGAGGCCAAACGGTAAAATGTCGAAGAATGTAGTTGCATGCGGGATTGACTACATCAACAAGCATATGGATATGTGTCACGACAAAACAATCATGCATTACAGTGTGACATGCAAAATATGGGATGGTGACTTCCACCGCAAAATCCCGAGGAAGAATTTTGCTCAACACGGAGAATTCAAGCTCACACTGAAGAAATATGTGAGTACCCCTTCCTTGTTTGCACTTTTTTTCACATGGTATGGTTTTTTTGCCATTATATGCACCCTGTTTATGTGGCAGATGTTTCATGCGGCATCAGCTGCCGTGCAAACTGACTTTTTGATTTTTGCATCCCGTGCAACCTATGTGGCAACTTCAAAGTAAAATACACGGCAAATTTTGTTCATACATGGACGACAACTTTCTTTCAACTACCCACTATAACTAAACATTCTACGTGATTCTACTTTTTTTGTCCCTCTGATGTTCTTCATGTGAACTCTGCTTCTCATTTTCTTCACTTTTACATGCAGGTCAGGTTCCCCATGTTCCAGGAGCTTGCACCACACGACCCAGACGACAAGTGTGGTCACCACTACGCGGTCTGTCTTGACCTGAAGAACCAACGCTTTGAGGTGCTTGATTCAATGCGTTCGATAGCCGATGCAGACCTTACTTCGCATGCTGAATTCTTCATCAACAACGTCAAAGAGACATGGAACCGACACTACAAAAACACAAAGGTCCAGATCAGTCATTTCCCGATTGAGTACGTGGCGACTACGAAACAAGGGAACACATAATTTCCTACCCCCCCCCTTCATGTGGCATTTTACATCAATCCACCCCCTCTTTGGTGTTACATATGAATTGAATTTTATCATTGATATGTCTGTCCTTTTTGTGAGTTCACCTAACTCTTTTTCTTTGTGAAGGACGGACTGTGGCTTTCACATGTTGGAATACCTTGCAAAGTGGGAAGGTAGACTTGTTCCCGCTGTCAATGCTCCAACGGTCGTTGAGCTCCGGAAATTGTACACATGGAACTAGTTGATGCATGAAGATTTCAACAAGCGGTCCGGAGCACGCGAGTTCGTGGAGGAAGCTGTCAAGAAAGTCTTCAAGAAGTATAAGTGATCATGTGGCGTTACACACCAGACGCATACCTCACATTCTGTTGCCGAGGAATGTAAGGTACTACCTTTTGTCCTTCTCAAAAACTATGTCTGTGTGCTATTCTATGATTGCAACCCCGAGTAGCCTAGTACGCAGTGGTGGTTCGTGAATGACATTTGAATATTTTCTGTAATATTTCGTGTGGATGTGAACCTATTTCAGGCGGGTCAGTAGATACGTTTTATGTTTATCATTATTATTTGTGGTTTCATCGTTTGCACCACCTGGTTGTTGCTTCGAATGCGTGCACTATGTTCTAAAACATGGCGACTGTAGTTCATCAGACATGGTTATTAAAAGTCATCGTCATTTTTTCATTTGGCTGTTTTGCTTCTTTTTTTTCATTGCTAACTGCACCGGCTACCATGGTAGTTTTGATCATGTAGCCGTAACCCTTTTTCTGCGGTTGATGCACGTTACGCTTTTTCAACTTTGCTTCCCATATATTGCACACAACACAACATGTGTGACTAAAGCGTGTCGAATTATCATGAAAATATACACGTTGTAGAGTCATTACAAATAACATGGCATTTTTCAGTACAACTAACAGGGCAGATTCAGTACAAAGAACACGGCAGATTCAACAGCAAACAGGATGGTAGACCCAGTATATTTACCATGATAGATTCAGTATAAAATATCATGGCATATTTAGTACAAAATAGCATGGCAGATTAAACACATATAACATGGCAGATCAAGCACACACAATATGGCAACTGCAGTTACCCATTCAATGCATTTTTCCTGCAACTTCTGATGCCCCTCAAGAGTCAGTCTCCCATTTCTAGAAAAAATTCACAACATCTAGGCTACAAAACAAAATGTCCCCAAGGACCATGTCACAGCGCCCCAATTTTGCTTACGGATTGCCCGTCCCTTTCTTCATTTTCTTGTGTTTTGCTTGAATCTCCAATCCCGATTTGTACCTTATCTCTTTTGGATGCCCCTTTGTGATGGGACGGGGCGGGTTCCTGACCTGGGTTTGTGTGCTTGTTGTTCCAGATCCTATCTCCGAGTTTTTAGATGATGGCCCCGTGGACGAAGGCACACTTGATGTGCAGGGGAACCTGTGTAAGGCTTCCTCAGCTTTCCTCTTCTTGATCTCATCAAGCTCTCGTTTCAGGGCCTTCCTGTGTTTTTCTGTGACTCTCGTTGTCTCATCACTCTTGCACGCTTCATCAATTAGCTCAGCATAGTTCTTTGTCAGCACAACGTGCCTCACGGCTTCCATGGTTGACTCAGGTCTCTCGTCATGCACAGCCAGAACTGCGTTTGTTGTCTGTGGCGCCAACGCATCGTCAGCGTCCCAAGTCCATCGCCGCCTTATGAAATGGCGGGGCATCCGTGTCACAGCGTTCATGTCCATTACTTTTAGTATGTGACAGCACACAATGTCGTCCCGTTCAAACTTGCAGCATTGGCAGTAGTATTCGCCTAGGCCGATTGAGGCTTTCACGAAGTAGTTCCTTCCTTTGTCCGGGTCTTCAGGTTCTGAATCTGACATGCCCAAAATAGAACACACCTTGAACGTATGTTCATCCACCTGGAAAGCCGTGAACATGCTGGCACACTTTATTTCTTCCTGGAATCTGCAAGTTTTGTGTGTTTTCTGTTAAACTATCGTGCGCTCTTTTTTTGTAGCACCTTATGTTGTCATGGAAATAGAAATACATTTTTGTTTGAACATGGCAATTATAGTACATTGAACATGGCAAACATATCACCTTGAACATGGCAAATATAGTACATAAGACATGGCAACTGTAGTACATTAGACATGGCAATTGTAGTACATTAGACATGGCAACTGCATAACATTTTTCAACTGGGCATAGTCATTTTCCACACCAACATTCCCAATGGAAGCACATTGCATAAAACATGGCAACTGCATTTCATTAAACATGACAACTACAGTTGAGTAAACAATGGCAATTGCATTTCAGCAACACATGGCAGTTGCATTTTAGTAAACATGGCAATTGCATTTCAGTAGATATGGCAACAACATAACATTTTTTTTGGTTGACATTAGCATTTGCATACCAACATGCCCAATGGAAGTACAGTGCATTAAAACATGGCAACTGCATTTCATTGAACATGGAAACTGCATCCGGGTAAGCATGGCAAATAGAATTTCCATTGAACATGGCAACTGCATCTGAGTAAGCATGGCAAACAATATTTCATTAAACATGGCAACCACATATCATGGCAACTGCATTGCATTCTATATGACACCTACTGCATTCGTGCTTTGCACAAATACGACCGTAACGCAACTGACTTGTTAAAGATCTTGTTGGTGTATATCTTGCTCATTTGCCTCTCCATTGGTAAATACGTTAGTAATTTTGGCTGCTTTAGCACGGTGTTCGCTTCTTGCTGTAGCTCAGATCCTAGTATTTTTTGTTGCAAAGTTGTGTACTGCTTGGCAAACTATAGCAATGAGTTGCCAGGGTTCACGTACCGCTTCAAAACAACATTGAACCCCTCGCTGCGCTGCGTAGTCTGCAGAAACGGGAAGAAGCATTGCATGAAGTAGGCCGACACCCAGTACATTCGCTTCTCCCACAGATTAGCAAGAGTTTCGTTGTCTGCGACTTGATATGTTTCAATCATGGCCATCGAGCTCCTTTCAAACTCCTCCACCGTCAAGCTGTGGTCCATGCACAACTTGAATGCCTTGTGCAGCTCTGGACGATCAGCAAAGAACGGTCCTAGCGTCTCCTCAACCTTTTTTATAATGTGCCACCTACAGTGCCTGTGCACTGCCAACGGAAAGACCTCATCTATGCCTGCACGCATGCTAAAATCCTGGTCTGTTATTATGTTCATCGGAGCAAGTCCATCCATGCACTCCAAGAAGGTCTTGAACAGCCAAACGTACCCATTCGTGTCTTTGTTCTGAACGAGCCCGCATCCGAACTACAACGACTGATTGTGGTTATTTATTCTTATGAATGGAGCACATGGCATCTTGTACATATTAGTGAGATACGCTGCGTCGAATGAAATGCAGTCTCGGAAATGTTTGTAGGCTCTCCTTGCAGCACCATCCACCCAATACATGTTCCTGACACGGTCCTCATCGTCCAACCTTATCCTGTAGAAGAAATATGGATCTTCCTTCGCTTTCTCATCGAAGTAGGCCATTATGGCCTCTATGTTAGCCAACTTGCTCTCTCTACGATACTTTGCCTTTAGGTTTGTGACGTCAGCTAGTATGTAGGGCATGCTACTTAGAGTCCCGTTTTTGCTGTGGATGAGTGATAGTATCTGGACCATTCTTGATGGACCGACGTTACAATCATGTAGCAACTTTATGAATTTCTTCTCGAGGGGGGTGAATCCTCTGTGGGCGGTCAAAAATTTCACCAGGTCGAACTTCTTTATGAGTTTGTGGTTGTGCTCATCAAAATATTCAGTGAACACCCACTGTGCTCCATCTACGTTTAGCTTACACCGGACAGGGCATTCGGTCTTGAGAATGATACCTCTCTTTCGTTCCGTAACTACAGGCGCAACACCTTTCCCCTTCTTGTTCCTTCGTGCCTTGTGGCACCTCATCTCACCTCTGCTGTACTTGTTAGTTTTCTTAATTTTCCTATGGTATTCGGTGTTGACCGCAAACCCATGGAACTTTGCATATGTCTGGTAGAATTCCTTTGCTTCTGCGAACAATTCAAATCTCTGCCCAACGTACGGTGGCTGAGGTACCATGATCTCTGATTGCCCACCATCTTCATCCCCTTGTGCTTCGTCATCAGTTTCATCATTCACTTCAGTATTGGCGGCAGTTTCATCTACCCGAGTGTTGCCAATGCTTGCGTTCAAAGGGGTGCCTGTCGGCATTGCTGGAATGATTGCCATTTCTGACTCTGACTCGGCATTGTTTGCGGCATGATTGTTGGCTGGCTGGTGGAATGCGTCCTCCGTGCGCTCAGAGCTCCCCGCAGTAGATGTCCCCGTGCCACTGTTCACTGTAGTTGTAGGCCCTGTAATAGAAAAAACAGGTACGTGCGTAAGATTTTGCTTGAGTAACATGTTTATTTGTAACAGATCACATCAACTTCAAGTGA
The DNA here is from genome assembly GCF_002162155.2 of Triticum dicoccoides. Lineage (NCBI taxonomy): Eukaryota > Viridiplantae > Streptophyta > Magnoliopsida > Poales > Poaceae > Triticum > Triticum dicoccoides. The sequence continues at coordinate 467,715,380 of NC_041386.1, forward strand.
TTTGGCATGACATCATTCAAACAGCAAGCCGTGAGTCCGTGTGTGGACATGCATGGCAACTGTAGTTGTCCAGTCATGGCAGCTACAGTCCAACAAACATGACAACTGCTGTTTGCCAATGCATGACAACCAGCTCCTTTTTAGTATGAAAACTTGGATTCTATATGCATGGCAGCTGCAGTCCTGCATACATGGCAAATACTGCTACCAATACATGGCAACCAGTGTGTTCTAGCATCAAAACTTTGCATTCTAGGCTTGAGCTCACTAGGAAAATGCGATCAACCATTAGTGCTGCACACATGCTTCTAGCAGTTGGCAAATTTCCGAAGACAATATATGACTCATTGCACACAACCACTTGTTAGCGTTTTATGCTTGATTTTTGCCCACCATCACTGATACAATCTTCTTTTTTCGTCACGTGCTATTTGCCACAAAAACAAATGTAGTGCTCTTTTTGTGGTCCAATTTTTTCCTTACCTTGTTGTGCTGCATGTGCCCATCTTGTGTGGTCTGTCACACCAAATTGACATGCTCTATCTGCAATCTGTGAAGCTTGCCATGAGACGTTTGTCGGGGTACCACCACCGTAATAACATGTAAGCATCGTAGTAGTTGGTCAATACATGGCAACTGCAATTTGTGCTGGCATGGCAATTGTAGTTGTCCTGGCATGGCAATTGCAGTTGTTCCTCCATGGCAACTACAGTTGCCGAGGGAGGGCAACAACAGTTGTCCAGGGATGACAACTGCAGTTATTCATTCATGGCAATTGCAGTTGTCCAGTCATGGCAACTGCAGTTTGTCAACTATGCTCCTTGTGCTAATTCATCGTCCGCAACTTCACTTTTTATGGACTCACCTGTGTATGACGTCGATGGCAGGTACATGGGTGATGCCTGCCGCCACGTGCTGCATGAAGGCTCTGCGTTTTCCCCCGACATAACTCGTGAGTCTTTTGCCAACCTTTGCAAGTTTATTTTTCATGTCCAGACCAGTATGTGTTCTTTTTCGTATGCGTTACCTTGATTAGCCATATTAGCTAGTTGAAGTTGGCTGCCCGTACATTTGTCAGTGTTAGCGCCTTGTGACTGAACTTGCCACGGAGCCCCCGTGAGTGTGGTTTGGTCATAAGAACCTGCAAAAAAATGACAGTGTAGGACATAAGTAGAATGTCATCTTCATCGCCGCGAACATGGCAAATGTTCTTTTCTTTTGTTATCACGCATCATACCAATGCCTGCATACTGTTCTAGTAGTGGCAGCAACGGCCCTGTAGAAATGAGTTGACTGTACTCTGATGCATCCCAAGGGGGCGTTTCTGGTCTTTGAGAACCCCAAGTATCAGCGCCATCTCCGTGATTCATTCTTTTCCGCGTCTCGTTTCTGCCAATGTGCTCTCAATCACTGCATGAACAAGAACGCATCAACAATCCACAAAAAAGGTATCCTTGTGCTGCTTGCATGTAGAAGTTAACACGTCAGTGTTATCACATTTTCATGCGTAGGAAACCAACATATCATGGCTAGTAGGACATGCACATCCACTATCTTTTTCTAAAATCTGGGTGCTAGCTATCCGTTTGATTCGATGGCATCAGCCTCTACAATAGGATGGCAAGCAATAAGTTGACATGGTGGCAGTTGACGCCAATGATAGGTGGCAACTCATGTTAGACACCAGTGGAAATTATTATTCAAACCCCCCATGATTCCAAATTTCTCAATTTTCTCTCCCTTTTTATGGATTCCTACACATACATTCATTTTACCAACTATGTGCATCAAGCTACTGAGAACTTACGGTTATATCTAGTGTAGTACATGGCAGATCTAGTGTATTCTGCTTGGCAACTGTGAAGACACACAACCTATGTAGTGTCTTACCCTTGTAGGATGGATCTAGTTGCCACCTTCGTCGGTAATTTTGCAATTTTCTGCCCAGAAGAAGGATGAGAAGCAATAGGGAGGTAGGGAGATTCACCTGCTTTTAGCTGGTCGTCTTTGGAGGGCGTTGTTGGAGTGGGGGTGGGGGTGGGGGAGATAAGGGGTGTGGTTTGCGGTGGGAAGGCCCTACGGATCTGCTCTATGGATCTGCTCTAGTTGCCATGGCAACCAGAGAAGGCCGGCGATGGAGGTAGGGGTTCGGGAGGTGGGAGAAGATGGCGACAGTCGGGATAGGGGATCAATCAGAGGCCGGGACGGCTGGGTCGTGCAGGCTGCTGGGTCCTCAGGCCCGGACGTGCGGGCGGGGTTGCCACACACCGGACGTGCGGGCCGTGCCTTTGCGTGCCCGGACACGGTCGTGCGGGCTGGTTCCTGTCCATGCCACATGAGGTGTGTGGCACAACTACCCGATACACCACACGTATGGCAGTTATCGGCGTCCTTGAAAAAACCAAAAAATATATTTTAAGTGGAACCTAATATATTTTTAGTGAGAAACTTTTACATTTGTGCCCCTAACCCACTACTCAGATTTGCACCTAGTTTCGAAGCATGCTCAAATTTGCCCCTCTAATGTTAGGTGCACTTATAGGAATGCTCTTTTGTGTCGTTACTGCCCAGTCAAAGGGCGTTGACCGCTATCTGGACGTTTGTTGGACATTTTACCCCTAGTATATGTGTCACTTACGGGTGGGACCCATTGAAGAAGAATAAAAACAAAAACCATATCCACCCTCTCACTCACTTACACGTAGACCCACTAGAAAAAAAACGTCTCTCTCACTTACATGTGGGACCGCACATGTAATTGTCTACTTATTTTTCTAAAATGATTTAGTAGTTTTGTTACCTGTTAGGGCCATTAGTCTCACTAATAAGCATACTGTTAATTAGGGTTACACTAATTAATGGCCCCCACATGTCATAAGAAGCGCACTAATGCTAATCAAACCATCGGCGTTAAGCCGCTAGTGAGCCACGGTAGAGGGAATGGGAACTCTGATGGGCGACCAAAACGGCAGATAATTTCATCCTACACGTGCCTGGGCTCGCTCCGTGTCGAACTGAAGTGGTAGGGCGAGAGGGGACGGTCGGGGTGTCGTCCATGGTTGAGGCCAGCAGCGGCGGCGGTTGAAGCATGGTGGCAGAGGGGCTAGAAGACACGGGGAAGAGGGGATAGAAGGCACGGGGAACGGGGGCTCACCGCATGCATGCTAGAGTGGTAGAAAAGGTTGGAGAGGCCCGAGAGCGAGCGCGTGCACCTTGTCTACAGCCACCGAAGCAAGGCATCATAGGGAGGGGGTTGTACGAAGAGGAGCTCATCAGAGATGTGTTTGGCAGATCCGCTACAGCATATGGATCTTTGCAATGGTAATTGAGCGTCAGGGATCTGACGACCCATAAGTATATGGGATCAATCGTAGTCCTTTTGATAAGTAAGAGTGTCGAACCCAACGAGGAACATAAGGGAATGACAAGCGGTTTTCGGCAAGGTAGTGTCGGCAAGCACTAAAATTGTCGGTAATAGATAGTTTGATAGCAAGGTAATTTGTAACGAGCAACAAGTAGCAATTGTACCAAAAGTGCAACAAGGTGATATGTCTCCAACGTTTCTATAATTTTTTATTGTTCTATGCCGTTATATTATCATTCTTGGATGTTTTACCTTTATTTTATAGCAACTTTATATCATTTTTTGGGACTAACCTATTGACATACTGCCCAGTGCCAGTTGCTGTTTTTTGCTTGTTTTTTACTTCGCAGAATATCCATATCAAATGGAGTCCAAACACAGCGAAACTTTTCAAAGATTTTTTTCAGCCTAGAAGACAACTTGGGAGCCAAGAAAGTGCACGAGGGGAGTGTTGGTGATATTACTACTAGTATGACCCGCCCAGGAGGGGCCGGGTCAACCCTAATGGCGGGTTACATAAGAAGCCCAATATACATTCAAGATGATAGTTTACTAAAACATATAGAAGGCCCAAAGGCCTGGGGCCGGCTTAAGGCCCGATATTGTAAACCGCCGTATGTAAGGAAAGACTTGTAAAGAAAGGCATGTAAAGGAAGTCACCGAGCTGGACATGGTTATGAGCCGGCCGGGACTCTGTAGGCCACCAGGCGTCAACCTATGTATATAAGGGGACGACCCGGTGGTGGCTTAGGGCAAGAAACAACCAAATCGATAACCAAGCCAGCGAGTTGATCCCCTTGGAGATCGAAACTTCAGCAATACCAATCCCAACTAGACGTAGGCTTTTACCTTCATCGTAAGGGGCCGAACTAGTATAAAAACTCTCTCGTGTGTCCCTTGTCCCGATTAACCCCTTTAAGCTTCCTAGTGCGTTGGCCCTACGACTAAGTCCTTGCTCTAGGACATTTGCCATGTCAACTCCACGACAGTTGGCGCCCACCGTGGGGCCAGCGCACGGTGGATTTGAGTTCTTGAAAGGCAACTTCGAAGGGCTCAAGGGATACGCTGTGGGTCGGATGACCAAGAGTCGTTGCGGCAAGCTCTACATCGACGACGAAGGCTGGGGCCCCGAGGCCGGCTCAATCGAGTATGGGTACCGGGTCCCCTTCGGCGGAATTCACGTATTCATCGGCTGAATCGGCAAGTCAGGCCCTGAGTCGGACGTCCACACCAACCTCATCGAAACGGCTCAGCGCGCCAGGACTGCCCGTGTTCAATCTGTCGTGAAACATGCCTTCGTAGGCTGCATCCATGGCGGTGAATACTCCGAAGGATCGATGGAAGGCGGGGAGACGACCATCTGCTCTGATACTTCATCATCAACAGGTGAGACGGACTCGTTGTACCAGCTGCAAGACGGCATGCTCGGGGGCTGTTCTGATGGCAGCAGTATTCCGGACCCTCTTGAGCCGCCGAATTGGGCCGGAGTCTTCATGGCGGGGACGCAGCCCGGGCAGAATTCTACCGCATCGGTAGCAGCAGCTACCGGGTCGGCAGCAGCCAGGTCAGGAGACCCTGCGCGCCCCCCGGCTCAGATTCTAATGGACCTCATAGATCGGCTGATGACTCTGTTAACCGCTGTGGTAGAGCCGGCGGATAAAGCCCAGCACGACGCAGAAGTAGCACGCGTGCGGGAGGAGATGGTGCAAGCTAAAGAAAATCTAGCCACGGAGGAAACCCGGATGGCAGCAGAACGAGCAGCTCTGGATGCTCGTGCTCAGCAACTTCAAGCAGAAACTTTCCGGCTCTCGGTGGATCTTAACGCATCAAACGAGGTCATGAGGAGGAGGCATCAGAAAACTCAGTCGCGTATGCCTCTAACGCTGGATCTGAGGAACCTGTTCCATACACCTGGGGCTGGGGGAGCCACCCGCCGGAGGCAAACCGGGTCACGACACCCGGTGCACCAGTTCAGCCACGTGCCATGGATCCACCTCGTGTAAATACAGCTCCTCCTCGTTATGTGTCAACACCTCCGGGTCACTTCTCCACCCCCTGGAAAACCTCATCGCAGCATTGGCTCGTTTGGCGGCTCTCCCAATGGAAGGCGACTGCCAGCAGCAATTGAAACCCGGAGGGTGAGAGAACTACTTCAGACAGCTCTGGCCTAGCAGGATGCATACTCCTACAGTCGAGACATGATTCATTCAACTCCTCGCCCAAGTCGGAGCCCGAGTTACAGTAGGCACATGGAGTCTGCAGAGATGTCAAGTAATGCTCAATGCCACAACCGGCCATATAGGCATGAGCCGGTGCGGGCTGGAGCCCTTAACTTGGCGGATCAAGAGAGGATTCGTCAAGAGGCGGAACGAGCGACTCAAATAGCAGCAGAGCAGGCGGCTCATCAAACCTTTCCGGCTTATCCAGCAACCTCGGTTGAGGCAGGAGTGGTCACAAGAACCGGAGGCGTACCTTGCTTGGTACCGGCCATACGCAGTGAGCGGTTGCCAAAAGATTTCAAGGGGCCTCGTAAGGTGCCTAATTACACGGCTGACCTACATCCGAAGGCTTGGATTGAGAGTTATGAGATGGCTATGGAGCTGTTGGAGGTTAGCGACGCTGCAATGGCCAAGTATTTTACCATGATGTTGGATGGAACAGCTCGGACCTGGTTGAAGGGATTGCTACCCAATTCTATCGGCTCATGGGCAGAGTTGAAAGTGCGGTTCATCCAGAACTTTAAGGACACGTGTAAGCAGCCAATGTCGATTGTGGACCTGACCAATTGTAAGCAAGAGGACGATGAGTCTACAACCCATTGGGTGCGCTGGGTCAAGGAGATAATACATTCGTCTGATAAGATGGATGCCGGCTCAGCAGTCTTGATGTTGGAGAAAAATTGCCATTTTGAACCTCTGAAGCAGAAGCTGGGGCGGCTTAAACGTGACTGTAATGACATGGGAACGTTGATGGCGGCTCTTGTCAAATATGCTGATTCTGACCAAGGACCCGGTGTCTGACGAAGAAAAGGCAACGAAGGGAAACAAGAACGGCAATGGCAAGGGTCACCAGCATAACCCGGCAACTCAGGGAGGTAATAAACGTAAGGCTGGTGAGTTTGTTGCTAATACTAATGTGCAGGGTGGTAATCAACAGCACAAGGGCAGACAGCTCCCTCGGTCAGGCGGGTCAGGTTCCACTCTTGAGCAATTATTGAATGAACCTTGTCCAAAGCACGGCACCTGGGAGAAGCCAGTCAGCCACGTGTGGAAAGATTGCACGATCATGAAGGCATTTAAAAATTCAAATGCATTTGATGGGGTCACGACCCAGGTGGCGGTTCAGGTGGAGGCGGCTTTCAGGGCCCGGGCGCCGGTTCAGGCGGAGGAGGTTTTCAAGGTCAAGGTTATCCTGGTCACCAAGGAGGATATAATCAGCAACACGGCCAAGGGAATCAGCAGCAGCAATCCTGTTATCAGAGCAACCCAAAGCAGTTGAGTAGCAAACAATATCATGTCTTTACTACCAGTTTATGTAAGAGGGACCAGAAACTTCACAAGAGGGCCGTTGAAAGTGCAACTATCCCTAGGTGGTTTTGGTAATTCATAACAACATATAGCTCATTGAGCTAATGCTATTCCAAGATGATTATTTCAGGAAAGCTCAATGATTGGCATGGCATGGATGTGAAAGTGGAACCCTCAAAATGCTAAGGACAAAGGATTGGCTCAAGCTCAAAAGCTCAAGACTCTTCATTTTATATTTTAGTGATCCAAGATCACATTGAGTCCATAGGAAAAGCCAATACTATCAAGGAGGGATGAGGTGTTGCTTAATGAGCCTCTTGCTTCATGTGCTTAGTGATATGCTCCAAAACCCTCAACTACTTTCCCATATCCACATATGACCTAAACCCTAAGCCAAACTCGGTCCTACCGATTCTGCCTATCCGGCGCCACCGAGTTTCACTTGTCATTAGCCACTGCCAAACCCTAGCAATTCGGTTCTACCGATAAGGATCTCGGTCTCACCGAGATGGGATTGCAAACTCTCTATTTCCCTTCCGTAACTTTTCGGTCTCACCGAAAGAGCGAATCGGTCCCACCGAGATTGCAATGTAAACTCAATGTTTCCCCTTTGTAACTTTTCGGTCTCACCGAGTTCCACTCGGTCTCACCGAAAGAGCAAATCGGTCCCACCGATTTTGCCTGACCAACTCTCTGGTTAGCTAATTACCAAATTCGGTCTCACCGAGTTTGTGTAATCGGTCTCACCGAGATTACGTTATGCCCAAACCCTAACCATATCGGTCCTACCGAGTTGCATGTCAGTCCCACCGAAAATCTCTAATGGTCACTAGGTTTACATTTTCGGTCCGATCGAGTTTGTTGATTCGGTCCCACCGAGATTGGAAAACTGTGTGTAACGGTTGGATTTTGTGTGGAGGCTATATATACCCCTCCACCTCCTCTTCATTGGAAGAGAGAGCCATCAGAACACACACACCATTCCAACTCATATGTTCTGAGAGAGAACCACCTACTCATGTGTTGAGACCAAGATATTCCATTCCTACCATATGAATCTTGATCTCTAGCCTTCCCAAGTTGCTTTCCACTCAAATCTTCTTTCCACTAAATCCAAATCCTATGAGAGAGAGTTGAGTGTTGGGGAGACTATCATTTGAAGCACAAGAGCAAGGAGTTCATTACCTACACACCATTTGTTACTTCTTGGAGAGTGGTGTCTCCTAGATTGGCTAGGTGTCACTTGGGAGCCTCTGACAAGATTGTGGAGTTGAACCAAGGAGTTTGTAAGGGCAAGGAGATCGCCTACTTCGTGAAGATCTACCGCTAGTGAGGCAAGTCCTGTGTGGGCGATGGCCATGGTGGGATAGACAAGGTTGCTTCTTCGTGGACCCTTTGTGGGTGGTTGCTTCTTCGTGGACCCTTCGTGGGTGGAGCCCCGTGTGGACTCGTGCAACCGTTACCCTTGGGTGGAGCCCTGTGTGGACTCGCGCAACCGTTACCCTTCGTGGGTTGAATTCTCCATCAACGTGGATGTAGGATAGCACCACCTATCCAAACCACGGGAAAAACATCCGTGTCTCCAATTGCGTTTGAATTCTCCAAACCCTTCCCTTTACATTCTTGCAAGTTGCATGCTTTACTTTCCGCTGCCTATATACTCTTTGCATGCTTGCTTGAATCATGTGATGATTGCTTGACTTGTCCTAAATTAGCTAAAATCTGCCAAGAACTAAAATTGGGAAAAGGTTAAGTTTTTATTTGGTCAAGTAGTCTAATCACCCCCCTCTAGACATACTTTTGATCCTACAAGTGGTATCAGAGCTTTGATCTCCATTTGCTTTGATCTCCATAGCTTTTGGTGGTCATAGCCTTGGTTTCACAACCTAGGAGAGTATGGCATCTAGCGAGGGAAATTATCACCGTAGAGGTCCTTACTTTGATGGTACTAATTTTGCTAGTTGGAAGCATATAAAATGAAAATGCATATTCTTGGACATAACCCCGCCGTTTGGGCTATTGTGTGTGTTGGTTTGCAAGGTGACTTCTTTGATGGGAGAGAACCAAACCGTGAAGCTACCGCGGATGAGTTGAAGATGTTGCAATACAATGCTCAAGCTTGTGATATTCTTTTCAATGGATTGTGCCCCGAAGAATTCAACAAAATCAGCCGTCTTGAGAATGCAAAGGAAATTTGGGACACTTTGATTGATATGCATGAAGGTACCGACTCCGTCAAGGAATCCAAGTTGGATGTGCTTCAAAGCCAACTTGACAAGTTCAAGATGAAGGATGGTGAAGGTGTCGCTGAAATGTACTCTAGGCTTGCTCTCATCACAAATGAGATTGCCGGCTTAGGAAGTGAATAGATGACCGATAGATTCATCATCAAGAAGATTCTAAGAGCCTTGGATGGAAAATATGATACTGTGTGCACATTGATCCAAATGATGCCCAATTACAAAGATCTCAAGCCAGCGGAGGTGATTGGAAGAATTGTTGCTCATGAGATGTCACTTAAGGATAAAGAGGAACTTCACAACAAATCAAGTGGTGCCTATAAAGCCTCATGTGAAGCCCCTACATCATCAAGTGAGAACCAAGACTTCAATGAAGAATTGAGCTTAATGGTGAAGAACTTCAACAAGTTCTACAAGAGTAGAAGCAAAGATAGAAGCTTCAAGTCAAGGTCCTACAATGACAAAAGATCTTCTAGTCGAGAGCGGAACTGCTACAATTGTGTAAGACCCGGACACTATTCCAATGAGTGTACGGCTCCCTACAAGAGAAGAGAAGATTCTCCAAAAAGAAGAAGCAAAGGATCACCACCAAGAGAGAGAAGGAGTAGAAATGATCGTTATGAACGAAGATACTCACGGAGAAGCAAGGATTCGGAAAGGAAGGAAAAATCATCAAGGAGCTATACAAGACGAAGACATCAAGCTCATGTTGGTGAATGGGTATCCGGCTCCGACTCCGACAGCCACTCCGAAAGAAGTTATCACTCCGACTCCGAAGATACTCAAGATGAAGGTGTTGCCGGTCTAGCACTTGTGTCAACCAACTCCTACGACATGTTTGACTCACCAAATGAAGGAATTGGAAGATGCTTCATGGCCAAAGGTCCTAAGGTAACACACCCCGAGTATGTTGATTTCAATAGTGATGAAGATGACTTGTTAGGTGATGATTTGCTTATTGACAACTCTAGTGATGAATACTATGATGAAATGTCAATTAAACATGCTAATCAAGATAAAACGAATGACAATGATAAGGAGAAGATTGAGGCCCTAACTAAAGAACTAAACACTCTTAAGTTAGCTCATGAAACCATCTTCGAAGATCATCGAGAACTTTTAAGAGCTCATGAGAAATTACGCCTTGAGAAGCTCAATCTTGAGCAAGAGCATGAGTTCTTAAAAGCAATCAATGATGATCTCCGCAAGAAAAGTTCTTCTTACATTGCCAAGCATTTACTCTTATCCACTTACATGCCTCAAGTCAAGTCTAGTAACAAGAAAGATTCTTCCTCTAGCAGTGACAATGATCATGTTAAATCCACTATTGTTGCTTCTAGTAGTTCTCTTGATTCCACTAATGATTCTCTTAGCCAAGTTACACTTGAGCAAGAAAATAGCTTATTGAAGGGAATTATAGAGAAAGGAGTGTACAAAAGCCTTGCCGGGAGTAAGAAATTCGAGGAAATTGTGCGCAAGCAAGGAATGCACCGGAAGAATCAAGGTGTTGGTTTTGAACGAAAGTTCAATGCCAATGGAGTTGAGTGGGAAGAAGATCAATACCCCAAGACAAAGTTTATTCCTCAACAAGAGAAGTATGATACTTCTTTCAAGGGGACACAAGCTCAAGATGATCTTCCACCACAAGACTACAAGCAAAAAGGCAAGGACAAGCTTCAAGAGGAAATTGATGCATTTGAAGAAACTCCAAAGACCTTAGTCAAGTGGATTCCCAAGACTACTTCAAGTTCCACTTCATCAAGTACGACTACAACTCCAAGGATTCCCATCAAGATGGTGTGGATCCAAAAGAAGAAGAACTAGAGAGTTCTCGAGGGTGACTCCGCCAACATACTTCACTCTTATCATTTTGGCAAGAACAAGTGCAATCAACTTCCACATCTTGCACTAGTTCAAGGAGTCACAAACCCTCTTGTTGGTAAGACAAGGGACAAGGTAACCCAAAAGTTTTCATGGACATCATCTTGTGTGTGCATCACTCTATGTCTATGGATATCCTTGTCTGTTCCTTGTGGGACTAACCCATGTAGGTATTGAAAGTGCAATTCACTCAAATGGATAGCTCCAAGAGATCTACATCAACATTGAGCATCCACATCTTCAATATCTACATGAAGTCATCATCGACAAAACCCAAGGTTAGTTCATCCCTCTTAGGGGGGATATCACATCTAGGGGGAGCTTTACTCTAAGACTTGAGCTAAAGCAACTCTAAAGATGTGAACACAACAATGCTTTATGTAAAAGTGGTAACCCCACTTGAGCTTAAACGATGAGTATGACCTATGATCAAGTGTTCTCACTTGACTCCTAAGTCAATATACTCATATATAGATGACCTAGTCATCGCAAATTGCTTGATAGATGCTAGAATTGGTTGTGCATGCCTTGTCACATATTTCATTTGCCATCTTATTGTGTGAGCATGCTGGATGCATATTTTACTCATTCGAGGACATCCACTTGTTGTTTTGATTGTTCGGCTTTATTTCTTTTTGCCAAGTGGATGGACAAGAATGCCTAAGAACCTCCTCTAGCTATCTATGCTTTTCTCATCTCAAACTCTATTCATGCTGCATCAGAAAATTTGATCAAGTCAGATTTGAACCACTTTGTGTGAGGAGCGCTCGGAGTCCCCGATTCGTCATAGACTTAAACTTCCAAAACCTCTTTATGATTCTCGGTCTGACCATACTCCACTTTCGGTCATACCGAGATCATTAAGTTGATCTAGGTTTTCGATCTCGGTGCAACCGATTGGAACCTTTCGGTCACACCGAGTTTCAGTAACTGCTTCCAGTTATGAATCTCGGTGTCACCGAGTTGTTCCACTCGGTCACACCGACAGGGTCGGGCTATATATAGTCAAGGGCAAAATTTTGGAAATTTCTCCGAACCCCTTCGCCCGCGCGATAGCCTGCTCTGCCCTCGTGGTCTCTGGATCGTCTTCTCGCCGCCAGCCGCCTCCAGTCGCTGGTCTTCGTCGCCGTCAACGGGAATTCTGCCCCGCCGTTGCCGCCGTAGCAAGTCCCCGCCGAACTAGGGTATGGACTTGATCTTTGTGCTATTCTCCAATCTGATTCCTAGAACATTGTGATCTTCATGATTCTTGCCACGATTGAAACACTCCTATCCAGTCAAAACGCTCATAGATTAGGTTTGATTCGAAAATTCTAGGTTTAGGTCTCCGCCGAAACCATCTCGGACCCACCGAGTTGAAAAACTCGGTCCCACCGATTTGGCTTATGCCATTGCACAAGTGAGACTCAGTCTGACCAAGAATTACTTATCAGTGTGATCGATTTTGGAACTCTGTGAAACCCTAGAAGTCTCGGTGCCACCGAACTGTGACTCGGTCCTACCGAGTTCACTAGTTTAGGTTCCAAAACTGTTTCGGTATCACCGAGTTTGAAAATCGGTAGATCCGAGATGATTTCAGTGGGAAACTAAAACTAAGTTTTTGGATCATTTTTTTTGCAAAAATCTCTGCATTTTGTGATGCTCATCCTTTCTACCTCATCTATAATCTGTTCACAGGGTCAGCAGTCAGTTTGCAGCATGTCTGATCAAAGTGATAGCCAAAACATGTCAGAGCAGCAGGTGCACATGAGTGAGGGCACTAGTCCCTCAAGTTCTTCAGATGAGGGCAGCAGAAGCACCCCTAGAAACTTGCCAAAGGCTGCCACGAGACAGAGGAAGAAGAGGACTTCAGATTACGAAGATGAGGACTATGTGGCAGAGGAAGAGGCCACTTCCAAGAGAGTTGAGCCAGCTCAAGGCACAAAGCCAGGGCTGAAAATCAAAAGGCCAGTAGGTAGGCAGCCCATGTCAAAGGCAAGAGCCTCAACTGAGAAGCCCACTCCCCAAGAACCAGTTGCTGCAGAAGGCAAGAAGAGGAAGGAAAGGGTCAAGAAGACCGTAGCCAGAGTGCTAGGAAAAGCTTCCATCATGGAAGAGGAAGAGGAAGAAGAGGTAGCTGCACCAGCACCCAAGGCACCCAAGCTGATGGGTGATGCCATAAGGTCAGGGGCTACTGCATCTAAGCCCAAAGCTGCCTCCAAGCCAAAACCAAAGAGGAATACAAGGAGCATTCCTATAGCTGAGAAGAACAAGGCCCCAGTGCCTGAGACTGTTGCAGAAGAAGAGGAAGAGAATGTCCTGAGAAAGCTAAAGCCCAAGATCCCAGACCACAACGATGCTCATCCTGTGGCTGAGGATATGAAGCTCAGGAGAGATTCAGGACTCAGGAAGTGGAGAGAAGCAGACCCATATGCTTCAAGGAGAAGGACTGCCGTGGACTACAAATTTCACACCAAGGAGCAGCAGGATTTTTATGAGACAGTGCTGCTAGATAAGAAGCCCATTGTCTGTGATATGCGATGGGTTGATTGGCAATATATCAAGGACAACGAAGAGCACTATCCTGGAGTGCAAGACAGCTTCATAGCTTGTGGAGTAGCTGACTTTGTTGGGCAGAAGCTCACAAAGTGGAATGAGGATCTTATAATGCAGTTCTACTCCACGGCACATTTTTATCCAGATGGGAGGATCACATGGATGTCTGAGGGTACGAGGTACCAATCCACTGTTGAGGAATGGGCAAAGTTAATTAATGCCCCAGAGGAGCATGATGACGACATGGACATATATGCCAAGAAGAAGATGGACCACAACTCAATGTCCAACATGTACAAGGAGATCCCAAATGAAGCAGTTGATACTTTCAAGTTTGGCTCAGTGCATTATCTTCTGTCAGGTCTGCCTACGATCAATTGGATACTAAGGCACACCTTACTGCCCAAGTCTGGAGATCACAAGATGATCAGAGGCCATGCTGTCAACTTGCTACATGTGTTTGATGTGCCTCAGAAGTTCAAGGTGATGAGCCTCATAGTGGAAACAATCAAGAGGACTGCAGCAGATCAGAAGAGGAGTTGCGGATATGCCCCTCAAATTCAGGAGCTCATCAACTCCAAGATGGGCACGGGAATATATTTATTGGACAAGGAACATTTGCCCATCCATCCAGATTTTGAGGACAATCAAGTTGTCATGACTGAGAACGAGCCATCGTCTGCACAAGCTTACGCAAAGAAGGAGAAGGCGAGGAAGGAGAAAGCTGCTAAGATGCCAACTCAAGAGGAGGCATCTGAATACTTCTTGAAGACCAAACAAGAGCAACTTGGTTACTTGATTGCATCCACGCTGAGGATTGAGCAAAGTCTGGCCACCCTCACTCAAAATCAGCAGAGCCTAGAGAGAATCATGGAACAGAAGTTCTATGACTTGGATGTCAAAGTAACGGAAGTTCAGTCTGCAGTGGAGCAGCTCCAGGAGGACATGCAGGAGAGGAGAGGCAGGACTACCACTCATGCCTTTGCCAGAGTGCCACGAGGCCCGAGGTCATCTGCCGTGCCAGTTGCTAACACCAGAGCCACCACCTCAGCACCAGCCATAGCCTCAGTTCCACCAGCTCCAGCATCTACTTCAGCTCCAACTCCAGCGTCTACTTCAGCATCGACCGAAGCCTTCATCCTTGGAGTGATCCGGACTCCACCACCACCAGAAGATCAAGCCTGAGCGTCGATCTAGTGCTATGCATTTTCTAGGAACTTTTTGGTAACTTGTTGCCAAAGGGGGAGAAGATGTATAGATCATAGGCTTCGAGAGAGAGTGTGTTGCTTTTCTCTCTTGCTTTATTTGGTGTTTTTTTAAACTTGTTTGCTTTTGAGTGCTTGAGATACTATGCTTGTGAGACATTGATGATCATGTGTTTGATCATCAGCTACACTTAATGCTTGCTTAATGCTATTATCTTATCTATCTTATGTGATCACTCACTATTCTTGGTGATGAGTGCATGTATTTCATTCTTATCATTTTGAGCGCTCCACCAACATGTATGTGACATGGAAGAGTAACCCATGACTCTAACTCCTTGTGCATTTGCAGTCCAAAGCAAATTCTAAATATGCACAAATTTAGGGGGAGCTCTTACTTATCACATACTTCTCAAAGCGACGATATATTTCATGCTTATTATCATTTGTCGAAGCTTTTATCTATATGTTGTCATCAATTACCAAAAAGGGGGAGATTGAAAGTGCAGCTATCCCTAGGTGGTTTTGGTAATTCATAACAACATATAGCTCATTGAGCTAATGCTATTCCAAGATGATTATTTCAGGAAAGCTCAATGATTGGCATGGCATGGATGTGAAAGTGGAACCCTCAAAATGCTAAGGACAAAGGATTGGCTCAAGCTCAAAAGCTCAAGACTCTTCATTTTATTTTTTAGTGATCCAAGATCACATTGAGTCCATAGGAAAAGCCAATACTATCAAGGAGGGATGAGGTGTTGCTTAATGAGCCTCTTGCTTCATGTGCTTAGTGATATGCTCCAAAACCCTCAACTACTTTCCCATATCCACATATGACCTAAACCCTAAGCCAAACTCGGTCCTACCGATTCTTCCTATCCGGCGCCACCGAGTTTCACTTGTCATTAGCCACTCCCAAACCCTAGCAATTCGGTTCTACCGATAAGGATCTCGGTCTCACCGAGATGGGATTGCAAACTCTCTGTTTCCCTTTCGTAACTTTTCGGTCTCACCGAAAGAGCGAATCGGTCCCACCAAGATTGCAATGTAAACTCAGTGTTCCCCTTTGTAACTTTTCGGTCTCACCGAAAGAGCAAATCGGTCCCACCGAGTTTGCCTGACCAACTCTCTGGTTAGCTAATTACCAAATTCGGTCTCACCAAGTTTGTGTAATTGGCTCACCGAGATTACGTTATGCCCAAACCCTAACCATATTGGTCCTACCGAGTTGCATGTCAGTCCCACCGAAAATCTCTAACGGTCACTAGGTTTACATTTTTGGTCCGACCGAGTTTGTTGATTCGGTCCCACCGAGATTGGAAAACTGTGTGTAACGGTTGGATTTTGTGTGGAGGCTATATATACCCCTCCACCTCCTCTTCATTGGAAGACAGAGCCATCAGAACACACACACCATTCCAACTCATATGTTCTGAGAGAGAACCACCTACTCATGTGTTGAGACCAAGATATTCCATTCTTACCATATGAATCTTGATCTCTAGCCTTCCCAAGTTGCTTTCCACTCAAATCTTCTTTCCACTAAATCCAAATCCTATGAGAGAGAGTTGAGTGTTGGGGAGACTATCATTTGAAGCACAAGAGCAAGGAGTTCATTACCTACACACCATTTGTTACTTCTTGGAGAGTGGTGTCTCCTAGATTGGCTAGGTGTCACTTGGGAGCCTCCGACAAGATTGTGGAGTTGAACCAAGGAGTTTGTAAGGGCAAGGAGATCGCCTACTTCGTGAAGATCTACCGCTAGTGAGGCAAGTCCTGTGTGGGCGATGGCCATGGTGGGATAGACAAGGTTGCTTCTTCGTGGACCCTTTGTGGGTGGTTGCTTCTTCGTGGACCCTTCGTGGGTGGAGCCCTGTGTGGACTCGTGCAACCGTTACCCTTGGGTGGAGCCCTGTGTGGACTCGCGCAACCGTTACCCTTCGTGGGTTGAAGTCTCCATCAACGTGGATGTAGGATAGCACCAGCTATCCGAACCACGGGAAAAACATCCATGTCTCCAATTGCGTTTGAATTCTCCAAACCCTTCCCTTTACATTCTTGCAAGTTGCATGCTTTACTTTCCGCTGCCTATATACTCTTTGCATGCTTGCTTGAATCATGTGATGATTGCTTGACTTGTCCTAAATTAGCTAAAATCTGCCAAGAACTAAAATTGGGAAAAGGTTAAGTTTTTATTTGGTCAAGTAGTCTAATCACCCCCCTCTAGACATACTTTCGATCCTACAGCCGTCAATGCCGTTGAGCCGGCAATTCCACGGTATCTACGTTGGTCGGAGCAGCCTATTGTGTGGAGTAGAGAGGATCACCCGCCCCGGGTTGATAATCTGGGTCACTTGGCTTTGGTAGTGGCACCTCAGGTTGGTGGGTACAAGTTTACTAAGGTGCTCATGGATGGAGGCAGCAGCATCAACATCCTCTACTATGAGACGTTCCGCCGGATGGGATTGACGGATAAAAATCTTAAATAATCCAACACTGTTTTTCACGGTGTGGTACCTGGTAAATCGGCATACCCAGTTGGTAAGATTGAGCTGGAAGTAGCCTTTGGGGATGAGTATGACTCCAGAGCGGAAAAATTAACCTTTGAGGTGGTTAAGATCAAAAGCCCATATCATGCTCTGTTTGGACGGCCGGCTTATGCCAAGTTCATGGCTCGGCCGTGTTACGTATATTTGCAGCTCAAGATGCCGGGTCATAAAGGCACCATTACAGTACATGGGAGCCGGAAGATAGCCTTGGAATGTGAAGAAGGTGATGCTTCTTATGTTGAATCTGTTTGCGCAACAGAGGAGTTAAAATTTTACAAGGATCATGTCGACCCGGCAGACATGACGTCATTAAAGAAACCAACGACAGAGCATGAGCCGGAGTTGAAATTCAAATCAGCTGACGACACTAAGATGGTTGACTTTGTACCTGGCGACTCATCCAAACAGTTCATCATCAGCGCAAACTTAGATCCAAAATAGGAAAGCGCGCTCATTGAGTTCATCCGTGAGAACCGGGACATCTTTGCATGGAAACCTTCAGACATGCCGTGTGTCCCGAGGGAACTCGCTGAGCACACTCTTAATATCGATCCAAAGTTCAAACCTGTCAGATAGTTTCTCCGACGGTTCAATGAAGAAAGGCGCAAGGCCATTGGGGAAGAGGTGGCCCGACTCTTGGCAGCCGGGTTCATTGTGGAGGCCTTTCACCCCGAATGGTTAGCTAACCCGGTGCTTGTACTAAAAAAGAATGGCACCTAGCATATGTGTGTGGATTACACAGATCTGAACAAGGCTTGTCCGGCTGATCCTTTTGCTCTCCCCCGTATTGATCAGATCATTGATGCTATGGCGGGTTGCACACGGTTGAGTTTCTTAGATGCTTATTCCGGTTATCATCAGATTAAGATGGCAGTCAAGGATCAAGAGAAGACAACTTTTATAACTCCTTTTGGAGCTTTCAGCTATGTGTCTATGCCTTTTGGGCTTAAGAGTGCCCAGGCAACTTACCAACGGTGTGTGCAGAATTGTCTTCACAATCAAATTGGGCGCGATGTTCATGCTTATGTGGATGATATAGTGGTGAAATCCAGGGAAGAGGAAACCTTGGTCACGGACCTGAAAGAGACTTTTGATAATCTCCGGGTTTACAAAATGATGCTTAACTCGGCCAAGTGTGTTTTTTGAGTGCCAGCCGGCAAGCTCTTGGGTTTTTTGGTGTCTAACCGAGGTATTGAAGCTAACCCGGAGAAAATCAAGGCAATTACATCCCTAGCCAAACCAACCTGCGTCAATGATGTTCAGCGGCTGGCGGGTTGTGTGGCTGCTTTGAGCCGGCTCATAAGCCGGTTAGGGGAAAAGGCTATGCCTCTATATCAGTTGATGAAGAAAACAAATGTTTTTGTTTGGAGCGATGCTGCGAATGCTGCTTTTGAGGATCTGAAGGCACAACTGGCTGAGCCGCCGGTCCTGGCTGCTCCAATTGAGAAAGAGACGCTATTGTTATACGTGGCTGCCAACTCATGGGCTGTTAGTGTGGCTATTGTGGTAGAGCGCAAGGAGGCTAGCAAAGAGCATCTGGTTCAGCGGCCGGTTTATTATGTCAGTGAAGTGCTAATTGAGTCTAAACAATGATATCCACATTGGCAGAAGCTTGTTTATGGGGTGTTCATGGCGAGCCGGAAGCTTAAGCATTACTTTCAGGGACATCCAATCACTATGGTTAGCTCTGCTCCTTTAGGAGATATTATTCAAAACAGAGAAGCCACGGGGCGAGTCGCCAAGTGGGCAATTGAGCTTGGGTCTCATGGGTTGAAGTATGTTCCACGTACTGCAATTAAGTCTCAAGCCCTGGTCGACTTCATCAATGACTGGACGGAGATGCAGATGCCAGAAGAGAAGCCAGACAACACGTATTGGACTATTCATTTTGATGGATCCAGGCAATTGGAAGGCTCGGGGGCTGGAGTCGTGCTAACTTCCCCATGAGGTGACAAATTTTGTTATGTGTTACGGTTGATGTTTCCTTTCACTAACAACGCAACAGAGTATGAAGCCTTGCTCCATGGTCTTCGAGTGGCAAAAGAGATGAGCTTGAGCCGGGTCAGATGTCTTGGTGACTCGGATCTAGTGGCTCAACAGGTATCTGGCAAGTGGGATTCCAAGGACCCTCTCATGGCGGCTTATCGCCGAGAGGTTGATGCCGTTGCAGGATATTTTAAAGGTTATCAGGTGGAACACATTAACCGTCGAAAGAACAAAGCAGCTGGTGCTTTAAGCCGGCTGGGGTCTCAGCGTAAGCCGGTGCCACCTAACACCTTTTTGGATGTTTTGCATAACCCCTCTGTCAAGTTGCCCACAGAAGAAGATTTAGCTGTTCCTGACCCGGAGGCGCAGTTGGTAGCGGCTCTTCATGTCATCCCAGATTGGACGGTGCCGTTCTTGGCTTACATGACCCGGGGAGAGTTGCCAGCGGATGAGACCCTGGCTCGACAGATAACCCGGCGATCTAAGTCCATGACAATTTCAGATGGAGAGTTATACCATCGCAGTGTTTCCGGAGCGCTTCAGCAGTGTGTTTCCCCCGAAGAAGGTCAAGAAATCCTTCGTGAGATCCATGAAGGCGATTGTGGTCATCACGCCGGGTCAAAATCTTTAGTGGCCAAGGCATTTCGTCACGGTTTTTACTGGTTGACGGCTCATGCTGATGCAGAAGATCTGGTCAATAGATGTGATGGATGTCAAAAATTTGCATGACGAGCGCATGTGCCGGCTCAAGAGCTCCGGATGATTCCAATCACTTGGCCGTTTGCGGTCTGGGGGCTTGACATGGTGGGACCTTTCAAAAGGTCTAAGGATAAAAAGACACATCTCCTGGTGGCAGTTGATAAATTCACCAAGTGGGTGGAGGCAGAGCCTGTGAGTAAATGTGACGCAGCCACGGCGGTTTAGTTCATGAAAAAAAGTGATTTTCCGTTTCGGGTTTCCACACAGTATTATCACTGACAATGGCACTAATCTGTCCCAAGGAGCTATGGAGGAATTTTGTCAACGAGAACACATCTAGCTTGATGTTTCTTCTGTAGCTCACCCTCAATCCAATGGTCAAGCTGAGAGAGCCAATCAGGAAATTTTGAAAGGGCTCAAACCCCGGCTTATGGTTCCTTTATAATGAACGCCGGGTTGTTGGGTAGAGGAATTACCCTCGGTATTATGGAGTATCAACACTACGCCAATAGGTCTACGGGTTACACACCTTTCTTCATGGTTTATGGCGCAGAAGCAGTATTGCCTAGTGACATCCGTCATGGCTCGCCCCGTGTGGCGGCTTATGTTGAAGCTAATAATGAACAAGCCAGACAGGATGGACTTGACTTATTGGATGAAGAAAGAGACTTAGCAGCGGCCCATCCAGCAATTTATCAACAGGACATGCATCGTTATCACAACCGCTGGGTTAAGTCCAGGACTTTTCAGGAAGGTGCTTGGTGCTCCGGCTCATCCAGGATCTTTCAGATGCACACAAGTTAGCCCCACCTTGGGAAGGGCCCTTTGTGGTCAGTAAAAAATTAAACAATGGGTCATACTACCTCATTGACGTTTGAGAGCATGCAGACTCACGTAAGTCGGAAAAGGAGACCTGATGACCCACAAGTATAGGGGATCTATTGTAGTCCTTTCGATAATTAAGAGTGTCGAACCTAACGAGGAGCAGAAGGAAATGATAAGCGGTTTTCAGTAAGGTATTCTCTGCAAGTACTGAAATAAGTAGTAACAGATAGTTTTGTGATAGGATGAATTGTAACGAGCAATGAGTAACAAAAGTAAATAAAGTGCAGAAAGGTGGCCCCGTCCTTTTGTAGCAAAGGACAAGCCGGAACAAACTCTTATAATAGGAAAAACGCTCCCGAGGACACATGGGAATATCGTCACGCTAGTTTTCGTCATGTTCATATGATTCGCATTCGATACTTTGATAATTTGATATGTGGGTGGACCGGTACTTGGGTGTTGTTCTTACTTGAACAAGCATCCCACTTATGATTAACCTCTATTGTAAGCATCCGCAACTACAACAAAAGTATTAAGGTAAACCTAACCATAGCATGAAACATATGGATGCAAATCAGCCCCTTACGAAGCAACACATAAAGTAGGGTTTAAGCTTCTGTCACTCTAGCAACCCATCATCTACTTATTACTTCCCAATGCCTTCCTCTAGGCCCAAATAATGGTGAAGTGTTATGTAGTCGACGTTCACATAACACCACTAGAGGCTAGACAACATACATCTTATCAAAATATCAAACGAATACGAAATTCACATGACTACTAATAGCAAGACTTCTCCCTTGTCCTCAGGAACGAACGTGATTACTCACAAAGCATATTCATGTTCATAATCAGAGGGGTAATAATATGCATATAGGATCTGAACATATGATCTTCCACCAATTAAACCAACTAGCATCAACTACAAGGAGTAATCAACACTACTAGCAACCTACTAGCACCAATCCCAGACTTTGAGACAAGAATTGGATACAAGAGATGAACTAGGGTTTTGTAACGCCCTCGATGCGGCTATAGCTCCCACATGTCGAGGCACGACTTAGAGACATAATCGCATTGAAGGCATATGTCACAAGTTAGGCAATCATCACAACATCCCATGTAATATAGATAATAAAAGGGGAGATAACATAGTTGGCTTACACTCACCACGTCAATCAAAGTACATAAATAGCATTACAACAATCAAACACTCATGGCCTGACTACGGCGCCAAAATAAAAGATAACCCAACATGCGACACGGTCCCGATCACCCCAACTAAGCACCATTACTGATCATCAGGAAAGGAAACATAGTATCGCTGAGAGTCCTCGTCGAACTCCCACTTGAGCTCAAGCGCGTCACCTGGAGCGGAATCATTAGGCCCTGCATCTGGTGTAATAGTAAACTGTGAGCCACAAGGACTCAGCAATCTCGCACCCTCGCGATCAAGACTATTTAAGCTTATAGGTATGGCAAGGTAAATATATGTGGAGCTGCAGCAAGCGACTAGCATATATGATGGCTAACCTATTCGCAAAAGAGAGCGAGAAGAGGAGGCAAAGCGCGAGCGAGAAACTAGAGAGCAACCTGCGCAAACATTACTCCAACACCGTGTTCACTTCCCGGACTCTGCCGAGAAGAGACCATCACGGTAACTCACACTGTTGATTCATTTTAATTAAATTACGGTTCAAGTTATCTACAACCGGACATTAACAAATTCCCATCTGCCCATAACCGCGAGCACGGCTTTTGAAAGTTCAAATCCCTGCAAGGGAGTCCCAACTTAGCCCATGACAAGCTCTCACGGTCAACGAAGGAATAGACCTCCTCCCGAGATGTTCCGATCAGACTCGGTATCTCGGTTCTTCAAGACACTTCGACAGGTTAAAACCAATCCAGCAACACCGCCCGAATGTGCCGACAAATCCCGATAGGAGCTGCACATATCTCGTTCTCAGGGCACACTCAGATGAGCGCTCCATACAACTAAAACCAAACCTCGAGTTTCCCCAGGGGGCGCTGCACAGGACTCTAGTTTGGACCAACACTCAGAGGAGCACTGGCCCGGGGGGGGGGGGTTAAATAAGATGACCCTAGGGCTCCGAAAACCCAAGGGAAAAGAGGCTAGGTGGCAAATGGTAAAATCAAGGTTGGGCATTGCTGGAAAAGCTTTAATCAAGGCGAACTATCAAGGGGTTCCCATTATAACCCAACCGCGTAAGGAACGCAAAATCCGGGAACATAACACCGATATGACGGAAACTAGGGCGGCAAGAGTGGAACAAAACACTAGGCGAGAGGCTGAGCCTTCCACCCTTTATCAAGTATATAGATGCATTAAGATAACATGGCAATATAATGATATCCCAACAAGTAAATAATGTTCCAACAAGGAACGGTCTCCAATCTTCACCTGCAACTAGCAACGCTATAAGAGGGGCTGAGCAAAGCGGCAACATAGCCAATCAACGGTTTGCTAGGACATGGTGGGTTAGAGGTTTGACATGGCAATTTGGGAGGCTTGAAAGCAAGTGGTAGGCATCATAGCATAGGCATAGCAAAAGAGCGAGCATGTAGCAAAGCAAAGATAGTAGTGATTTCGAGGATATGATCATCTTGCCTGCAAAGTTGTCAGAGTTGACTGGATCCTCGAAAGCAAACTCAATGGGCTCCTCGTTAGCGAACTCGTCTCCCGGCTCTACCCAAACAAGACAAACAAGCAAACGAAACACAATCAACCACGTGCAAACTCAAACAACATGATGCAAAGATGGTATGCTATGCGGGATGCGATGTGGGATGCATATGCAAGATTTGACAAGGGATGCATGAACCTGGCCTCAACTTGGGAATCCAAGTGTTCCACTGGAAAGATGAGATGAAATCACTTGAAAATGATATAAAGAACGCCGGAATCGGAGCTACGGTTTGGAAATGGCAAGCAATTCAAATATGGCCACGTTCTGCGATTTACAGCAAGTAGCCATCTAAATGCAACAAGATGAACATGCTACAGCACTCAAACATGGCATAAAAATACATGGCAGGGATGCATTCATGAAGCTTAACAAAAGTCTAGCACTGAGCTACGGCCAATTCATCCATTAACAGGTTCAAACAAGCATGGCAAAAATGCATATGGTAAACCGATTTCAGACTTAGTGAAATTAGCACTTGTCTGGAATCTCAGATCAGATAGCACTCTTTGGAGCAACAAAACTACATGCTACAGGACCTGAACATGGCAAAGTAAAGCATGGCATGGAGCTACTCAAAGAGCTTAACAAAAGTCCCTTAGTGACCTTGAGCCAAAAGGGATCCTAAAAATACAATTGCAAGCATGTGAACATGGCAAAAACATAATCAGTTCTCAGACTTAGTGAAAACTGGAGCATGCTGAAAACAGATATCAAGTAGGCATGTTTACGAGCTCGATGCACTCACTACAGAGCAAGTCATGGAAACCTAAGCATACACCCATCAAGAATACACAAAATGCAAGCTAGACATGGCAAGAACAATAACATAGCAAGCACGGATCAACTACAACATCCTCGGCAAAATCGCTAACAAGTAGATAATCTGCCTAGATTGACGAAATAGCAAAAGTAGAGCTCGATTGACTCAAGCTAGGGTGCTCCATAATTGCAAACAAAGACATGGATGGATAGAGCACTACAAGATTAACAAAACATCCTCACTGATCATCCTCAAAAGAGGCACGGATCACTAGGAAACAACATGAACATATGGCCATATGAGATAAACAACTCAAAGACTTAGTGGAAATGCTAAGTCCCTGGAATCAGCATTACCAAATGCCTCACTTTGCAAGCTTGTGCTAGTCACCACACACATCAAAAAATACATGGGTTGCACCTCTGGAAATATGGCAAAACCCTTACCAAAACATATGTAGAGCTCATGGGCATATCATGCACACAATAATCATGGCAAAAATGACAAATATCTAAATGGAGCAGCAGATCTGAGAATTATCTCAAGTAGCACTCTTCTAACAGCATTTCGGGCATCAAGATGAACTCAAATGAAAATGATGTAATGAGATGAAATGATGTACTCTCTGAGACGAACATTTTGATATGCTATATGCCAAAAACGGAGTTACGGATGAGGAGTTACGATGCAATGAACAGGAGCATATGAACTAGGGTTTTGGGCAAAAAGTCAACCCGATGCAATTTTTGGATCTGAGATCTGCACGGACTTCGAGGCGCTCGCCGGAATCACTGTTCGCCGGAGTTCCGCCGGGGCTTGCCGAGGGGAGGAGGAGGCGACCGGAGCTGGAGGAGGCCGGCCGGAGCGGGGAGCGTCAGCGGCGGGCCTTGCGGCGGCGCGGCGACGAGGGGGTGATGGCCGGCGACGAGGGGGCGGCGCC
>NC_041386.1:467741089-467817690 GCF_002162155.2 Triticum dicoccoides
GGGCGGCGCCGGGCGGCGATGGCGCCCACGGCGGCGCGGTGGCTGGGCGGCGAGGCAAAGGAGCAGCGCGGCGAGGCGGAAGGCGGGCGCGGGGCGGCGGTGGTCGATGGGCCGGGGGGCCGGTGACGGGCCCTGCGGGCCGCGGCGGGTGCGGACGGTGATGTGAGGCGCCGCGCCATGTGGCAGGCGCGGATAGGGCGCGGGCGGCGGCGGCGGTTTGTTCGGCCGGATTCGGACGTGTCCGGCCGGCGCGAGGTGGGATTTCTCTTTTTTTTAGGGTTTCGGGGAGGGGATCCGAGATTTGGAATGAGGGGTCTATATATAGGCATAGAGGGAGCTAGGAGTGTCCAAATGAGGTGCGGTTTTCGGCCACGCGATCATGATCGAATGCTCTAGATGATGGAGAGGGTTTTGGTGGGTTTTGGGCCAACTTGGAGGGGTGTTGGGCTGCAACACACATGAGGCCTTTTCGGTCCCTCGGTTAACCGTTGGAGCATCAAACGAAGTCCAAATGGTACGAAACTTGACAGGCGGTCTACCAGTAGTAACTCAAGGCCGCTTGGCAAGTCTCGGTCCAATCTGGAAATGTTTAATCCCCACACACGGAAGAAAGGTAGAAATGACCACCGGAGGAGAACGAAGCGCCGGAATGCAAAACGGACAACGGGGAAAATGCTCGAATGCATGAGATGAACACGTATGCAAATGCAATGCACATGATGACATGATATGAGATGCATGACAATGATAACAACACACGGATACAAAGAACTCGAACCCGAGAAAATAAAATAACTTAACACCGGAAACGGCAAGAGTTGGAATACATATTGGAAAGTCATATCCGGGGTGTTACAGGTTTGGAGATGAGATGGTGCTGGTGAAGATGTTGATGGAGATTGCCCTCTCCCGACGATAGGAGCGTTGGTGATGGCGATGGTGATGATTTCCCCCTCCCGGAGGGAAGTTTCCCCGGCAGAACAGCTCTGCCAGAGCTCTAGATTGGATCCGCCAAGGTTTCGCCTCGTGGCGGCGGAGTCTCGTCCCGAAAAGTTCCTTACTATTTTTTTCTCATCGAAAGACTTCATATAGGAGAAGATGGGCGTCGGAGAGCCACCAGGGGGCCCACGAGGTAGGGGGCGTGCCCTAAGGGGGGCGCCCCCACCCTCGTGAGAAGGGTGTGGGCCCCCTGGCCTTCATCTTTGGCGAGGATTTTTCTTTATTTATTTTAAGATGTTCCGTGGAATTTCAGGACTTTTGGAGTTGCGCAGAATAGGTCTCTAATATTTGCTCCTTTTCCAGCCCAAAATTCCAGCTACCGGCATTCTCCCTCCTTATGTAAACCTTGTAAAATAAGAGAGAATAGCCATAAGTATTGTGACATAAAGTGAAATAACAGTCCATAATGCAATAAATATCGATATAAAATTATGATGCAAAATGGACGTATCAACTCCCCCAAGCTTAGACCTCGCTTGTCCTCAAGCAAAAAGCCGATAACAATAAATATGTCCTCATGTTTAGAGTAGAGGCGTCGATAAAAAATAAAATACGGACATGAAGGCATCATGATTATTCTCATAACAGCAACATAAATAGCTTTTGTCATATGATTACTTATATTCAAGTGATGATCTATTCACAATGCAAAAGTATAAATCATAAACCTTATTGGGCTCCTACAAACTATAATCTCAGTCACTGAAGCAACTGCAATTTATCATAACATCGGAAAGAGTCTATGTCAGAGCTAAAAAGCAAGTCCACATACTCAACTATCATTTAGTCCTCCATAATTGCTAACACTCACGCGATATTTGTGGTTACGGAGTTTTAATCGGACACAGACAAAGATAGGGGCTTATAGTTTTGCCCCACAACCTTTTACCTCAAGGGTAATGTCAACAATAATGGTTCATGCTCCCCTACATCCAATTATATATATATATATATATATATATATATATATATATATATATCATGTTCTTTCCAACATGCTGAGCTTGCCAAAGGATAAAATGAAAAAGAAAAGGTGAAGATCACCATGACTCTTGCATAAGGTAGAAGATAATAATAAAGGATAGGCCCTTCGCAGAGGGAAGCAGAGGTTGCCATGCGCTTTTATGGTTGGATATATAAAATCTCAATGCAAAAGAACGTCACTTTATATTGCCCCTTGTGATATGAACCTTTATTATGCAGTCCGTCGCTTTTATTACTTCCACATCACAAGATTGTATAAAGCTTATTTCTCCCACACTAATCAATCATACATATTTAGAGCAATTTTTATTGCTTTGCACTGATGACAACTTACTTGAAGGATCTTACTCAATCCATAGGTAGATATGGTGGACTCTCATGGCAAAACTGGTTTAGGGATATTTGGAAGCACAAGTAGTATTTGTACTTGGTGCTGAGAATTTGGCTAGCATGAGGGGGAAAGGCAAGCTCAACAAGTTAGAGGATCCATGACAACATACTTTATCTCAGATATAAGAAATACATAACTCATTACGTTGTCTTCCTTGTCCAACATCAACTCTTTAGCATGTCATATTTTAATGAGTGCTCCCAATCATAAAAGATGTCAATGATAATATATCTATATGTGAAAACCTCTCTTTCCTTATTACTTCCTATTAATTGCAACAATGACCAAAGCTATGTCTGCCAACTACCAACAACTTTTAATCATCATACTCTTTCTATGTGAAGTCATTACTCTCAATAAGATCAATATGAAATTTTTATTTCTTTTTATTCTTTTTCTCTTTCTTTTATTCACCCAAGATCATGGCAAAATAATCAAGCCCTTAACTCAACACTAATCTTTATTATATATAGCTCACAGACTCGATTACAAAGACAGATCATAAAGCAAAACTCAAAACTAGATCATGCCATAAACTTTATTCTACTAGATCAATATACTACTAATAGGATCGAACTAAGAAAAATGGTAAAGATAGGAGTTGTGATTGTGATACGATACCGGGGCACCTCCCCCAAGCTTGGCAGTTGCCAAGGGGAGTGCCCATACCCATGTGATTATATCTCCTTTGTTGGTGAAGAAGGTGGAGGTGTTGTTGATTTAGTTGATGGCTTAGGCTTCTCCCTTAATTTGCGCTTGAGGACGGCATTTTGATCCCTCAGATTATCAATCTCCCACTCCAGGGTTAATTTCTTTTTGCATAGGTCCTACTTATTTTCCTGCAAGAGACGAAAAGGGATAAACTTGAACTTGGGTTTCTTTACCCTATCAGGGAGACTTGACTTTTTGAACTCCACGTGCATGTCCCCAAGTTGAGGTAATGGTGCTTCATCTTCATCTGAGCTCGTCTCCTCCTTCCCCTTGGGTTCATGATACATCTCCAACATATCTATAATTTTTGATTGCTCCATGCTATATGATCTACTATTTTGGACTATATTGGGCTTTATTTTCCACTTTTATATTATTTTTAGGACTAACCTATTAACCGGAGGCCCAGCCCAGAATTGTTGTTTTTTTGCCTATTTCAGTGTTTCGGATAAACGGAATATCAAACGGAGTCCAAATGGAATAAAATCTTCGGGAACGTGATTTTCTCACCGAACGTGATCCAGGAGACTTGGACCCTGCTCCAAGGAACAAAAGAGGTGGTCACGAGGGTGGGGGCCCCCCCTAGGGCACGCCCCCTGCCTCGTGGTCCCCTCGTTGCTCCTCCGGCGTACTTCTTCCTCCTATATATACACACGTACCCCCAAACGATCAGAAGAGGAGCCAAAAACCTAATTCCATCGCCGCAACTTTCTGTATCCACGAGATCCCATCTTGGGGCCTGTTCCGGAGCTCCGCCGGAAGAGGGCCGTCATCACGGAGGGCTTCTACATCATCCTAGCCCCTCCGATGAAGTGTGAGTAGTTTACCTTAGACCTTCGGGTCCATAGTTAGTAACTAGATGGCTTCTTCTCTCTCTTTGAATCTCAATACAAAGTTCTCCCCCTCTCTTGTGGAGATCTATTCGATGTAATCTTCTTTTTGCGGTGTGTTTGTTGAGGCCGATGAATTGTGGGTTTATGATCAAGTCTATCTATGAATAATATTTGAATCTTCTTTGAATTCTTTTATGTATGATTGGTTATCTTTGCAAGTCTCTTCGAATTATCCATTTGGTTTGGCCAACTAGATTGGTAGTTCTTGCCATGGGAGAAGTGCTTAGCTTTGGGTTCGATCTTGCGGTGTCCTTACCCAGTGACAGAAGGGGCAACAAGCACGTATTGTATCGTTGCCATCGAGGATAACAAGATGGGGTTTATTTCATATTGCATGAATTTATCTCTCTACATCATGTCATCTTGCTTAAGGCGTTACTCTGTTTTTAACTTAATACTCTAGATGCATGCTGGATAGCGGTCGATGAGTGGAGTAATAGTAGTAGATGCAGAATCGTTTCGATCTACTTGTCACGGACGTGATGCCTATATACATGATCATGCCTAGATATTCTCATAACTATGCTCAATTCTGTCAATTGCTCAACAGTAATTTGTTCACCCACCGTAGAATACTTATGCTCTTGAGAGAAGCCACTAGTGAAACCTATGGCCCCTGGGTCTATTCTCATCATATCAATCTCCATCACTTTAATCTTGCTTTGCTTTTTTACTTTGCTTTTACTTTTTTACTTTGTATCTTTATACCAAAAATACCAAAATTATTATATCTATTAGATCTCACTCTCGTAAGTGACCGTGAAGGGATTGACAACCCCTAATCGCGTTGGTTGCGAGTAGCTATCGCTTTGTGCAGGTACGAGGGACTTGAGCGTGGGCTCCTACTGGATTGATACCTTAGTTCTCAAAAACTGAGGGAAATACTTACGCTACTCTGCTGCATCATCCCTTCCTCTTCGGGGAAAACCAACTCAAGCTGAAGACGTAGCAAGAAGGATTTCTGGCGCCGTTGCCGGGGAGTCTACGCAAAAAGTCAACATACCAAGTACCCATCACAATCCCTATCTCTCGCATTACATTATTTGCCATTTGCCTCTCGTTTTCCTCTCCCCCCAATTCACCCTTGCCGTTTTATTCGCCCTCTCTCTCCCTATCCTCCCTCTCTATTTGCCTCTTTTTGCTCGCTTGCCTTTTTGTTTGCTCGTGTGTTAGATTGCTTGTTTGTCGCGATGGGTCAAGATACTACCAAATTGTGTGACTTCACCAATACCAATAATAATGATTTCCTTAGCACTCCAATTGCTCCTCTTACTGATGCTGAATCTTGTGAAATTAATACTGCTTTGTTGAATCTTGTTATGAAAGATCAATTCGCCAGCCTTCCTAGTAAAGATGCCGCTACTCATCTGAATAGCTTCGTTGATTTATGTGATATGCAAAAGAAAAAAGATGTCAATAATGATGTCGTTAAATTGAAGCTATTTCCTTTTTCGCTTAGAGATCGTGCTAAAGCTTGGTTTTCGTCTTTGCCTAAGAATAGTATTGATTCATGGAACAAGTGCAAAGATGCTTTTATCTCTAAGTATTTTCCTCCTGCTAAGATCATCTCTCTTAGAAACGATATTATGAACTTTAAACAACTTGATCATGAACATGTTGCACAAGCTTGGGAGAGAATGAAATTAATGATACGTAATTTCCCTACTCAAGGTTTGAATTTGTGGATGATCATACAAATTTTTTATGCCGGATTGAATTTTGCTTCTAGAAATCTTTTAGATTCGGCCGCGGGAGGCACTTTTATGGAAATCACTTTAGGAGATGCTACTAAACTCCTAGATAATATTATGGTTAATTATTCTCAATGGCATACTGAAAGATCTTCTAATAAAAAAGTGCATGCGATAGAAGAAATTAATGTGTTGAGTGGAAATATGGATGCACTTATGAAATTATTTGCTACTAAGAGTGTTTCTTCTGATCCTAATGATATGCCTTTGTCTACTTTGATTGAGAATAACAATGAATCTATGGATGTGAATTTTGTTGGTAGGAATAATTTTGGTAACAACGCTTATAGAGGGAATTTTAATCCTAGGCCATATCCTAGTAATCCTTCTAATAATTATGGTAATTCCTACAACAACTCTTATGGAAATTATAATAAGATGCCCTCTGAATTTGAGAATAGTGTTAAAGAGTTTATAAATTCACAAATGAATTTTAATGCTTTGCTTGAGGAGAAATTGCTTAAAGTTGATGATTTGGCTAGAAACGTTGATAGAATTTCTCTTGAGGTTGATTCTTTAAAGCTTAGATCTATTCCTTCTAAGCATGATATCAATGAGTCTCTCAAAGCCATGAGAATTTCCATTGATGAGTGCAAGGAAAGAACCGCTAGGATGCGTGCTTCCAAAGATGCCTTTATTAAAGCGTGTTCTTCCAATACCTATGAAAATCAAGATGAAGATCTAAAAGTTATTGATGTGTCCCCTATTAAATCTTTATTTTGCAATATGAATCTTGATGAAACTGAATATGATCTTCCTTTACCTAGAAGGCGTTCTAAAAATTCGGAGTATTTAGATCTTAATGATGAAATTGATGAAAGTGGGATTGAAAGTAATAAAAATCTAGATGTTGCTAAACCCACTATATTGTATTTCAAGGAATTTAATTATGAAAGTTGTTCTTTAATTGATTGTATTTCCTTGTTGCAATCTGTGCTAAATTCTCCACATGCTTATAGTCAAAATAAAGCCTTCACCGAACATATTGTTGATGCCTTGATGCAATCTTATGAAGAAAAACTTGAGTTGAAAGTTTCTATCCCTAGAAAACTCTATGATGAGTGGGAACCAACTATTAAAATTAAAATTAAAGATTATTAGTTTTATGCTTTGTGTGATTTGGGTGCTAGTGTCTCTACTATTCCCAAGACTTTGTGTGATTTACTAGATTTCCGTAATTTTGATGATTGCTCTCTAAACTTGCATCTTGCGGATTCCACTATTAAGAAACCTATGGGAAGGATTAATGATGTTCTTATTGTTACAAATAGGAATTATGTGCCCATAGATTTTATTGTTCTTGATATAGATTGCAATCCTTATTGCCCTATTATTCTTGGTAGACCTTTCCTTAGAACGGTTGGTGTGATTATTGATATGAAGGAAGGGAATATTAGATTTCAATTTCCATTAAAAAAGGCATGGAACACTTTCCTAGAAAGAAAATAAAATTACCATATGAAACTATCATGAGAGCCACTTATGGATTGCCTACCAAAGATGGCAATACCTAGATCTATCCTCGCTTTTATGCCTAGCTAGGGGCGTTAAACGATAGCGCTTGTTGGGAGGCAACCCAATTTTATTTGTATTCCTTGCCTTTTTCTCCTGCTTAGTATTAAATAAATTATTTAGCCTCTGTTTTGGTTGTGTTTTTGTGTTTAATTAGTGTTTGTGCCAAGTAGAACCGTTGGGAAGACTTGGGGAAAGTCTTGTTGAACTTGCTGTAAAAAACAGAAACTTTAGCGCTCACGAGAACTGCTGTAATTTTTATTTGAAGAGTTATATTTAGTTAATTCTTTTTGAATATGATTAATAGATAAATTCCTCACGTCCATAAATTTATTTTAAAATTTTTGGGGTTCCAGATCTTGCGCTAGCTACAGATTACTACAGACTGTTCTGTTTTTAACAGATTCTGTTTTTCGTGTGTTGTTTGCTTATTTTGATGAATCTATGGCTAGTAAAATAGTTTACAATCCATAGAGAAGTTGGAATACAGTAGGTTTAGCACCAATATAAATAAATAATGAGTTCATTACAGTACCTTTAAGTGGTCTTTTATTTTCTTTCGCTAACAGAGCTCACGAATTTTCTATTTTGAGTTTTGTGTTGTGAAGTTTTCAAGTTTTGGGTGAATTCTTTTGATGGATCATGGAACAAGGAGTGGCAAGAGCCTAAGCTTGGGTATGCCCATGGCACCCCCAAGATAATCCAAGGACACCAAAAAGTCAAAGCTTGGGGATGCCCCGGAAGGCATCCCCTCTTTCGTCCACTTCCATCGGTAATTTACTTGGAGCTATATTTTTATTCACCAACATGATATGTGTTTTGCTTGGAGCGTCTTGTATTATTTGTGTCTTTGTGTCTTAGTATGCCACAATCAACCTTGCTGTACACACCTTTTGAGAGAGCCATACATGAATTAAAATTTGATAGAATACTCTATGTGCTTCACTTATATCTTTTGAGCTAGATAATTTTGCTCTATGTGCTTCACTTATATCTTTTGAGCGTAGTAATTTTGCTCTATGTGCTTCACTTATATATTTTGAGTGTTATAATTTTGCTCTATGTGCTTCACTTAGATCTTTTAGACCACGGTGGTGGATTTTTTAAAAGAAACTATTGATCTCCCATGCTTCACTTAAATTATTTTGAGAGTCTCTTAATAGCATGGTAATTTGCTTAATAATAACATGCTTGGTATTCAAGATTTGTGAAACTTTATTTTGAGTGTGTTGAATACTAAGAAAAGATTGAAGCATGATAATTGTTTTGAGATATGGAGGTGATAATATTAAAGTCATGCTAGTTGAGTAGTTGTGAATTTAAAGAGTACTTGTGTTAAAGTTTGTGATTCCCGTAGCATGCACGTATGGTGAACCATTATGTAACGAAGTCGGAGCATGATTTATTTATTGATTGTCTTCCTTATGAGTGGCGGTCGGGGACGAGCGATGGTCTTTTCCTACCAATCTATCCCCCTAGGATCATGCGCATAATACTTTGCTTTGATAACTTCTAGATTTTTGCAATAAGTATATGAGTTCTTTATGACTAATGTTGAGTCCATGGATTATACGCACTCTCATCCTTCCACCTTTGCTAGCCTCTCTAATACCGCGCACCTTTCGCCGGTATCATACACCTACCATATACCTTCCTCAAAACAGCCACCATACCTACCTATTACGGCATTTCCATAGCCATTCCGAGATATATTGCCATGCAACTTTCCACCATCTAGTTCATCATGACACATTCATCATTGTCATATTGCTTAGCATGATCATGTAGTTGACATAGTATTTGTGGCAAAGCCACCGTTCATAATTTCTTCATACTTGTCACTCTTGATTCATTGCATATCCCGGTACACCGCCGGAGGCATCCATATAGAGTCATACTTTGTTTTAGAATCGAGTTGTAATGATAAAAAAAGAGAAAGGCCATAAAAGTGTGATGCACCGCCGGAGGCATCCATAAAAGTGTGATGATCATCATTCAATAGAGGATTGTCCCAATAAAAAAAGAGAAAGGCCAAAGAAAAAAAGGCCCAAAAAAATAAAAAAATAAAAATGGACAATGCTACTATCCTTTTACCACACTTGTGCTTCAAAGTAGCACCATGATATAGCGAGTCTCATATATTGTGCTTCAAAGTAGCACAATGTTCTTCATATAGAGTCTCATATGTTGTCACTTTCATATACTAGTGGGAATTTTACATTATAGAACTTGGCTTGTATATTCCAATAATGGGCTTCCTCAAATTGCCCTAGGTCTTCGTGAGCAAGCAAGTTGGATGCACACCCACTAGTTTCTTTTGTTGAGCTTTCATACATTTATAGCTCTAGTGCATCCGTTGCATGGCAATCCCTACTCACTCACATTGATATCTATTGATGGGAATATCCATAGCCCGTTGATATGCCTAGTTGATGTGAGACTATCTTCCCCTCCTTTTTGTCTTCTCCACAACCACCATTCTATTCCACCTATAGTGCTATATCCATGGCTCACGCTCATGTATTGCATGAAGATTGAAAAAGTTTTGAAAAAGTTAGAGTATGAAACAATTGCTTGGCTTGTCATCGGGGTTGTGCATGATTTGAATACTTTGTGTGGTGAAGATGGAGCATAGCCAGACTATATGATTTTGTAGGGATAACTTTCTTTGGCCATGTTATTTTGAGAAGACATAATTGCTTTGTTAGTATGCTTGAAGTATTATTATTTTTATGTCAATATAAACTTTTGTCTTGAATCCTTCTAATCTGAATATTCATACCACAATTAAGAAGATTTGCATTGAAATTATGCCAAGTAGCACTCCGCATCAAAAATTCTCTTTTTATCATTTACCTACTCGAGGATGAGCAGGAATTAAGCTTGGGGATGCCTGATACGTCTCCAACATATCTATAATTTTTGATTGCTCCATGGTATATTATCTACTGTTTTGGACTATATTGGGCTTTATTTTCCACTTTTATATTATTTTTGGGACTAACCTATTAACCGGAGGCCCAGCCCAGAATTGTTGTTTTTTTTGCCTATTTCAGTGTTTTGGATAAACGGAATATCAAACGGAGTCCAAACGGAATAAAATCTTTGGGAACGTGATTTTCTCACCGAACGTGATCCAGGAGACTTGGACCCTGCTCCAAGGAACAAAAGAGGCGGTCACGAGGGTGGGGGGCGCGCCCCCCTAGGGCGCCCCTTGCCTCGTGGGCCCCTCGTTGCTCCTCTGGCGTACTTCTTCCTCCTATATATACACACGTACCCCCAAACGATCAGAAGAGGAGACAAAAACCTAATTCCACCGTCGCAACTTTCTGTATCCACGAGATCCCATCTTGGGGCCTGTTCCGGAGCTCCGCCAGAAGAGGGTCGTCATCACGGAGGGCTTCTACATCATCCTAGCCCCTCCGATGAAGTGTGAGTAGTGTACCTCAGACCTTCGGGTCCATAGTTAGTAACTAGATGGCTTCTTCTCTCTCTTTGAATCTCAATACAAAGTTCTCCCCCTCTCTTGTGGAGATCTATTTGATGTAATCTTATTTTTGCGGTGTGTTTGTTGAGACCGATTGTCAGTGTCAAAACCAGCGGATCTCGGGTAGGGGGTCCCGAACTGTGTGTCTAGGCCGGATGGTTACAGGAGGCAGGGGACACAATGTTTTACCCAGGTTCGGGCCCTCTTGATGGAGGTAAAACCCTACGTCCTGCTTGATTAATATTGATGATATGGGTAGTACAAGAGTAGATCTACCACGAGATCAGATAGGCTAAACCCTAGAAGCTTGCCTATGGTATGATTGTATGTTGTGGTTGTTGTCCTACGGACTAAAACCCTTCGGTTTATATACACCGGAGAGGGTTAGGGTTACACAAGGTCGGTTACAAAGGAGGAGATATCCATATCCGTATTGCCTAGCTTGCCTTCCACGCCAAGTAGAGTCCTATCCGGACACGAGACGAAGTCTTCAATCTTGTATCTTCATAGTCTAACAGTCCGGCCAATGGAGATAGTCCGGCTATCCGGAGACCCCCTAATCCAGGACTCCCTCAGTAGCCCCTGAACCAAGCTTCAATGATGATGAGTCCGACGCGCAGTATTGTCTTCGACATTGCAAGGCGGGTTCCTTCTCTGAATACATCACAGAAGAATTTGAATACGAGGATAGTGTCCGACCCTGCAAAATAAGTTCCACATACCACCATAGAGAGAATAATATTTTTGCAAATCTAATTTGCGGACTTGCTTTGACAGTATGATGTTATGTCATGGCCCGGTGATTATTCGAACCGTTTCCTTTAACCAGCCCCGCACATAACGCGAGGCAATTTTTCGACACGTCTTGTCAAAGCAGAGATCGTGTCCCCTTATTACGAGATTCTCATTAATATGGGCGTGGGTAACCCAACCGTGTCTAGGACTCCTAGATTATAGGCAAGTCCCAAACGGCTACGGAGAGGACGCTTGATATTCATCCTCTTTATAAAGGGACAAGGTTTTCGTTTTTTTCCTCTCGTGCTCAATCGAACCCCTCCCCCACCTCGAGTTCTAACACCCAAAGCCCAGGTCAGGTGCTCCGGATCTTCAATCATGTCCGGATCCAGCCTTAAAGGCCGATGGATTCCCTCCTCCGTTACGGAAGAGGATATCAAGAAGTTGAGGGAGGCCAGATACCTGACTGCCGAGGTTTCGCACCGGATGCCTGCTCGAGAGCAGGTCGTCCCTACTCCCGAACCCAACGAGAATGTCGTGTTCGTCTCCCACTTCCTCCGAGGCCTAGGCCTCACTCTAGATCCCTTCGTCAGGGGTTTGATGTTCTATTACGGGCTAGATTTCCACAATCTAGCTCCGGACTCCTTTCTCCACATCTCGACATTTATTGTCGTGTGTGAGGCCTTCCTCCGCATTACCCCTCACTTCGACCTGTGGCTCAAGACCTTTGAAGTGAAGCCGAAGATGATCAAGGGGCAACATGAAGCGTGCAGAGGTGCATCAATAGGCAAGATGGCAGGAGCTCCATGGCCGAAAGGTTCCTTTCCAGAGGTGTCTGAATTATGGCAACGGGAGTGGTTTTACGTCACGGCTCCCAGAAGTGCCAAGTGGGCCGCTGCCCCCGCCTTCCGCTCGGGCCCCCCACCACAACTGATGTCATGGATTAGCAGAGGTCTAAGCTGGGGTCCAGCCAAGGACGTGCCTATTTTGCAAAGCCGCATTCAAGATCTCTTCGAGGGAGATTTTAATTTGGTTGTGGTAGCAAGTTATCCTGGTTCGTCAAGTCTAGCCTTACAAACGCCGGCCCCTTCACTTGTGGGAGTTCAACCCAGAAGGGCCACGTGCCATTCAAAGTTTCCTCAGCCTGACGCACGAGGAGATGTACAAGTTATTCTTCGGACCTCAAATAGAGTGTCCGGATACTACCGAGGACGTGGGCCTGAGCAGTAACCGCGCTGCCGAACAAGTAAGAAATCCTCTAGCCGAACACACCGTCTTTTATTCATCATGAAGTTATTTCTGAGAGTTCGCTCTTTGACCATGACTGGCTAACAAAGGTGAAGATGATTCGGTGTTTGGACCTCCTCCCTGAGGGTTTAGAAAATCCGGTATTGGAAAAGATGCTCGAGCTCGCACCTTGTCTGGAGCCCTCGACACAGGGGGGAATAATACGGGCAGACGCGGGCCCCCATTGCTGCCAGTTCCAACTGAGGGAATGAGCACCTCCATGAAGGAGGATAACCGGGGGAGGAAAAGGACTGCTTCCGAGGATCCGGAAGCCGAGGCCTCCAAACGGGAGAAGAAGTCTCCAACAGAGGGTCCTGCCTCGGGGGGTGCTCTTGCCGCACAAGGTCCGCGGGGGGATCAGCCCTCCAACGAGTCATAAGTGATCCAAAAAATACTTTAATAGTGAAGGTATACTATCTTTCTTCTGAGAAAATGACCGCCGCATATATCTTGCATTCGGGCCTTAGCCCCTCTCAGCTGAGCTCGTCTTCGGGGATCTTCTTCGGGTGATGATGGAGAGCGAAACGCCTCCCCCGGACTCCTCCGCTCAAGAAGCGGGCGACCCCAAAGTGTCATCACGGAGGGCCTCTTCGGATCCGGTGAGGCCAGAAGATAATCCCATAGACCCCCGAAGTCCCCAGCGTCCGGCTCTCGAAGAGAGCAAACAAAAGAGTCCGGCATCGTCTGGTATGCGGTCGGACGTTCTGAGGGAGCTGGTGGGGCGAGCGGCCATCTCAGAAGAACACCGTATGCTGATGGGTACGGTGATGGAGAGAATTTCGTTCGCTGAAAGCGGATTACATGAAGCCTTTATGAGTCTACTGACAGGCTTTGAGGTACGTGAGATAATATGTGATAGTATCACACATGTTAGGTGTGCCCTGTGTAGATAGTAGCCCCTGAGACTCTGGTTGTTGTCGAGAATGGCGGCGAACAGAGTATCATAGTCCCAGGCAATAACCAGACTGCCTTTATGTGCAGGTGGTGGAAGCTCCGGTGGCTAGCCGGACTAGTGAGTTTGCCGAATTAAAATGGCAACTGGATGCGGCGGACGCCAACATCGAGCTTGTTAACAAGAGGCTTGACGAGGCATAGGGTAAGTGTTATTTTCTGGTGAATGCCACGTAGTAAGAGCAGCATGATGCCAGTATCTTTAATATGTTGTGACTGTAGATGGAGCTGCCACCGTGGAAACCTTGCGGGCAGAACTTGCCCGAGCCAAAGAATAAGCGAGGATTAGCAATGCGGCTGCTTTGAAGGCGGCCGAAGAGTTGAAAGCCGAGAAGGCCGCACATTGCGAGAGCAAAGAGAAGATGGCCAAGATGGCCGTAGAATTAAAAGACACTACCGACCGTTGCCGGCTCCTTGAAAGAGAAAACCGAGCGAAGGCAACGGACCTTGAGAAGGCCACGATGGCGGACAAAGACACCCGCTCTGCTATGAGAGCGAAGAAGGAGGAGCTTGCGAGAAGCTGGGGATATTGTGGCTGGGAAGCCCTTCATGCTACGGAGGAAGTTCGGAGATCCACGGTACGCCCCTCTAGATCGGCTGTGGAGTTCGGCCGATGCATATATGGACTTGGCGACGAGCGCTGCCGATGCAACCAAATACTTCCAGGGTCAAACAGATCGTGAGGTGGACAAGCTGTTCTGGTCGCAATTCAACGTTCCAGAGCATCCGCTTTCATTGACTGACCAGCTAGCCAAATGGGCCGAACTGAATAGGTTGTCCGGACTCGCCATGAGGTCTGTCGTGGATCAGCTATGGCCGGAAAAGTCAAAGCCGAACAGCTATTTCAGCTTAGTGCAGCAGGTCCTTGGTGCGGTGCCGCGCATTAATGCGATGAAGAGGTCGGCGTGCATAGAAGGCTCGCGGATGGCCCTTGCCCGTGTTAAAGCATACTGGGCGGAGATGGACGCTACCATTGTTGCGGTGCAGGGTTCGGCCATAGGCCGAGTGGCTATCGAGCACTATTTCGAGGAGGTTCTCGAGGGTGCTCGTTTGATAGAGGCCTAGTGCTCGAAGAATATTATGTTTGAGTGACATGTATTCC
This sequence comes from Triticum dicoccoides, assembly GCF_002162155.2. Lineage (NCBI taxonomy): Eukaryota > Viridiplantae > Streptophyta > Magnoliopsida > Poales > Poaceae > Triticum > Triticum dicoccoides. Next base: position 467,755,893 of record NC_041386.1, read on the forward strand.
CATTGTAAACACAATGTTTTTATGAAATTTTATAAGGCTGTGTTTATACTTTTGCCTGAAAGTAATATGATGCCTCCTATGCGTCCGTTTATGTATATATGTATATAACCTCAAAGATTGCAGTCGTCGGCTTCAACCCCCACGCATATAATGCGGAGGTGCTCGCAGAAGACGCGTGTTCACACATAACCCAACGTATTCGTCCTATTAAGGAGGTGATAGCGCAGCGAACGAGGCAACCGGACTGTGATGCTTTAACACTTTCACTTAGCCATAGGAGTTTGACGGTGGGGCTACTATATAGCCCCTGGTGGCTCCGCACTCTCCCGAAATCGGGGTGCATATATGCCTGGCTGGGAAACGGCCCTTTGTTAAAGCAGAGGAATTCTAACATTCCGATAGGTTATCGAGTGGTTGACCAGTCTCGCGCTATATCATGACACTCAGTTTTCGGCTTTCTCTACTGAGGTGCTCGTCCGGATGAACCAGGGCACAATCGCAGTAGTTCTCCTGGTGCTGCCTTAGCCGATAGAGCAGAACGTAAGGCACCAAAACACAGGAGCCGGGCAAACCCAACATTTGACCAAAGACATGATTCGGAGCTGATGCGTATAAGGCCAAACTCGCGACGCCGAACACTCCCTAAGGTATTCGGTCTTTGTGGTATAAACCGGGCCTAAATAGTGCCCTTTGTAAGAAGCCCCTTGTGTCCAGGTACGTGCATTATTCTGAAGTGGCCACATGCCAAGACGTCAGCATCCTTCTCAATTGTACTGAGAATCCGAGGGATGTGTATCAACAAGAGACAGTAAAAAAGGTTTACGCAGGGTCTTAATTTAAAAAGAATCCTTGGAGCGGGTCCCTGCTGCACGTCTGCGCCTATGTCTCCATTGTGCCGTGTCCTGGACGGGTGTAGCACGATGGTCATCTGTAAAAGAGAGGAACTTAGGTGAAAAGTTGTCGTGCAAAAAGGTAGTTTTTAAAGAAACCATGTATAATTCAAGATGAGTAAAAATTGCCACTTGTCTGCGCGCGTTGAGCCCCTTGTATTTGTAATAGGGGTGTGACCATCGATCCGGTATGAATTACATATAGCTGCGTCAGACTCGTCTAACCGTGTCCGTGGTCTTGACGACCTATCAAATGCTTTAGTTGGTGAGGCCATTTTTAGTGTGCGGCTGCCAAGGCAGCCGCACTCTCTTCGGCGTGCAAAGATCGCTCAATACTTCCATTCCCTGTAGTGATGCCACGTGGACCGGGCATCTTGAGCGTGAGGGAAGCGTAATGCGGTATTGCATTAAAGCGAGTGAAAGCTTCGCGTCCAAGTAGTGCTTGATAGCCACTTTGGAACGGAGCAATGTGGAAGGTTAAATGTTCGCTACGGAAGTTATCAAGGAAGCTGAATATAACCTTTAGTAGCAGGGAGCCCGTGCAATGAGCCCCTGGGCCTGGCGTTACTCCTTTAAAGGTAGTATTGCTATGGCAAATTTTCGTTGGGTCTATCCCCATTTCGCGGATTGTATCCTGGTATATCAGGTTTAGATTGCTGCCACCATCCATCAGGACTCGTGTGAAGTGGTATCCGTCAATTATTGGGTCTAATACCAGGGGAGCCCATCCTGCACGCCGGATACTTGTTGAGTAATCACGATGGTCGAAAGTGATTGGTTAAGACGACTAGTGGCAGGACTCCGCGGTGATAGGCCCTTGGGCATATTTTTATGGGAGTGCCGTTTTGTTTCTCCCCTTGATCACGTGTAACACGTTTACTGTTTTGACTTCTGGTGGAAATTTCTTTTGTTCCCCAGTGTCTTGCTTGAGAGGCTCATCCTCGTCTTCGCTTGGTGTATCCTCCCCCTTGTGTACGGTGTTGAGCTTGCCGGACTGCTTGAAGACCCAACATTCTCTGTGGGTATGATTAGCGGGTTTACCAGGGGTGCTATGGATCTGACATATTTGGTCCAGAATTTTGTTTAGGCTGGACAGTTCATCTCTGGCGCCTTTAGAGGGCGGCTTTTGCTGACCTGGCCGAGAGCTTTTGAATCCGGCGTTTACTGTCGTGCTCTTCGTGTTGTCTTCTTTATTCCGGCATTTGTTATTGTTATTGCATCGTGATTTCCTGTTTCCATCTCTAACTTCGGATGTACTAGGGTCGCTGGTGCTGCATCTGGCTAGCCAGCTATCCTCACCCGTGCAAAAGCGGGTCATGAGGCTTGTTAATGCTACCATTGTTCTCGGCTTTTCTTGGCTGACGTGTCTGGCAAGCCATTCGTCATGGACGCTATGCTTAAAAGCTGCCAAGGCTTCGGCGTCCGGACAGTCGACAATTTGGTTCTTTTTGGTAAGAAACCCGTTCCAAAGCTTTCGGGCTGACTCTCCGGGCTGTTGAGTTATATGACTCAAATCATCCGCGTCCGGAGGTCGTACATAAGTCCCTTGAAAATTTGCCCGAAAGGCGTCTTCGAGCTCTTCCCAACTTCCAATGGAGCTTTCAGGGAGGCTCTTAAGCCAGTGCCGAGCTGGCCCTTTGAGTTTGAGGGGTAGATACTTAATGGTGTGGAGATCATCTTGCCGAGCCATATGGATATGGAGGATATAGTCCTCAATCCAGACCCCAGGGTCTATTGTTCCGTTGTATGCCTCTATGTTTATGGGTTTGAATCCCTCTGGAAATTCATGGTCCAGCACCTCATCAGTGAAACATAGGGGGTGTGCGGCACCCCTGTATCTGGGTGTACCGCATTGTTCTGATGTTTGTTGTGTTACATCATATGTTGGGGCGTGCTTGCGTGGTCCATAGATGGATCTGGTTGCACCGTCCATTTGGTGCGAGCCCTCGTGTGGATCGCTTATTGGCTTGTGAGTGGAGTTGTTTGCCGCTCCATGTTGGCCGTGAGGTCGTCTATCTGGCCAGGTGGCCGTTTTGATTTTTGGTTGTGGGGGATCTCGGGCCTCCTCATCAAATTCAGGTAGCAACTTCCGCTTCGGGTAGCTCTTGGTGGGGCGATTACCACCATACTTCGCTGCTGTGTTGAGTACTTTACTCCATCTGATTTGGAGTGTGTCCTGTGCAGCCTTGAGCCTTTGCTTCTGCTTTTTCAGACTCCTCGCGGTGGCAACAAGCCTTTGACGGGCATTCTGCTGCTCCGGGTGCCTGTCCGGCGTTATGTCATTCGGACAATTATCTTTGACAGAATTGGTTTGTTCGGTTTGATTTTCCGTATTGCCATGGTCCGGCAGTGGTTCGCCCTGCTCCAACGCTAGGTCTGTATGATCGTTATTTCTGCCGAGGCGGGATTTGGGGCGGCGCTTACGCCGCCGCTTTGACTGCTTCTCGAGGGGACAAGCCTTCGTTGTGTCCTTCCATTCCTCGTCGTCGTCTTCTTTTGGTGCGTCCACCATGTATACGTCATATGATGAGGTGGACGTCCAGCGCCCTGTGGGCGGTGGTTCCTCTTCGCCTCCTGCATCTCGTCCATACCGTCGATGTTTTCGGAGTCGAAGTCGAGCATGTCGGTTGAGTCATCAACAGTGGCTACCAAGTGGGTGGTGGGTGGGCGTCCACATCCCAATCCTGTTGGCCATAATCCGGCCAGGGCTCTCCTGACAAAGAGAGAGACCTTAGTGAATTCAGAATGTCACCGAAGGGCGAGTGCTGAAAGATATCCGCGGCGGTGAATTCCATGATCGGCGCCCAATCGGATTCGATTGGCAGGGGCGCGGGCGGTTCGGAGTCCGGAAAAGAGTCCGGCACCTTGGAGTCACGGGCTTCGCAGAGGATTAGGCTGGTGGTCAGCTTGATCGCCGTTGAGAGTACAGCCCCTGAGGCGGTGTCTAGCCACCCGTCCTTGATTGGCGTAGTTGGCTCCGAGCTAAGGGTCGGAGCTGATGCGGGCGCGGCCTCTGGGGTACTGTTCGGCGGCAGAGCTAGGTCATACCCATCGTGACAGTGCGGCGTGCCCGGCTGTGGCTCGAATCCATCGAAGATCAAGTCTCCGTGTATGTCGGCCGTGTAGTTCAAACTTCCAAATCTGACCTGATGGCCAGGGGCGTAGCTTTCAATCTGCTCCAGATGGCCAAGCGAATTAGCCCGCAGTGCAAAGCCGCCGAATACGAAGATCTGTCCAGGGAGAAAAGTCTCACCCTAGACTGCATCGCTATCGATGATAGTAGGAGCCATCAAGCCTAACGGCGACGACACAGAGGAACTCTCAATGAAAGCACCAATGCCGGTGTCAAAACCGGCGGATCTCGGGTAGGGGGTCCCGAACTATGCGTCTAGGCCGGATGGTAACAGGAGGCAGGGGACACAATGTTTTACCCAGGTTCGGGCCCTCTTGATGGAGGTAAAACCCTACGTCCTGCTTGATTAATATTGATGATATGAGTAGTACAAGAGTAGATCTACCACGAGATTAGAGAGGCTAAACCCTAGAAGCTAGCCTATGGTATGATTGTATGTTGTGGTTGTTGTCCTACGGATTAAAACCCTTCGGTTTATATAGACACCGGAGAGGGTTAGGGTTACACAAGGTCGGTTACAAAGGAGGAGATATCCATATCCGTATTGCCTAGCTTGCCTTCCACGCCAAGTAGAGTCCTATCCGAACACGAGACGAAGTCTTCAATCTTGTATCTTCATAGTCTAATAGTCCGGCCAATGGAGATAGTCTGGCTGTCTGGAGACCCCCTAATCCAGGACTCCCTCACCGATGAATTGTGGGTTTATGATCAAGTCTATCTATGAATAATATTTGAATCTTCTTTGAATTCTTTTATGTATGATCGGTTATCTTTGCAAGTCTCTTTGAATTATCCGTTTGGTTTGGCCAACTAGATTGGTAGTTCTTGCCATGGGATAAGTGCTTAGCTTTGGGTTCGATCTTGCGGTGTCCTTACCCAGTGACAGAAGGGGCAGCAAGGCACGTATTGTATCGTTTCCATCGAGGATAACAAGATGGGGTTTATTTCATATTGCATGAATTTATCTCTCTACATCATGTCATCTTGCTTAAGGCATTACTCTGTTTTTAACTTAATACTCTAGATGCATGCTGGATAGCGGTCGATGAGTGGAGTAATAGTAGTAGATGCAGAATCGTTTCGATCTACTTGTCACGGATGTGATGCCTATATACATGATCATGCCTAGATATTCTCATAACTATGCTCAATTCTGTCAATTGCTCAACAGTAATTTGTTCACCCACCGTAGAATACTTATGCTCTTGAGAGAAGCCACTAGTGAAACCTATGGCCCCCGGGCCTATTCTCATCATATCAATCTCCATCACTTTAATCTTGCTTTGCTTTTTTACTTTGCTTTTACCTTTTACATTGTATCTTTATACCAAAAATACCAAAAATATTATATCTATCAGATCTCACTCTCGTAAGTTACCGTCAAGGGATTGAGAACCCCTAATCGCGTTGGTTGCGAGTAGCTATCGCTTTGTGCAGGTACGAGGGACTTGAGCGTGGGCTCCTACTGGATTGATACCTTGGTTCTCAAAAACTAAGGGAAATACTTATGCTACTCTGCTGCATCATCCCTTCCTCTTCGGGGAAAACCAACGCAAGCTCAAGACGTAGCAGTTCATAGTCCTCTTCTTCCTCCGTGGTCCACCCATCGTGTTCCACATCTCCATAGACCTTTGGATTTGCTATGTAATCATCCACATAGCTTTCTCCTTCCGAATCCTGGGAAGACATGTTGATTTAATCTGCAACGGGACAGCTCGAAACAAAAACAGAGGATATTTGCGTGATACAGGAGTCATAACCTTCAGGAAGTTATATAATGAATTTTTATCGACCAAAATACGTAACGTGCAAGAAAACGGAGTCCGGAAGGCACACGAGGTGCTCACGAGGTAGGGGGGCGCGCCCAGGGGGGTAGCGTGCGCCCACCACCCTCGTGGGGCCCTCGTGTCCTTCCCGGACTGCTACTTATTTTTCTATTTTTCTAAATATTCCAAAACGGAGAAATATTGCCTTAAAAATTGTTTTGGAGTCAGTTTACTTACCGTAGCACATACCTATTCCTTTTAGGAGTCTGAGACGGTCTGGAAAGTGTCCCCTATGTATTCCTCCGGGGTTACAGTTTCAATAATATTGGTTTCAACATTTATGGGATTACTTGAGATATAATGTTTAATTCTTTTACCGTTTACCACCTTCGGATTTGTGCCCTCGAAGTTGTTGATTTTTATGGCACCGGAACGATAGACCTCTTCGATAACATAGGGGCCTTCCCATTTAGAGAGAAGTTTTCTTGCAAAAAATCTTAAACGAGAGTTGTATAGCAATACATAATCACCTACGTTAAACTCACGCTTTTGTATCCTTTTGTCATGCTATCTTTTAACTTTTTCTTTAAACAACTTGGAATTTTCATAAGCTTGGGTTCTCCATTCATCAAGTGAGCTAATATCAAATAACCTCTTCTCACCAGCAAGTTTAAAATCATAATTAAGCTCTTTAATAGCCCAATATGCCTTATGTTCTAGTTCGAGAGGTAAGTGACATGCTTTTCCATAAACCATTTTATACGGAGACATACCCATAGGATTTTTGTATGCAGTTCTATAAGCCCATAATGCATCATCAAGTTTTTTGGACCAATTCTTTCTAGACCTATTAACAGTCTTTTGTAAAATTAATTTGAGCTCTCTATTTCTCAACTCTACTTGACCACTAGACTGAGGGTGATAAGGGGATGCAATTCTATGATTAACATCATATTTAGCAAGCATTTTATGGAAAGCACCATGAATAAAGTGTGAACCACCATCAGTCATTAAATATCTAGGGACTCCAAACCTTGGGAAAACAACTTCCTTAAGCATTTTAATAGAAGTGTTATGATCAGCACTACTAGTTGGAATAGCTTCTACCCACTTAGTAACGTAGTCAACAGCAACTAGAATATGTGTGTATGCATTAGAGGCAGGAAAAGGTCCCATATAATCAAAGCCCCAAACATCAAACGGTTCAATAACAAGAGAATAATTCATAGGCATTTCTTGACGTCTACTAATATTACCAATTCTTTGACATTCATCACAAGACAAGACAAACTTACAGGCATCCTTGAAGAGAGTAGGCCAATAAAAACCAGATTGCAATACCTTATGTGCAGTTCTATCTCCAGCGTGGTGTCCTCCATAAGCCTCGGAATGACACTTGCGTAGGATCTGTTCCTGTTCATGCTCAGGTACACAACGTCTAATAACACCATCTACTCCTTCTTTATAAAGATGTGGGTCATCCCAAAAGTAATGTCTTAAATCATAGAAAAACTTTTTCTTTTGCTGGTATGTGAAGCTAGGTGGTATAAACTTAGCAACAATATAATTAGCATAATCAGCATACCATGGAGTACTACGAGAAGTCCTTATAACATTTAATTGTTCATCAGGAAAGCTATCATTAATAGGTAGTGGGTCATCAAGAATATTTTCTAACCTAGACAAGTTGTCTGCAACGGGGTTCTCAACTCCCTTTCTATCAACAATATGCAAATCAAATTCTTGTAGCAAGAGAACCCATCTAATAAGTCTAGGTTTAGCATCTTTCTTTTCCATAAGGTATTCAATAGCAGCATGATCTGTTTGAATAGTTACTTTAGAATCAACAATATAAGATTTGAACTTATCACAAGCAAATACAATCACTAAAAGCTCTTTTTCAGTAGTAGCATAATTTCTTTGAGCATTGTCTAGAGTCTTACTAGCATAATGAATAACATTTAATTTCTTATCAACTCTTTGCCCTAGAACAACACCTACAGCATAATCACTAGCATCACACATAATTTCAAAGGGTAGGTTCCAATCAGGTGGCTGAGCAACAGGTGCAGTGACTAATGCTTTCTTAAGTACTTCAAATGCTTCTACACAATCATCATCAAAGACAAATGGTATATCATTTTGCAATAAATTAGTCAGGGGTCGAGAAATTTTTGAGAAGTCCTTAATGAACCTCCTATAAAATCCAGTGTGACCAAGGGAACTTCTTATACATTTGATGTCCTTGGGACATGGCATCTTTTCAATAGCATCAACCTTGGCTTTATCAATTTCAATACCTCTTTCAGAAACTTTGTGCCCCAAGACAATACCTTCATTAACCATAAAGTGGCACTTTTCCCAATTCAAGACAAGGTTAGTTTCTTCACATCTCTGCAAAACTTGATCAAGATTGCTCAAGCAATCATCAAAAGAGGAACCATAGACAGAAAAGTCGTCCATGAAAACCTCACAAAAGTCAGAGAATATAGCCATCATGCATCTTTGAAAGGTAGCAGGTGCATTACATAAACCAAAAGGCATACATCTATAAGCAAAAGTACCAAAAGGGCATGTAAAAGTAGTCTTTGATTGATCTCTAGCCGACACAGGTATTTGAGAGAAACCAGAATAACCATCTAGAAAGCAATAGTGTGTATGTTTGCATAATATTTCTAGCATTTGATCAATAAAAGGTAAGGGGTAATGATCTTTCTTAGTAGCTTTATTTAATTTGCGGAAATCAATTACCATCCTATAACCTGTGATAATTCTTTGTGGAATCAATTCATCTTTATCATTAGGAACAACAATAATACCTCCCTTCTTAGGGACACAATGGACAGGACTTACCCACTCACTATCAGCAACGGGATAGATTATACCTGCCTCCAGAAGCTTTAGTATTTCTTTTCTTACGACTTCTTTCATTTTAGGATTCAGACGTCGTTGAGGATCACGAACTGGTTTGGCATCTGCTTCCAAATTTATTTTATGTTGACATAGAGTGAGACTAATGCCCTTAAGATCATCAAGAGTATATCCAATAGCAGCACGATGCTTCTTCAGAGTTTTCAATAATCTTTCTTCTTCATGCTCTGAAAGGTTTGCACTAATAATAACAGGATATATCTTCTTTTCATCAAGATAAGCATATTTGAGATTAACAGGCAAATTGTGTTGCAGAATAGGTTCCTGTTTAAAGAATACTTCATCTATTTCCCTTCTTTCATTCATGAACATATCATTTTCATGGTCTAGCAAATAGTGTTCTAAAGGATCACTAGGAGGTACGGCAATAGAAGCAAGACCAATAATTTCATCCTTACTAGGTAATTCTTCCTCACGATGTTGTTTACTAAATTTAGAGAAATTAAACTCATGAACCATATCATCCAGGCTAACAGTAACAACATTCTTTGTGCAATCTATGGTAGCATTGATAGTATTTAAGAAGGGTCTACCAAATATAATGGGGCAAAAGCTATCTTGCGAAGAATTAAGAACAAGAAAATCAGCAGGGTATTTAGTTTTCCCACACAAGACTTCAACATCTCTAACAATTCCAATTGGTGAAATAGTATCTCTATTGGCAAGTTTAATAGTAACATCAATATCTTCTAACTCAACAGGTGCAATTTCATTCTTAATTTCTGTTGGAAATATGCCCTAGAGGCAATAATAAATTGGTTATTATTATATTTCATTGTTCATGCTAACCGTTTATTATCCATGCTAGAATTGTATTGATAGGAAACTCAGATACATGTGTGGATACATAGACAACACCATGTCCCTAGTAAGCCTCTAGTTGACTAGCTCGTTGATCAATAAGATGGTTACGGTTTCCTAACCATGGACATTGGATGTCGTTGATAACGGGATCACATCATTAGGAGAATGATGTGATGGAAAAGACCCAATCCTAAGCCTAGCACAAAGATCGTGTAGTTCGTATGCTAAAGCTTTTCTATTGTCAAGTATCATTTCCTTAGACCATGAGATTGTGCAACTCCCAGATACCGTAGGAGTGCTTTGGGTGTGCCAAACGTCACAACGTAACTGGGTGGCTATAAAGGTTCACTACAGGTATCTCCGAAAGTGTCTGTTGGGTTGGCACGAATCGAGACTGGGATTTGTCACTCCGTGTAACGGAGAGGTATCTCTTGGCCCACTCGGTAGGACATCATCATAATGTGCACAATGTGACCAAGGAGTTGATCACGGGATGATGTGTTACGGAACAAGTAAAGAGACTTGCCGGTAACGAGATTGAACAAGGTATCGGGATACCGACGATCGAATCTCGGGCAAGTACAATACCGCTGGACAAAGGGAATTGAATACGGGATTGATTGAATCCTCGACACCGTGGTTCATCCGATGAGATCATCATGGAACATGTGGGAGCTAACATGGGTATCCAGATCCCGCTGTTGGTTATTGGCCGGAGAGTTGTCTCGGTCATGTCTGCATGGTTCCCGAACCCGTAGGATCTACACACTTAAGGTTCGATGACGCTAGGGTTATAGGGAAAGTATGTACGCGGTTACCGAATGTTGTTCGGAGTCCCAGATGAGATCCCGGACGTCACGAGGAGTTCCGGAATGGTCCGGAGGTAAAGATTGGTATATAGGAAGTATGGTTTTGGCCACCGGAAGTGTTCCGGGCATCACCGGTAGTGTACCGGGACCACCGGAGGGGTCCGGGGGTCCACCAGGTGGGGCCACCAGCCCCGGAGGCCTACATGGGCCAATAGTGGGAAGGGACCAGCCCCTAGGTGGACTGGGGCGCCTCCCACCAAGGCCCAAGGCACAAGGGAGAGTGGGAGGGGGCAAACCCTAGGTCCAGATGGGCCTTAAGGCCCACCCTAGGTGCGCCTCCTCTCTCTCCCCCCTTGGCCGTAACCCTAGATGGGTTTTGGGGCTGCCGCCACCCCTAGGGAGGGAACCCTAGATGGGGGCGCAGCCCCTCCCCTTCCCCTATATATACTTGAGGTATTGGGGGCTGCAACATACGCGAGATCATCTCCCTCTTGGTGCAGCCCTACCTCTCTCCCTCCTCGTCTCTCGTAGTGCTTGGCGAAGCCCTGCTGGAGTTCCGCACTCCTCCACCACCACCACGCCGTCGTGCTGCTGCTGGATGGAGTCTTTCCCAACCTCTCCTTCCCCCCTTGCTGGATCAAGGCGTAGGAGACGTCACCGGGCTACACGTGTGTTGAATGCGGAGGCGCCATGGTTCGGCGCTTAGATCAGAATCAACCGCGATCTGAATCGCTACGAGTACGACTCCTTCATCCGCGTTCTTGCAACGCTTCCGCTTAGCGATCTACAAGGGTATGTAGATGCACTCTCCTTCCCCTCGTTTCTAGATTACTCCATAGATTGATCTTGGTGGTGCGTAGAAAATTTTAAATTTCTGCTACGATCCCCAACAGTGGCATCATGAGCTAGGTCTATGCGTAGTTTCTATGCATGAGTAGAACACAAAGCAATTGTGGGCGTCGATATTGTAAATTTACTTGTCGTTACTAGTCTTATCTTGATTCGGCGGCATCGTGGGATGAAGCGGCCCAGACCGACCTTACACGTACTCTTACGTGAGACTGGTTCCACCGACTGGCATGCACTAGTTGCATAAGGTGGCTAGCGGGTGTCTGTCTCTCCTACTTTAGTCGGATCGGATTCGATGAAAAGGGTCCTTATGAAGGGTAAATAGAAATTGGCATATCACGTTGTGGTTTTCGCGTAGGTAAGCAACGTTCTTGCTAGAAACCTATAGCAGCCACATAAAAACTTGCAACAACAATTAGAGGACGTCTAACTTGTTTTTGCAGCATATGCCTTGTGATGTGATATGGCCAAAAGGATGTGATGAATGATATATGTGATGTATGATATTGATCATGTTCTTGTAATAGGAATAACGACTTGCATGTCGATGAGTATGACAACTGACAGGAGCCATAGGAGTTGTCTTAATTTATTTATGACCTGCGTGTCAACATAAACGTCATGTAATTACTTTACTTTATTGCTAAAGCGTTAGCCATAGTAGTAGAAGTAATAGATGACGAGAGAACTTCAAGAAGACATGATGATGGAGATCATGGTGTCATGCCGGTGGCAACGATAATCATGGAGCCCGAAGATGGAGATCAAAAGGAGCAAAATGATATTGGCCATATCATGTCACTATTTGATTGCATGTGATGTTTTATCATGTTTTACATCTTATTTGCTTAGAACGACGGTAGCTTAAATAAGATGATCCCTCACTAAAATTTCAAGAAAGTGTTCCCCCTAACTGTGCACCGTTGCGAAGGTTCATTGTTTCGAAGCACCACATGATGATCGGGTGTGATAGATTCTAACATTCGAATACAACGGGTGTTGACGAGCCTAGCATGTACAGACATGGCCTCGGGACACATGCGAAACACTTAGGTTGACTTGACGACCCTAGCATGTACAGACATGGCCTCAGAACACGGAAGACCGAAAGGTCGAACATGAGTCGTATAGAAGATACGATCAACATGAGATGTTTATCGTTGATGACTAGTCCGTCTCACATGATGATCGGACACGGCCTAGTCGATTCGGATCATGTTTCATTTAGATGACTAGAGGGATGTCTATCTGAGTGGGAGTTCATTAAATAATTTGATTAGATGAACTCAATTATCATGAACATAGTCTAAATTGTCTTTGCAAATATGTTGTAGATAAATAGCTCACGTTGTAGCTCCCTATTTCAATACGTTCCTAGAGAAAGATTAAGTTGAAAGATATTGTAAGCAATGATGCGGACTGGGTCCGTAGTCCAAGGAGTGTCCTCACTGCTACACAGAAGGCTTACGTCTTTGATGCACCACTCGATGTGCAAACCCCTACAACATCGTCTGTGGATGTTGTGAACACCTGACAGACACATCCTGATGACTACTTGATAGTTTAGTGCACCATACTTTACGGCTTAGAATCGGGATTACAATGACGTTTTGAACGCCATAGAACATATGAGATGTTCCAAGAGCTGAAATTGGGATTTCAGGCTCATGCCCGTGTTGAGAGGTGTGAGACCTCTGACAAGTTCTTGTGCCAACAAGATGGAGGAGAATAGCTCAGCTAGTGAGCATGTGCTCAGAATGTCTGGGTGCCACAATCACTTAAATCAAGTGGGAGTTAAACTTCCAGATAAGATAGTGATTGATAGAGTTCTCTAGCCACTATCACTAAGCTACTAGATCTTCGTGATGAACTATGACATGCAAGGGATGGAGTTGATCCCGGAGCTGTTCGCGGTGCTTAAGACCGCAAAAGGTAGAAATCAAGAAGGAGCATCAAGTGTTGATGGTTTGACAAGACCACTGGTTTCAAGAAGGGCAAGGGCTAGAAGGGAAACTTCATGGATGGCAAACCAGTTGCCGCTCTAGTGAAGGAACCCAGGGTTGAACCCAAACCCGAGAATAAATGCTTCTATTGTAAGGGGAACGGTCACTGGTAGCGGAATTACCCCAAATGCATGGTAGATAAGAAGGCTGGCAATTTCAAAGTATATACATGTTATTAATGTGTACCTCACTAGTACTCCTGGTAGCACCTGGGTATTGGATACCGGTTCAGTTACTATTATTGGTGACTTGAAGCAAAAGCTACGGACTAAACGGAGACTGGCTAAGGGCGAGGTGACGATGTGTGTTGGAAGTGTTTCCAAAGTTGATGAGATCACCATCGCACGCTGCATCTGCCTTCGGGATTAGTATTGAACCTAGATAAATGTTATCAGGTGTCTACGTTGAGCATGAATATGATTAGATCATGTTCATTGCAATACGGTCATTCATTCAAGTTAGAGAATAATGGTTATTCTGTTTACATGAATGATACCTTTCATGGTCATGCACCCTATGTGAATGGTTCATTGAATCTCGGTCGTGGTAATACACATGTTCACACCAAAAGATGTAGAGTTAATAATGATAGTACCACTTTCTCGTGGCACTGCCGCTTAGGTCATATTGGTGTAAGATGCATGAAGAAACTCCATGTCGATGGATGTTTGGAGTCACTTGATTTTGAATCACTTGACACATGCGAGCCATGCCTCATGGGCAGGATGGCTAAGACCCCATTTTCAGGTACAATGAAACGGGCAAGTGACTTGTTGGAAATCATGCATGCTGATGCGTGTGATCCAATGATAATTGAAGCGTGCGGTGGATATCGCTATTTTCTCATCTTCACTGATGATTTGGGTAGATATAGGTATATCTACTTAATGAAGCACAAGTCTGAAACGTTTGAAAAGTTCAAGCGATTTCAGAGTGAAGTTAAGAATCATCATAACAATAAGATCATGTTCCTACGATCTGATCAAAAGGGAATTTTCTAAGTTGTGAGTTTGGCAATCACTTAAGACATTGTGGAATTGTTTCACGGTTGAAGCCACCTGGAACACCACAAGGTAATGGTGTGTCCGGACGTCGTAATCGAACCCTATGAGATATGGTGTGATCTATGATGTCTCTTACCAATCTACCGTTTTCATTTTGAGGTTATGCGTTAGAGACATCTGCATTCACTTTAGATAGGACACCATCTAAGTCCATTGAGACGATGTCATATGAACATTGGTTTGGCAAGAAACAAAAGTTGTCTTTTCTTAATGTTTGGGGATGGATGCTTAGGGCTTCAGCCGGAGAAGCTCGAACCCAAAGCGGACAAACACATCTTCATAGGATACCCAAGGGTGACAGTTGGGTATACCTTCTATCTCAGATCCGAGGGCAAATTGTTTGTCGCTAAGAACGGGTCCTTTCTCGAGAAGGAGGTTCTCTCGAAAGAATTGAGTGGGAGGAAGATAGAACTTGATGAGGTTGTCGAACCTTTACTTCAACCAGAGAGTGATGCAACACAGAAAGATGTTTTCTGTGGCACCTACGTCTATTGAATAGGAAGTTAATGATAGTGATCATGAAGCTTCGGATCAAGTTGCTATCGAACCTCGTAGGTCGACAAGGATATGTACTGCTCCTAAGTGGTACGGTAATCCTGTCTTAGATATCATGTTGCTAGACAACAATGAACCTACGAGCTATGGAGAAGCGATGGTGGGCCCGTATTCCGACAAATGGTTAGAAGCCATGAAATCTGAGATAGGATCCATATATCAGAACAAAGTATGGACTTTGGTGGACTTGCCCGATGATCGGCAAGCCATTGAGATAAATGGATCTTTAAGAAGAAGATGGACATGGGCGGTAATGTTACCGTCTATGAAGGTCGACTTGTGGGAAAGAGTCTTTTCACAAGTTCAAGGAGTTGACTACAATGAGAATTTCGCACCCATAGCGATGCTTAAGTCTGTCGGAATCATGTTAGCATTAGCTGTATTTTTCGATTATGAAGTCTTATAGATGGATGTCAAAACAAGTTTTCTTACCAGTTTTCGTAAGAAAAGTTGTATGTGATACAATAAAAGGTTTTGTCGATCCTAAGGATGCTAAAAGGTATGCTGGCTCCAGCAATCCTTCTATGGACTAGAGCAAGCATCTTGGAATCGGAATATATGTTTTGATGGAGTGATCAAAGCTTCTAGGTTTATACAATGTTTACTAGAAACTTGTATTTACAAGAAAGTGAGTGGGAGCACTACAACATTTCTGATAAGTATATGTGGATGACATATTGTTGATTCGAAATGATGTAGAATTTCTGGAAAGCATAAACGGTTGTTTGAAGAGTGTTTTTCAAAAGAAGACCTGGATAAATCTGCTTACATATTGGGCATCAAGATCTATAGAGATAGATCAAAACGCCTGATGATACTTTCAAAGAACGCACACCTTGACATGTTTTTGAAGGAGTTCAAAATAGATCAGTCAAAGAAGGGGTTCTTACCTGAGTTGTAAGGTGTGAAGTTGAGTAAGACTCAAAGCTTGACCACGGCAGAAGAAAGAAGAAGGACGAAGGTCGTCCCCTATGCTCTTGTCATAGGCTCTATATGGTATGCCATGCTGAAGTACCACACCTAATGTGTGCCTTGCCACATGTCTGGCAAGAGGGTACAAAGGTGATCTAGGAGTGGATCACCAGATAGCAGTCAAAATTATCCTTAGAGGAATAAGGAAATGTTTCTCGGTTATGGAGGTGATAAAGAATTCGACATAAAGAGTTACGTCGATGCAAGCTTGACACCTATCCGGATAGCTCTGGGTAGAGATACTGGATATGTATAATGGAGCAATAATTTGGAATAGCTCCAAGTGGAACGTGGTAGCAGCATCTACGATATAAAGTTTTGCGAAATACATAGGGATCTGAATATGGCAAGACCCGTTGACTACAACCTCTCTCACAAGCATAACATGATCAAACCCAGAACTCTTTGAGTGTTTATCACATAGTGATGTGAACTAGATCATTGAGTCTAGAAGACTCTTGGATGTTGGTCACATGGCGATGTGACCTATGAGTGTTAATCACATGGCGATGTGAACTAGATTATTGACTCTAGTGCAAGTGGGAGACTGTTGGAAATATGCCCTAGAGGCAATAATAAATTGGTCATTATTATATTTCATTGTTCATGATAACGTTTATTATCCATGCTAGAATTGTATTGATAGGAAACTCAGATACATGTGTGGATACATAGACAACACCATGTCCCTAGTAAGCCTCTAGTTGACTAGCTCGTTGATCAATAAGATGGTTACGGTTTCCTGACCATGGACATTGGATGTCGTTGATAACGGGATCACATCATTAGGAGAATGATGTGATGGACAAGACCTAACCCTAAACCTAGCACAAACATCGTGTAGTTCGTATGCTAAAGCTTTTCTATTGTCAAGTATCATTTCCTTAGACCATGAGATTGTGCAACTCCCGGATACCGTAGGAGTGCTTTGGGCGTGCCAAACGTTACAACTTAATTGGGTGGCTATAAAGGTTCACTACAGGTATCTCCGAAAGTGTCTGTTGGGTTGGCATGAATCGAGACTGGGATTTGTCACTCCGTGTAACGGAGAGGTATCTCTGGGCCCACTCGGTAGGACATCATCATAATGTGCACAATGTGACCAAGGAGTTGATCACGGGATGATGTGTTACGGAACGAGTAAAGAGACTTGCCGGTAACGAGATTGAACAAGGTATCGGGATACCGACGATCGAATCTCGGGCAAGTACAATACCGCTGGACAAAGGGAATTGAATACGGGATTGATTGAATCCTTGACATAGTGGTTCATCCGATGAGATCATTGTGGAACATGTGGGAGCCAACATGGGTATCCAGATCCCGCTGTTGGTTATTGGTCGGAGAGTTGTCTCGGTCATGTCTCCATGGTTCCCGAACCCGTAGGGTCTACACACTTAAGGTTCGATGACGCTAGGGTTATAGGGAAAGTATGTACGCGGTTACCGAATGTTGTTCGGAGTCCCGGATGAGATCCCGGACGTCACCAGGAGTTCCGGAATGGTCCGGAGGTAAAGATTGATATATAGGAAGTATGGTTTTGGCCACCGGAAGTGTTCCGGGCATCACCGGTAGTGTACCAGGACCACCGGAGGGGTCCGGGGGTCCACCAGGTGGGGCCACCAGCCCCGGAGGCCTACATGGGCCAATAGTGGGAAGGGACCAGCCCCTAGGTGGGCTGGGGCGCCTCCCACCAAGGCCCAAGGCGCAAGGGAGAGTGGGAGGGGGCAAACCCTAGGTCCAGATGGGCCTTAAGGCCCACCCTAGGTGCGCCTCCTCTCTCTCC
This sequence comes from Triticum dicoccoides, assembly GCF_002162155.2. Taxonomy (NCBI): domain Eukaryota; kingdom Viridiplantae; phylum Streptophyta; class Magnoliopsida; order Poales; family Poaceae; genus Triticum; species Triticum dicoccoides. The sequence continues at coordinate 467,773,455 of NC_041386.1, forward strand.
CCCCTTGGCCGCAACCCTAGATGGGTTTTGGGGCTGCCGCCACCCCTAGGGAGGGAACCCTAGATGGGGGCGCAGCCCCTCCCCTTCCCCTATATATACTTGAGGTATTGGGTGCTGCAACATACACGAGATCATCTGCCTCTTGGCGCAGCCCTACCTCTCTCCCTCCTCGTCTCTCGTATTGCTTGGCGAAGCCCTGCTGGAGTTCCGCGCTCCTCCACCACCACCACGCCGTCGTGCTGCTCCTGGATGGAGTCTTCCCCAACCTCTCCTTCTCCCCTTGCTGGATCAAGGCGTAGGAGACGTCACCGGGCTGCAGGTGTGTTGAACGCGGAGGCGCCGTGGTTCGGCGCTTAGATCGGAATCAACCGCGATCTGAATCGCTACGAGTATGACTCCTTCATCCGCGTTCTTGCAACGCTTCCTCTTAGAAATCTACAAGGGTATGTAGATGCACTCTCCTTCCCCTCGTTGCTAGATTACTCCATAGATTGATCTTGGTGATGCATAGAAAATTTTAAATTTCTGCTACGATCCCCAACAATTTCTTCGTATAAGTCAATAGGTATTACACTAGCACTAGCACCCATATCACATAAGCCATGATAACAATGATCTCCTATTTTAACAGAAATAACAGTCATGCCTACCACAGATCTATGTTTATCTTTAGCACAAGGTTTAGCAATTCTAGCAGTTTCACCTTCGAACTGAATAACATGCCCATCAATATTATCAGACAAGAGATCTTTAACAATAGCAATATTAGGTTCTACTTTAACTTGCTCAGGAGGTGTATAAGTTCTAATATTGCTTTTATGAACAACAGTTGAAGCTTTAGCATGATCCTTTATTCTAACTGGGAAAGGTGGTTTCTCAACATAAGAAGTAGGAACAATAGGATCATTATAAGTGACAGTCTTTTCTTCAACTTTAATAGGTGCAGCTACTTTTACTTCTATGGGAGGATGATATTTAAACCACTTCTCCTTAGGGAGATCAACATAAGTAGCAAAAGATTCACAGAAAGAAGCTACTATCTCAGAGTCAAGTCCATATTTAGTGCTAAACTTACGGAAAATATCGGTATCCATAAAAGATTTAACACAATCAAACTTAGGTGTCATACCTGACTCCTTACCTTCGTCGAGGTCCCAATCTTCAGAGTTGCGTTTAATTCTATCCAATAAATTCCATCTGAATTCAATAGTCTTCATCATAAAAGAGCCAGCACAAGAAGTATCGAGCATGGTGCGATTATTTTCAGAAAGCCGAGCATATAAATTTTGAATAATCATTTCTCTTGAGAGCTCATGATTGGGGCATGAATATAACATTGATTTAAGCCTCCCCAAGCTTGAGCGATGCTTTCTCCTTCGCGAGGCCAGAAATTATATATATAATTGCGATCACGATGAACAAGATGCATAGGGTAATACTTTTGATGAAATTGCAACTTCAATCTTTTATAGTCCCAGAATCTCATATCATCACATAGCCTATACCATATCAATGCGTCTCCCTTCAAAGATAAAGGAAAGACCTTATTCTTAGCAACATCATTGGGTATACCTGCAAGCTTAAATAATCCACAAACTTCATCCACATATATTAAGTGTTCATCAGGATGCTTTGTTCCATCTCCTGTAAAAGGGTTAGCTAGCAATTTTTCCATCATACCCGAAGGAAATTCAAAAGGAGTTTCATTTTCAATAGGTTCAGTAGGTTGAGGAGCAACTCTTTGCTCTACTGGACGGGGTGAAGATACCCCGAACAAGCCCCTCAGAGAATTACTTTCCATAGTAACAAGTGGCAGTAAATTTTAGCACACTATATAATTTTTTCCTTACCAAATTCCACCTACCAAAGGCGCTACACTCCCCGGCAACAGCGCCAGAAAAGAGTCTTGATGACCCACAAGTATAGGGGATCTATCATAGTCCTTTCGATAAGTAAGAGTGTCGAACCCAACGAGGAGCAGAAGGAAATGATAAGCGGTTTTCAGCAAGGTATTCTCTGCAAGTACTAAAATAAGTAGTAACAGATAGTTTTGTGATAGGATGAATTGTAACGAGCAACGAGTAACAAAAGTAAATAAAGTGCAGAAAGGTGGCCCAATCCTTTTGTAGCAAAGGACAAGCCGGCACAAACTCTTATAATAGGAAAAGCGCTCCCGAGGACACATGGGAATATCGTCAAGCTAGTTTTCATCACGTTCATATGATTCACGTTCGATACTTTGATAATTTGATATGTGGGCGGACCGGTGCTTGGGTGCTGTTCTTACTTGAACAAGCATCCCACTTATTATTAACCTCTATTGCAAGCATCCGCAACTACAACAAAAGTATTAAGGTAAACCTAACCATAGCATGAAACATATGGATCCAAATCAGCCGCTTACGAAGCAACTCGTAAACTAGGGTTTAAGCTTCTGTCACTCTAGCAACCCAGCATCTACTTATTACTTCCCAATGCCTTCCTCTAGGCCCAAATAATGGTGAAGGGTTATGTAGTCGACGTTCACATAACACCACTAGAGGCTAGAGAACATACATCTTATCAAAATATCAAACGAATACCAAATTCACATGACTACTAATAGCAAGACTTCTCCCTTGTCCTCAGGAACGAACGTAATTACTCACAAAGCATATTCATGTTCATAATCAGAGGGGTAATAATATGCATATAGCATCTGAACATATGATCTTCCACCAATTAAACCAACTAGCATCAACTACAAGGAGTAATCAACACTACTAGCAACCTACTAGCACCAATCCCGGACTTTGAGACGAGAATTGGATACAAGAGATGAACTAGGGTTTGGAGATGAGATGGTGTTGGTGAAGATGTTGATGGAGATTGCCCTCTCCCGATGGGAGGAGCATTGGTGATGGCGATGGTGATGATTCCCCCCTCCCAGAGGGAAGTTTCCCCGGCAGAACAGCTCTGCCGGAGCTCTAGATTGGATCCGCCAAGGTTCCGCCTCGTGGCGGCGGAGTTTCGTCCCGAAAAGTTCCTTACTATTTTTTTCTCATCGAAAGACTTCATATGGGAGAAGATGGGCGTCGGAGAGCCACCGGGGGGCCCACGAGGTAGGGGGCGCGCCCCCGACCCTCGTGAGAAGGGTGTGGGCTCCCTGGACTTCATCTTTGGCGAGGATTTTTCTTTATTTATTTTAAGATGTTCCGTGGAGTTTCAGGACTTTTGGAGTTGCGTAGAATAGGTCTCTAATATTTGCTCCTTTTCCAGCCCAGAATTCCATCTACCGGCATTCTCCCTCCTTATGTAAACCTTGTAAAATAAGAGAGAATAGCCATAAGTATTGTGACATGTGAAATAACAGTCCATAATGCAATAAATATCGATATAAAAGTATGATGCAAAATGGACGTATCAAGACCCGCCGGCCATGGAACATTGCTCAACTTCGACCATATTACACCTGAGCCACCGGCTTTCATCATGTACATACGTTCACGTTGTATATACTATGCTAAGCAATAAAGTAAGACCATCGGTCTCTTTTCTTTTCACAGACTATGCATCTTTATTATTTCTTATTTACAAATGACTATTAAGGAGCTGATCATATTTGAATCAAGTTTAACCTTTTTGGTCCAGCTTATGATCGTATCCGAATCTAGCTGCAAATCTCATGGTCACTTGGGGGCTTCCTGTTCAAACATAGGTCGTATTCGAACCAAAGAGAACATAGCTGTCGTAACCCTCTTGATCGGCTCAAGGCCAAAACTCACTGGGGACTTCTTGATCGTATCTGAATCATAGCTTAACCCCTTTGAGTCCGACTTGGATCATATTCGAATCAGGGTCGTTAAAAACCTCTCAAGGTCATTTGGGGGCTTCCTGTTCAAACATAGGTCGTATTCGAACCAAAGAGAACATAGCTGTCGGTACCCTCTTGATCGGCTCAACGCCAAAGCCACTGGGGGCTATATGGTCGTATTCGAACCTTAGCTTAACCCCTTTGGTCCGGTTTACTGGTCTTATTCGAATCAGAAACCCCCAACCTTTTGAATACAAGATTAAAATTATGCTTGTTATTTATTGCTTGCCTTTTAGTTTGTTGTTGTTTCAATATTACAAATAAATTAGCCTGGTCTTCTTCACCGGCTCAATTATTGGACAACACAGCTGCCCGGGTCATTCAATCCAGCGGTTCAAGGATCAAAAGGTATGAGCTACCAAGGTATAATGATCATTAATTAAGTATTAAAGAAGCATTAGCTTTTCATAAACATTGAGTTATCAACTTCAATCACCCAGCTTATTTAAACCAGCGATCTAAGGATCAAAACGGATCAGGTATGGTTATTACTTATACACGCTTACCTACCGCGTTAACTAAAAAAGTTCGAATTTATATTTGTCTCTGTTTTTATCGAGGTAAATATATTGGCTCTACATTAGGTGTTTAAACCCGTTTGGTTCTAAACCACCATGCCAGTCTTTTCTTTGTATTTACAGGAACAGAGTTCAAACATTGCAGAGATAAGCATTAAGCGATGCATAAGCAAGCATTAAACATTGGCATCTGAAACACAGGTTCACATATAAGTATTTTATGCGCGATGGCACAAGCAAACATGTGGTGTTTTAACAGCTAAGCTATTACAAGGCTTTATAAGCCCATGAAGATGATCATTGTCCCTCCCTCGCCGGTTCACCATCTTGAGTCTGCTGGAAGTTGGGTTTTGACCAATCAAAGCCGTTCATGGCGACAAATTCGGCTTCGTCATCAATCAGGCCGACCGGGTCAACCTTTGGGGCAAATGTATCTTCTCTCACTGGTGGGATCAAGTCTGTTACTTTATATGAGGGAGGGGTCGTCTTCTTATTCTCACTATCAAAACCCGGCTGGTACTTGTCCACATTGGTGTCATCTCCAAGACTAGTCGCCTGAGGCCGAACTTCGCGGACGCAGGCTATGAAGTCATCCTGATCAAAAGGAGACCCGTCCTCCTTCACGGTAGGATAGCCTCTTGCCACGTCCGCCGGGTCTAGGTCTGGCACCCAAGCCTTGGAGCGGCTTAGGGCAGTCAAAGCTCCGGCTTGCACGCAGGAGCGTTTTACTTCTTGGAACCTGGCAGGAAGGATGGACAGCTTCTTCAGGACGTCACTGAGCCGGTTATGTCCTTGATTAGCAGGAGAGATGGCAGCCAGAGCCCGTCATGCGCCGATATACAATTGTTCAACTAAAGTGTATACTGCCTTCAGCTTAATCAACGGGTCTTGGCTCAGATTCTTACTTCGCAGACCTGCATATATTTTTAACAGAGTCAGTTGGCGGATTATACTCTGGTTTGGCAAAAAATATACGAAAGGTCAAATCAAGCAGCTTACCAAAGATAGCAGCGACCATCTGAGACACCCGGCCCTGTAAACCATTTAGCTCTGTTGAAATTTCTTTCAGATCTGTTTTGGCTGTCTCAGCTCGTCGGGTCAGAAGTGTTTTCTCATTTTCCCAAGTCTTCTCCTTGGCAGCAAAGCTGGTCTTCAAATTTTCCGTTGCAGAAAGGCTTATTTGCAGTTTGGAGGTGGAAGATTTGATTTCTGACTCCTGACTCGCTAGCCGGGTCTTTGCATTAGTCAATTGTGAGTTCAATTCAGACAAGGCATTCTGTGAAACATTCAGATAAGTCAAGACTTGGTTTCAAATTCAAATATCCAAATTCAAGATTCAAGTCTCAAGTACTTTACGAATAAACCACTTGACACTTGGGGGCTAATGTATGCCAAATCAAATTTTTACGACTCTACAAACATATTTAAAGTCCCAAGTCCCTTACAAAGTAACAACACTTGGCACTTGGGGGCTAATGTACGCAGTTCAACAAGTTTATCAAGGTTAAACCGGAGTGTTAAGTACTTTGAAGACGGTTTTAAATTCTAAAGTGCCGATTCATTAATGGTCAAAATAAACCGGTCCTTGATGACTATAGGTGAAGTTTTGTTCTATCAATACCAGGCAAAGATTCAGAGGTAAAAGTCTCGGCCTATATTTTAAGTCTACAGGTTATTCCGTTTCTCTTATAATCTGAAGACTTGGGGGCTGAAGGAATATTAGTAAACTGGAAACAACGTACCTCATACTTCAACTGAAGCTGCTTGACCATCTCGATCTCAGACTCACGACTGGAGTGTACATGACTGAGATAGCCGGATAAGATATCACTAGCATTGAGACGGTCATAGTTGGCAACATCAAAGCGAACCTTCTGCCTCTCCAATGCTTCTTGCTTTGCTATGCACCGAGCTAGCACCGTTGGGTTCCCTGGCTCAACAAAGCGGCTCCCAGTAATTTGAACATCTTGAGCAGGTGGAGACGGCGGGTTGGTTGAGCTTGACGGTCCATCTGTAGAAGGATTCAAAATGGCTTCGTCAAAAGTCGGCTCAGGGGGGTTTGCCTCATTGTCAATAGGCGGGTGTTCTGGAACGTTAGTCAATGGAGAAGGCGGCCTAGCCGGTTCAGATGCTAGCACTGGCGGGTCTTCCGCCGGTTTAGCCGCCTTTGTCTTCTTGGATTTAGCCTGACCACTAAGGAAAAATATTGCCGGATTGTCAGCATAAAGATACAATTGAGCAACCCGGAAGAAAGGAGGATTTCTGATTACCCAGGAGCAGTCTTGAAAGCTGGAAATTGTGTTTGTGATGAGTCGCCTGAAGAATGAGACACCTCCTGAAAGGATAAAAGAAAAGAGCTAAAAGAAATACAAGGAGCAGGATTCATTAAAACAAGTTAAAGACAGTAATAAGTAAACCTCGTTCAGGCGTTTCCGAGGGGTCTGTTGAAGGACGACAGCCGGTTCATCTTCAATCCCAACTTCACGGCGGCTTTCATGTTGCTTCTTTTTCAAATGAAAGTTGGGATCCAAGTGAGCTAAGGGGTTAGAAAACCTTACTTTATAGATCACTCGTCGAACTTTGTGTCTTGGTAAGGGCTCTGAGTCAGAGGAAATGATAGTTACCTCTGCTTCCCCGGCCTGACTAGCCCCAGTGTCATCCTAGTAAGGATCAGTGTCAATAAGATTGTTAAAAAATTGGCCAAGGGAATCAAGGGCTACCTCCGAGTCAGACGTCAGCTATAACGAAGCATCTATACAGGAAAAGGGGATCTACTGCTATCAAAAATGGACGCAAAACAACTACCGCGCGAGTTATATCTCCTCTTTGGATCAAGAGAGGCTGTGGAGGAAGAACTGCTAAGAAGGTTCATGAAGAACGGTGAAGAACACTGATGAACTCGCAAGCCCTAATGCTGATTTAAAAAGTTTGAGAAGATAAGACTTACGGATGCGGATTCGTTGCGGAGGGTCGTCGCCGTTTATCTGGACAGTTCAGGGTAACGCAGCGGCCAGGCTCGAGGATGATGATGAGCGTTGCGGCGGCGGCGGAGCTCGAGCAGTAGCGGAGATGGCGAGAGGAAGAAGATGAAGAAGAGGGGAGAATGAGAAAAACCGGCCACGTGCCTATTTATAAGGGTAGATGCGAACAGACGGGCGCGGAAATCAAGGGAGAACCAAATAATGGTTATCCAGCTATATAGATGCCTCTATTCTCGGGAAGCATTAAAGATAAAAGATCCGTTGGAAGATGACATCATGAAAGTTTTTTGTGTTTTCAAAAGATGACGTCATGGTGGGTTACAGAGTTTTTCAGACAGAAGATGGATTTCATCTAAGTATTGAAGATTGAAAAAGAACAAAGTTAAAAGTCAACCTGGGGCCTAATGTTGGGGATATTACTACCAGTATGACCCGCCCAGGAGGGGCCGGGTCAACCCTAATGGCGGGTTACATAAGAAGCCCAATATACATTCAAGATGATAGTTTACTAAAACATATAGAAGGCCCAAAGGCCTGGGGCCAGCTTAAGGCCCGATATTGTAAACCGCCGTATGTAAGGAAAGACTTGTAAAGAAAGGCATGTAAAGGGAGTCACCGAGCCGGACACGGTTATGAGCCGGCTGGGACTCTGTAGGGCACCAGGCGTCAACCTATGTATATAAGGGGACGACCCGGTGGCGGCTTAGGGCAAGAAACAACCAAATTGATAACCAAGCCAGCGAGTTGAGCCCTTGGAGATCGAAACTTCAGCAATACCAATCCCAACTAGACGTAGGCTTTTACCTTCATCGTAAGGGGCCAAACTAGTATAAAAACTCTCTCGTGTGTCCATTGTCCCGATTAACCCCTTTAAGCTTCCTAGTGCGATGGCCCTATGACTAAGTCCTTGCTCTAGGACATCTGTCATGTTAACTCCATGACAGGGAGGTCCATGGGGCCCACCACCCACCTGGGCGTGCTAGAGGCCCCTGGCGCGCCCTGATGGATGGTGGGGCCCATGGAGGTCTCCTCCACCGCCTCTTAGCTCTATAAATACTTAGATATTTTAGAAACCCAACGGGAGTCATCGAAACACAATTCCAGCCGCCGCAAGTTCCAGAACCACGAGATTCAATCTAGAGACCTATTCCGGCACTCTTCCGGAGGGGAACACGATCATGGAGGGGTTCATCGTCCTCATTGGTGCTCCTCCGATGACGCGTGAGTAATTCATCATAGAACTACGGGTCCGTAGGCAGCAGCTAGATGGCTTCTTCTCTCTTTTTGATTCTCAATACAATGTTCTCCTCGATGTTCTTAGAGATCTATTTGATATAATAACTTTTTGTGGTGTGTTTGTTAGGCCGGTGAAGTGCAAGTTTATGATCAGATCTATCTATGAATATTTTTTGATTTTTCTTTGATATCTTATATGCATGATTGTTATAGCCTCATATTTATTCTCCAAAACTTTGGTTTGGTTTGGCCAACTAGATTGATTTTTCTTTCAATGGGAAGAGGTGCTTTGTGATGGGTTCGATCTTGCGATGCCCTCACCCAGTGATACAAGGGGTAGCGAGGCACATATGTATCGTTGCTATTAAGGATAAAAAGATGTGGTCTATTCCTACATGAATAGATCTTGTCTATATCATGTCATCGTTCTTATTGCATTACTTCGTTTCTCCATGAACTTAATACACTAGATGCATGCTGGATAGCGGTCGATGTGTGGGGTAATAGTAGTAGATGCAAGAAGGAGTCGGTCTACTAATCTTGGACGTGATGCCTATATACATGATCATTGCCTTGGTGAAGGAAATATGCCCGAGAGGCAATAATAAAGTTGTTATTTATATTTCCTTATATCATGATAAATGTTTATTATTCATGCTAGAATTGTATTAACCGGAAACTTGATACATGTGTGGATACATAGACAAAACACAGTGTCCCTAGTAAGCCTCTACTAGACTAGCTCGTTAATCAAAGATGGTTAAGTTTCCTAACCATAGACATGTGTTTTCATTTGATGAACGAGATCACATCATTAGAAGAATGATGTTATGGACAAGACCCATCCGTTAGCTTAGCATGTTGATCGTTCAGTTTTATTGCTATTGATTTCTTCATGTCAAATACATATTCCTTCGATTATGAGATTATGCAACTCCCTGATACCAGAGGAATACCTTGTGTGCTATCAAACATCACAACGTAACTGGGTGATTATAAATATGCTCTACAAGTATCTCCGAAGGTGTTTGTTGGCTTGGCATAGATCGAGATTAGGATTTTTCACTGAGTATCAAAGAGGTATCTCTGGGCCCTCTCGGTAATACACATCATGATAAGCCTTGCAAGCAATGTGAATAATGAGTTAGTTACAGGATGATGCATTACGGAACGAGTAAAGAGACTTACCAGTAACGAGATTGAACTAGGTATGAAGATACCGACGATCGAATCTCGGGCAAGTAAAATACCGATGACAAAGGGAATAACGTATGTTGTCATTATGGTATGACTGCTACCTCTTGAGCACTTGTGTTGGTTTTCCCTTGAAGAGGAAAGGGTGATGCAACAAAGTAGCGTAAGCATTTCCCTCGGTTTTTGAGAACCAAGGTATCAATCCAGTAGGAGGCTATGCGCGAGTCCCTCGCACCTACACAAAACAAATAAATCCTCGCAACCAACGCGATAAGGGGTTGTCAATCCCTACACGGTCACTTACGAGAGTGAGATCTGATAGATATGATAAGATAATATTTTTTGGTATTTTTATGACAAAGATGCAAAGTAAAATAAAAGCAATGAAAATAACTAAGTATTGGAAGATTAATATGATGAAGATAGACCCGGGGGCCATAGATTTCACTAGTGGCTTCTCTCAAGAGCATAAGTATTTTACGGTGGGTGAACAAATTACTGTTGAGCAATTGACAGAATTGAGCATAGTTATGAGAATATCTAGGTATGATCATGTATATAGGCATCATATCCGATACAAGTAGACCGACCCCTGCCTGCATCTACTACTAGTACTCCAGACATCGACCACTATCCAGCATGCACCTAGAGTATTAAGTTCAAGAGAACAGAGTAACGCTTTAAGCAAGATGACATGATGTAGAGGGATAAATTCATGCAATATGATAAAAAAACCATCTTGTTATCCTCGATGGCAACAATACAATACGTGCCTTGCTGCTCCTACTGTCACTAGGAAAGGACACCGCAAGATTGAACCCAAAGCTAACACTTCTCCCATTGCAAGAAAGATCAATCTAGTAGGACAAACCAAACTGATAATTGAAGAGACTTGCAAAGATAACCAATCACACATAAAAGAATTCAGAGAAGATTCTAATATTGTTCATAGATAAACTTGATCATAAACCCACAATTCATCGGTCTCAACAAACACACCGCAAAAGAAGATTACATCGAATAGATCTCCACAAGATAGGGGGAGAACTTTGTATTTGAGATCCAAAAAGAGAGGAGAAGCCATCTAGCTAATAACTATGGACCCGTAGGTCTGAGGTAAACTACTCACACTTCATCGGAGAGGCTATGGTGTTGATGTAGAAGCCCTCCGTAATCGATGCCCCCTCCGGCGGAGCTCCGGAACAGGCCCCAAGATGGGATCTCATGGATACAGAAAGTTACGGTGGTAGAATTAGGGTTTTGGCTCCGTATCTGATCGTTTGGGGGTACGTAGGTATATATATGAGGAAGAAGTATGTCGGTGGAGCAACTGGGGGCCCACGAGGGTGGAGGGCGCTCCTTGGGGGGGTAGGCGCGCCCCCTACCTCGTGGCCTCCCTGTTGGTTTCTTGACGTAGGGTCCAAGTCTCCTGGGTCTTGTTCATTCCAAAAATCACGTTCCCGAAGGTTTCATTCCGTTTGGAGTCCGGCGCGCAGATTGTCTTCGGCATTGCAAGGCGGGTTCTCCTCCAAATTCCGTGTACCTGTTGAATAAAGTCCGGTTTCTTGTAAATGTTGCGCTTCTTGGCTTCTATGCCCAATAATGGCCGTCTCCCACGTGTCAAACGAATATGAAAAGTCTGAGTGTTTTTACATCCACACCCCTAGCCACGTAAATGAGCCGCCCATTTAAAGGGGACGAGGATTTAGATCCAAACCACACCTTCTCCCCTTCGCGAGTGTTCATCAGAGCACATCCGACAAAGGTCCATTCCACCATGGCCAGCCGTCGCAACTCCTCCTTTCGCCCTTCCAGCCCTTAGCTTGGATATTGGGAGAGATGCTCCATCCCGCATAGCGAGCTAGTGACGCTCCAGACCAAGGGATTTCTCCCCCCGGCCTATATGGTCCCGGTTCGAGCCGGCCTTGCCATCTATAATGGCGGGGAGCAAGCGAAGAGTGCCCCTAATCCCTCCAAAGGAGAGCGGGTATGCCTTGTCCCTTATTTAATAAGAGGGCTCGGATTTCCAATCCATCCGTTTCTCCCGGGGCTCCTGGAGTTCTATGGCCTCCAGCTACACAATCTTACGCCTGCCTCCGTATTGCATATCGCGGGCTTCGTAGCCCTCTGCGAGCTGTTTTTGGGTGTTGAGGCTCATTTTGGGCTGTGGAAAGAGCTATTCTGTCTTGTGCCCCATTCTTAGAAGGGGTCAATATATCAAGTGGGTGGAGCCGAAGTGTGGCGCATCGCCGGGACCAGATATCTATCCGGAACCCCAAAGAAGGCGTCCGAGGACTGGCCTTCGGAATGGTTTTACATAGAGGACGTCCCGCTGCCGGATCCTGTCTGGATCGGCCTCCCTGAGTTCGACAGTTCTCCACTAAAGAAGCGCCTAAGTTGGCATCCATGGAGCCCTCAGAGGGAAAGTGACAAGGACGTCCAACCCGATGAGCCGGATAAGATTGTTAGCTCATTCCGGACTGACCATGATCGGGGTCATGGCCGCATGCATCATGCGAGGGGTGCAGCCGCTACAGTACAGAGGCCACCCCATGTGGGATTTCAATGGGGAGGACGACGCCACCCGCTACGGCCGTAAGGGACCGGATTCAGCTACGGCTCTAACAAAGACCTTGTCCGCTTTGTACAAGGGAGAAGAGGAGGAATTTCTCCGCATCGACCCACAGGGTGGATTCTCTATGTACAATCCCCCAAGTTGGGTAAGTGGTCACATCTACTTGCCCATCCGTTTTATATTCCCATTGTTAAATATTCAGTCCAACGACTTCAATGCAGGAACTGCGCCAGGCTGTTAAAGAAATAAACAGCCCTCCTCCACAACCCGAGGACCCAGGACAGTCCCTCGACCCGGCCTCTCAAGAGGATCCAGACTTATCTGTGGAGCTGATTGATGGAGTGTTCCATCAATTGAGCAAGGACAACGCCTTGATGGCCATTACAGCCAATTACCCAGGGATAATCCCGACCTCCCAGGTAACTGAGATCGAAGTCCCAGTACCCCGAATAGGGGTCCGCCCTCTCGTGTTTTCAGTTTCCTGATTACAACTGAGCTTTGCAGGGGAGGTTTTTGAGACGGGAGGCCGAACCTGCAGCGACAAGCCAACGAGGGGCCGCAGGGCCCCGTGGGCAGAAAAGAGGTGCAGTCCGGACTGAGACGTTAGTGCAAAGGTATGGCGCGCCCCCTCATCCCAGGTGTTATACCTTTGAGGCATGTTAACACTCGTGCTCTCTTTAGGACAAAGAGACCTCACCGGACTACATTCGGAGAGGCTGCCAATCGCGCTTCCACCAGCCAGGCTCCAAAGCCTGGTCCGGAGGCGAAGGTGAACACAAGGCGCGCACCGGACGCTCCTCCAACGGAGGATGTGGACAGGTTGTCTGCCACCCATTCTGAGGTGGAGAGTGCCATGAACCACAGGCGTCGCCGGACAATTCTTCCCGACGCTTGTTTCTCCCAAGAGTCATTAGATGCCTTCAATTCGGGAGATGCGTACCTCCATGCTGCTCAAAATGGTCTAGCCAGAGCCACGGAGCAATATGTAAAAGACATATGGGTAAGAAAATTTTGGTAATTATATATATATATACCAGTAGCCCTCGAGACTTGAAACAGTTAGAATAACTGATTTAAGCATCATTTGTTATGCAGGTTCTTAAAGAAAAGAATTCCCTACTATCCCAGGAGCTGGAAGAGTGCAAAGCCCAACTTGAGGCTGCACTAGCCACGGCAGGGGAGCCCAAGGAGACCCCCTTTGGTAATATACACTTCGAAAGATAAGTATTTTGCGAAGCACGGCATGGATGCGAATCTGACAAATGAAATTGCAGATGGCGCCGGATTGAATCCGGGAAGGCAACACCTCCTACACCAACTGAAGGCTGGTGAGAAGGTGCTGACAAAGGTGAGGCGGGAGAAGAACGATCTCCATGATGCCAACACCAAGCTGGGCGTCGACCTGAAAGATGTTCGTGCCCAGCTGTCAGACTCTGTTAAGGAGAATCAGCGGCTTCGGCGCGGCATATATAGTAAGTGCTTGAACGAACCTTTGAAAAAAAGTTCGGCGGGGAAGTCGACTAACAGAGTAATGTCTGTAGGTGTGCTAACAGGTCGTCCTGCAGAGGAGATGCCCGGTTCTATGGGTGACCTTCTTCCCGAGCTCTCGCAACTGCTCGAGCGAGTTCGACAGGCGATGCAAGGCCTCGCCCAGGCCTTGTGGCCATCCATCTCCATGCCCGAAGGTCTTGGAGAGTTTGCGGAGAAGCTAAAGGGAGCACGGCGGTGCTTCCGATTGTGGAAGATATCGGCCTGCCGTCAAGGTGCTAGGGAGGCCCGGGCCATGGTGAAGACACGGTACACAAAGGCTGACGCCAACCACATGGCCGAGGTCGGTCCTGTGGGGCCCGATGGGAAGGAGATCCCTGTAAGCTTATATATGGCCAAGTAGAATTGGCCGCAAAGTATTCCCAGCAGGACTATAAATTAGACAGCCTGCTAGATGGTATTGAAGAGGAATACAATCAGTCAGAATGACTATGTAATTTAATTGACATTTATAATGCCTTCTAGCCGGATTGTAGATCGTTTGTCATGGCCGACCTTTTCGCTTCAGCCTCGGGACCTGACGGTCTGGAGTGTGTCCGAATTCCCATGCGGTTATATAAGAACCGGGGAATGCATGGAGACCAGGCGTAGGGGTCATTAGTGCGTGAACAGACAAGTGCCCGACTAGTTATGTTATATTACATGGTTAGTAAGAAACATCTTCCAGGGAGAATAGTTCCGTTAGGGGTTCCTTTCCCTGGGAGGCATGCCCTAAAGTGCATGCCCATTCTGCGAAAAAAAGACACAGGAAAAAGCATCTGAGGGCGCATAAATGAATAAGTGAAAAGATCATCTTTTAGGTCACCGACCGAATATTCCCTTAAGAACACTAGCTTTCGGCTTCACCCAGTCTGAGGTACACATCCGGCTGATCCGGCAGTAACAATCGCAGACGTGCTCCCTTTACCGCCTAGCCGAATAATCAGGAACGTAGGGGTAAGCACAGGAGCCAGGCAACCCAGCTTGGCCAAAACTTAAGTCATATCGATGCATATAATGGTGAAATAAAAGGTACATGCGGAAGCGTAACACATGTGTTGGGCATGAAGCCCGTATAAATAAGCTTCTGTTAAAAGAAGCCCCCAGGTTTAATGAGTACGAATAGCACGTCATTTGATGAGCCTTTAAGGGCTATAAGAGAAAGGAATGGGAGAAGGAGAGAAATGTAAGACAGACAGTATATAAAAAATGGACAGAGGAAGGAGACGAACACAGAGTCTGGCGCTAGGCATAGAATCTTCAGAGACGGGCTGCGTTCCATGGGTTCGGCTCGAGTCGGTTATCCGATGCATCTCGCAGGCGGTACGCTCCACCAGTCAGGACTTGGTCAATTATGAAGGGACCTTCCCACTTGGGCTTGAGTTTGTCCTTTTTCTTGTCCGGCAGGCATAGAACTAATTCGCCAACGTTGTAATTTTTGGCCCGTACTTCTCTGCTTTGGCTTCGAGCCTGTTGTTGATAGAATGCGGAACGGGCTTTTGCCACGTCACGCTCCTCCTCCAATGCATCCAAACTGTCCTGCCGATCGAGCTCGGCTTCTCTTTCTTCATACATGCACACTCGAGGTGAGTCATGAATTATGTCACAAGGCAAAACCGCCTCTGCGCCGTACACCATAAAGAATGGTGTGTATCCAGTGGTGTGATTCGGCGTGGTCTGCAGCCCCCAGAGTACGGAGTCGAGCTCCTCTACCCAGTGCATGTTAATTCCTTGAGGGACCGCACTAATCTGGGTTTGATGCCGCTCATGATAAGACCATTTGCATGTTCGACCTGGCCGTTAGTTTGTGGGTGATAGACGGAAGCATAATCGAGCTTGATGCCCATGTTTTTGCACCAGAGTTTTACCTCGTCGGCCGTAAAGTTCGTGTCGTTATCAGTGATGATGCTGTGGGGGACGCCGTAACGGTGTACAACCCCGGATATAAAGTCTATCACCGGTCCGGATTCGTCCGTCTTAACAGGCTTGGCTTCTATCCATTTGGTGAATTTATCCACCATGACCAGTAAGTATTTTTGCTTGTGGGTTCCGCCTTTAAGGGGTCCAACCATGTCAAGCCCCCAGACCGCGAAGGGCCAAGTGATGGGGATAGTTTGGAGGGCGGTGGGTGGCATATGGCTTTGGTTTGCAAAGAGCTGGCAACCGACGCATTGTTGGACTAAGTCCTGGGCGTCTGCCCGGCCGTCGGCCAATAAAAGCCTGTACGGAAGGCCTTGCTTACAAGGGACCGAGCTGCAGTGTGATGACCGCCGAGTCCGGCATGAATTTCAGCCAGGAGGTTCCGCCCCTCCTCTTCGGAGATGCACCTTTGAAGGACTCCAGTAGTGCTTTTCTTATAAAGCTCTCCATCGTGGACTTTGTAGGCTTTGGATCGCCGCACTATGCAGCGTGCCTCATTTTGGTCCTTGGGGAGTTCCTGCCTAGTAAGGTTGGCGAGGAATGGTTCTGTCCACGGGGCGATGATGGCCATTATTACGTGGGTTGAAGGTGTTATTTCATTGGCAGAGCCTCCGATTGTGTCAGAATGTTCGGTACCGGGCAGTGCAGTTGGGTCCGGGCTGTTATTGTTTGGCTCCCCTTCCCATACTACGGATGGCTTGAAAAGCCTTTCCAAGAAGATATTGGGGGGACTACATCGCGTTTTGCGCCGATGCGTGCCAGGACATCTGCCGCCTGATTATTTTCCCGGGCTATATGGTGAAATTCAAGCCCCTCGAACCGAGCTGACATTTTTAGGACGGCGTTGCGGTAAGCTGCCATTTTTGGATCCTTGGCATCAAAGTCTCCATTTATTTGGGATATTGCGAGGTTCGAGTCCCCGCGCACCTCTAAGCGTTGAATGCCCATGGATACTGCCATCCGGAGACCATGTAAAAGGGCCTCATATTCGGCTGCATTGTTGGAGTCTGTGTACATAATCTAGAGTACGTATTGAACTGTGTCTCCTGTGGGGGACGTCAAAACGACGCCAGCCCCTAGTCCGGCCAACATCTTGGAGCCGTCGAAATGCATGATCCAATTTGAATATGTGTCGTACTCTTTAGGGAGTTCGGCCTCCATCCATTCTGCGATGAACTCGGGCCAAAACTTGCAACTTGATGGCTCACCGTGGCTTGTAAGTTATGTCGAACGGGAGGAGCTCAATGGCCCATTTTGCAATTCGGCCCATTGCGTCACGGTTGTTTATAATATCGTTAAGTGGTACTTCCGAGGCTATTGTTATTGAACACTCTTGAAAGTAGTGTCGTAGCTTCCGGGATGCCATGAATACCGCGTACGCAATCTTTTGATAATGCGGGTACCGTGATTTGCACGGAGTGAGGACAGTGGACACATAATAGACCGGCTTTTGAAGGGGGATTTGTGTCCGTCCGTTTCTCGTTCGACGACGAGCACTGCGCTTACAACCTGATGTGTTGCTGCAATGTACAATAGCATTGGTTCGCCAATGTTTGGCGCGGCCAGCACTGGATTTGTTGCCAATATGGCTTTTATTTTGTCGAGTCCAACCGTGGCTGCATCCGTCCATTCGAAGTGTTCGGTGCGCCGAAGGAGGCGGTAGAGGGGTAGGGCCTTTTCTCCCAAGCGGGAGATAAAGCGGCTTAGAGCCGCCACGCATCCGGTTAACTTTTGTATTTGTTTGAGGTCCTTTGGGATATCCAATTGTGACAGAGCTCAGATCTTGGCTGGATTTGCTTCAATTCCTCTACCGGATACAATGAAGCCCAAGAGCTTTCCGGCTGGAACGCCAAAAATGCATTTTTCCGGGTTGAGCTTGATGTCGTATGTTCAGAGGTTATCAAATGTGAGCCTCAAGTCGTCTACTAGAGATTCGACATGTCTTGTTTTGACGACCACATCATCTACATATGCCTCCACTGTTTTGCCGATCTGGTTTGCTAGACATGTCTGAATCATGCGCCGATATGTTGCACCGGCATTTTTGAGCCCGAAGGGCATTGTGTTGAAGCAGAATGGGCCGTATGGTGTGATAAATGCCGTTGTGGCTTGGTCTGATTCTGTCATCTTGATTTGATGGTAGCCGGAATATGCGTCGAGGAAACACAACGAATCGTGTCATGCGCTAGCGTCGATAATCTGATCGATGCGGGGGAGGGGGAAGGGATCCTTTGGGCAAGCCTTGTTAAGGTCTTTAAAATCAACGCACAGGCGCCAGGATTTGTCCTTCTTTGGTACCATCACCAGGTTTGCTAGCCAGTCCGGATGTTTTATATCTCTGATGAATCCGGCCTCCAATAGCTTTGCTAGCTCCTCTCCCATGGCATGTCTCTTAGGTTCGGAAAAACGCCGAAGAGCTTGTTTGACAGGTTTGAATCCTTTTAGGATATTTAAGTTGTGCTCGGCCAACCTACGTGGGATTCCTGGCATGTCTGAAGGGTGCCAGGCGAAAATGTCCCAGTTCTCTCGTAGGAACTCTCGCAGTGCGGCGTCTACATCAGGGTTTAACTGTGCCCCGATGGAAGCTGTTTTATTGGGGTCCGTTGGATGGACCTGGAATTTGACTATTTTGTCGGCCGGTTTAAAGGAGGTGGACTTGGATCTTTTGTCGAGTACCACATCGTCCCTATTCACGGTGAAGCGCAGCACAGTCAGTTCCTCAGCTGCTAGGGCTTCGGATAGTGCCTCGAGGGCCAGTGCGGCTGTCTTGTTTTCGGTGCGGAGTGCTATGTCCGGATCACTAGCGAGAGTGATGATCCTGTTAGGCCCGGGCATCTTGAGCTTCATGTACCCGTAATGGGGTATTGCTTGGAAGATTGTAAATGCTTCCTGCCTAGCAGAGCGTGATAACCGCTGCTGAACGGAGCCACATGGAACGTGACCTCTTCGGACCTGTAATTATCCGGCGTGCCGAACACCACATCTAGTGTGATTTTTCCTGTACAGCGCGCTTCCTGACTGGGGATTATTCCTCTAAAGGTTGTGCTGCTCCGCTCAATGCGGTTCCAGTCTATTTCCATTTTTTGAAGGGTTTCCTCATGAATGAGGTTTAATCCGCCGCTGCCGTCCATGAGTACCTTGGTAAGACGAAAGTCGTCCACTATTGGACTGAGGACCAATGCAGCTGGTGCTCGGGCTGTTCGGAATTTAGGTTCATCACTGGCGTTAAAGGTAATAGCCGTGTCACTCCATGGGTTTATTGTTGCTACTTGGTAGACTTCGGCAAGGCTGCGGAGTGTCCTTTTTCGCATATTATTTGATACGAAAGTCTCGAAGACTGTTAATACCGTATTGGTGTCTCTGGGGTGGCTTTCTGTGGCCTCCGGAATTAGGAGATCTTCGCCAATTTTGGCCACCTGCCGGAGTATCTAACATGCTCTAAGGCTGTGAGTTGGTGTGGCGTCCTCTGTACTGTGAATTTTACAGGGTCCATTAAGCCATCCTTCCAATACGGTTCCATGCCTTGTAGAGGGTTTTTGCTTTTTGGTGTTTGACCCGGGTTTCTGGCGATGATGCACCCTTTTATTTCGGACTGGGTTTGTATTCAGGGCCGGATCGTCCCAAAAATTTTATTTCGGTTTTCCAGGCGCTTTCCATCGCACAGTATTTTCGTACAATGGACGCCAAGTCAGCGAAGCGTGTAATATCACGGTGACTTATGGCGTTGAGGATTCCCTTGTCCATGAAATTATTGTAGAAGATTGAGATTGCGTCTTCCTCGCGACAGTCCCTTATCCTGTTCCTAACCAGGAGGAATCTGGCCCAGTAATGATGTACTGTTTCTTCGGGCTCTTGCCTGATTTGGGATAGATCGCTTATGTTCATGTGGGTGGGTGGAATTAAATCCGAAGCCTCACCCAATCTGAGGCTCAGAGGCCGAGGAATTTCCAAACTCGAAAATTTGGATTCTTGGATGTTGTCCAATGAATTCAGCCCGTCGCCTGACTCTAAGTTCAGGTCTTGAGTGATATCCTCCCCTCCGCGGGTATCCGGCTTGGAGGGATCAGGAATCCGGACGTAGCTAGTCCTTAAGATAGATGAAAGGTCGTCGCACTGTCCCTCTACCACGGCAACGTGATGGGTGACTTGGGGAGAGTTAATATCTCTCAGATCGGGTTTAGGCCCAATCTGGTCGTAATCCGTAGCGACTCCCAGGGCGGCGATGCGATCCAAGAGCTCGTTTATGGAGGAGAGCTCCATTGGATCTAACTGCTCGGCGAGTTCCGAGCTAACATGAAGATTGTTTTCGATGGCTCGAGAGGTCATCGTTGGCGCAGAAGCCGAACAGGCGGTCATAAGAAAACCACCTAGCCGGAGGGTTTGGCCGACAGCCAAAGCTTCCTTAGCAACGGTGCCGTCTTTAAAGACGGGGTGAGGCATCCTTCCTGATGGCGACGACACAGAGGAACTCTCAATGAAAGCACCAATGTCGGTGTCAAAACTGGCGGATCTCGGGTAGGGGGTCCCGAACTGTGCGTCTAGGCCAGATGGTAACAGGAGGCAAGGGACACGAAGTTTTACCCAGGTTCGGGCCCTCTTGATGGAGGTAAAACCCTACGTCCTGCTTGATTAATATTGATGATATGGGTAGTACAAGAGTAGATCTACCACGAGATCAGAGAGGCTAAACCCTAGAAGCTAGCCTATGGTATGATTGTTGTTCTGTATGTTGTCCTACGGACTAAAACCCTCCGGTTTATATAGACACCGGAGAGGGTTAGGGTTACACAAAGTCGGTTACAATGGTAGGAGATCTACATATCCGTATCGCCAAGCTTGCCTTCCACGCCAAGGAAAGTCCCTTCCGGACACGGGACGAAGTCTTCAATCTTGTATCTTCATAGTCCAGGAGTCCGGCTGAAGGTATAGTCCGGCCATCCGGACACCCCCTAATCCAGGACTCCCTCAGGGAGGCCAACTTGTAGGAGGTGCCTAAGTAGGATTACTCCTACTTGGGTTGCCCCCTGCTGCCCCTCTCCCTCTCCCACCTATATATATGTGGGGGGCACCGGTAGAACACACAACATTGATTCTTAGCCGTGTGTGGCGCCCCCCTCCACAGTCTACGCCTCCGGTCATATTTTCGTAGTGCTTAGGTGAAGCCCTGTGCGGATCACTTCACTATCACCGTCACCGCGTCGTCGTGCTGATGAAACTATCCCTCGACACTTTGCTGGATCAAGAGTTCGAGGGACGTCATTGAGCTGAACGTATGCAGAACTAGGAGGTGTCGTACATTCGGTGCTTGATCGGTCGGAACGAGAAGAAGTTCGACTACATCAACCGTGTTGTCAAACGCTTCCGCTTTCGGTCTAAGAGGGTACGTGGACACACTCTTCCCCTCTCGTTGTTATGCATCTCCTAGATAGATCTTGCGTGAGCGTAGGATTTTTTTTTGAAATTGCATGCTACGTTCCCCAAGAGTGGCATCCGAGCCAGGTCTATGCGTAGATGATATGCACGAGTAGAACACAAAGAGTTGTGGGCGGTGATCGTCATACTGCTTAACACCAATGTCTTATTTTGATTCGGCGGTATTGTTGGATGAAGCGGCCCCGACCAACCTTACATGACCACGTTCATGAGACCGGTTCCACCGACAGACATGCAACTAGTTTTGCATAAAGGTGGCTGGCGGGTGTCTGTTTCTCCAACTTTAGTTGAATCGAATTTGACTGCAGCCGATCCTTGTTGAAGGTTAAAACAACAAACTTGATAAATCACCGTTGTGGTTTTGATGTGTAGGTAAGAACGGTTCTTGCTAGAAGCCCGTAGCAGGCACGTAAAACTTGCAACAACAAAGTAGAGGACGTCTAACTTGTTTTTGCAGGGCATGTTGTGATATGATATGGTCAAGACATGATGTGATATATGTTATTGTATGAGATGATCATGTTTTGTAAAAGTTATCGGCAATTGGCAGGAGCCTTATGGTTGTCGCTTTATTGTATGAAATGCAAATGCCATGTAATTGCTTTACATTATCACTATGCGTTAGCTATACTTGTAGAAGCAATAGTTGGAGAGACGACCATGACGCTACGTTGGAGACCAAGGTGTCAAGCCGGTGACGATGGGGATCATGACGGTGCTTTGGAGATGGAGATCAAAGGCACAAGATGATGATGGCCATATCATGTCACATATTTTGATTGCATGTGATGTTTATCTTTTATGCATCTTATTTTGCTTAGTGCGGCGGTAGCATTATAAGATGACCCCTTACTAAAATTTCAAGGTATAAGTCTTCCCCCTGAGTATGCATCGTTGCGACAGTTCGTTGTGCTGAGACACCACATGATGATCGGGTGCGATAAGCTCTATGTTCACATACAACTGGTGCAAGATAGTTTTGCACATGCAGAATACTCGGATTAAACTTGATGAGCCTAGCATGTGTAGACATGGCCTCGGAACACTGGAGACCGAAAGGTCGAACTTGAATCATATAGTAGATATGATCAACATAGAGATGTTCATGCTACCTCTTGAGCACTGCGTTGGTTTTCCCTTGAAGAGGAAAGGGTGGTGCAGTAAAGCAGCGTAATTATTTCCCTTAGTTTTTGAGAACCAAGGTATCAATCCAGTAGGATACCACGCGCGAGTCACCTCGTACCTACACAAACAAATAAGAACCTCGCAACCAACGCGATAAAGGGGTTGTCAATCCATTCACGGCCACTTGCAAGAGTGAGATCTGATAGAGATGATAATAATAAGATAAATATTTTTGGTATTTTTATGATATAGATTGAAAGTAAAAGATTGCAAAATAAAGTAGATTGGAAACTTGTATGATGGAGAATAGACACAGGGGCCACTAGTGGCTTCTCTCAAGATAGCATAAGTATTACGGTGGGTGAACGAATTACTGTCAAGCAATTGATAGAAAAGCGAATAATTATGAGAATATCTAGGCATGATCATGTATATAGGCATCACGTCCGTGGCAAGTAGACCGAAACGATTATGCATCTACTACTATTACTCCACACATCGACCGCTATCCAGCATGCTTCTAGAGTATTAAGTTCACAAGAACAGAGTAACGCCTTAAGCAAGATGACATGATGTAGAGGGATAAACTCATCAATATGATATAAACCCCATATTTTTATCCTCGATGGCAACAATACAATACGTGTCGTTTCCCTTTCTGTCACTGGGATCGAGCACCGCAAGATTGAACCCAAAGCTAAGCACTTCTCCCATTGCAAGAAAGATCAATCTAGTAGGACAAACCAAACTGATAATTCGAAGAGACTTGCAAAGATAAACCAATCATACATAAAAGAATTCAGAGGAGATTCAAGTATTGTTCATAGATAAACTTGATCATAAACCTACAATTCATCAGATCTCAACAAACAAATTGCAAAAGAAGATTACACCGAATAGATCTCCAAGATAATCAAGGAGAACTTTGTATTGAGATCCAAAGAGAGAGAAGAAGCCATCTAGCTACTAGCTATGGACCCATAGGTCTGAAGTAAACTACTCACACATCACCGGAGAGGCCATGGAGTTGATGTAGAGGCCCTCCGTGATCAGTGCCCCCTCCGGAGGAGCTCCGAAAAAGGCCTCAAGATGGGATCTCTTGGGTACAGAAGGTTGCGGCAGTGGAAATAGGGTTTCGTGGTGCTCCTGGATGTTTGCGGGGTATGTGAACATATATAGGAGGAGGAAGTAGGTCGGTGGAGCTACGAGGGTCCAACGAGGGGGGAGGGCGCATCTAGGGGGGTAGGCGCGCCCCCCTGCCTCGTGGTCGCCTCGTTGATTTCTTGACGTCCACTCCAAGTCCTCTGGATCACGTTTGTTCCAAAAATCACGTTCCCAAAGGTTTCATTCCGTTTGGACTCCATTTGATATTCCTTTTTTATGAAACACTGAAATAGGCAAAAAACAGCATTTTGGGATGGGCCTCCGGTTAATAGGTTAGTCCCAAAAATAATATAAAAGTGTAAAATAAATCCCATTAACATCCAAAACAGATAATATAATAGCATGGAACAATCAAAAATTATAGATACGTTGGAGACGTATCAGCATCCCCAAGCTTAATTCCTGCTCGTCCTCGAGTAGGTAAACGATAAAAACAGAATTTTTGATGTGGAATGCTTTCTAGAATATTCTTCAATTTATTTTCTCTATTGTGGCATGAATGTTCAGATCCGAAAGATTCAAGATAAAAGTTTATTGTTGACATAAAATAGTAATACTCCAAGTATGCTAATTAAGCAGTTATGTCTTATCAAAATACCATAGCCAAATAAAACTTATCCCTACAAAGTCATATAGTTTGGCCATGCTTCATTTTCGTCACACAAAATCCTCTCATCATGCACAACCTCGATGACAAGACAAGCAATTGTTTCATACTTAGCCTTTTCAAACTCTTTCAACTTTTACGCAATATATGAGTGCGAGCCATGGACATAGCACTATGGGTGGAATAGAATATGATGATTGAGGTTGTGTGAGAAGACAAAAGGGTGAAAGTCTCACATTGATGCGGATAATCAATGGGCTATGGAGATGCCCACCGATTGATGTCAATGCAAGGAGTATGGATTGCCATGCAACGGATGCACTAGACCTATAAATATATGAAAGCTCATCAAAGAAACTAAGTGGGTGTGCAACCAACTCGCTTGCTCACGAAGACCTTGGGCATCTGAGGAAGCCCATCATTGGAATATACAGGCCAAGTTCTATAATGAAAAATTCCCACTAGTATATGAAAGTGACAAAATAAGAGACTCTCTATCATGAAGATCAAGGTGCTACTTTGAAGCACAAGTGTGGAAAAAGGATAGTAACATTGTCCCTTCTCTCTTTTTCTCTCATTTATTTATTATTTTTTCTTTTTTTATTTGGGCCTTTTTTTTCTTTTGGCCTCTTTTCTTTCTTTTTTTCTTTTTTTTCCCGTCCGGAATCTCATCCCGACTTGTGGGGGAATCATAGTCTTCATCATCCTTTCCTCACATGGGACAATTCTCTAATGATGATCATCACACTTTTATTTTCTTACAACTCAAGAATTACAACTCGATACTTAGAACAAAATATGACTCTATGTGAATGCCTTCGGCGGTGTACCGGGATTGCGATGAATCAAGAGTGACATGTATGAAAAAAATTATGAACGGTGGCTTTGCCACAAATACGATGTCAACTACATGATCATGCAAAGCAATATGACAATGATGACGCGTGTCATAATAAATGGAACGGTGGAAAGTTTCATGGAAATATATCTTGGAATGGCTATGGAAATGCCATAATAGGTAGGTATGGTGGCTATTTTGAGGAAGATATAAGGAGGCTTATGTGTGATAGAGCGTATCATATCACGGGGTTTGGATGCACCGGCGAAGTTTGCACCAACTCTCAAGGTGAGAAAGGGCAATGCACGGTACCGAAGAGGCTAGCAATGGTGTAAGGGTGAGAGTGCGTATAATACATGGACTCAAGATTAGTCATAGAGAACTCACATACTTATTGCAAAAATCTACAAGTCATCAAAACCAAGCACTACACACATGCTCCTAGGGGGATAGATTGGTAGGAAAAGACCATCGCTCGTCCCCGACCGCCACTCATAAGGAAAGCAATCAAAGAACACCCCATGCTTCAAATTTGTCACATAACATTCACCATACGTGCATGCTATGGGACTTGCCAACTTCAACACAAGTATTCATCAATTTCACAATTACTCAACTAGCACACTTCTAATATTAACACCTTTATATCTCAAAACAATCTATCAAGCATCCAACTTCTCTTAGCATTTAAAATTTATAACCAAAGTGAATTACCATGCTGTTCTAAAGGACTCTCAAAATGATATAAGTGAAGCATGAGAGATCAATTATTTCTATAAAGTAGAACCACCACCGTGCTCTAAAAGATATAAGCGAAGCACTAGAGCAAAAAACTATATAGCTCAAAAGATATAAGTGAAGCACATAGAGTATTCTAATAAATTCCAATTCATGTGTGTCTCTCCAAAAAGGTGTGCACAGCAAGGATGATTGTGGTAAACTAGAAAGCAAAGACTCAAATAATACAAGACGCTCCAAGCAAAACACATATCATGTGGCGAATAAAAACATAGCTCCAAGTAAAGTTACCGATAGACGAAGACGAAAGAGGGGATGCCTTCCAGGGCATCCCCAAGCTTAGGCTTTTTGGTGTCCTTGGATTTTACCTTGGGGTTCCTTGTACATCCCCAAGCTTAGGCTCTTTCCACTCCTTGTTCCATAATCCATCAAATCCTTACCCAAAACTTGAAAACTTCACAACACAAAACTTAAAAGAAAATCTACGTGAGCTCCGTTAGTAAAAGAAAACAAACCACCACTTCAAGGTACTGTAATGAACTCATTATTGATTTATATTGGTGTTAAACCTACTGTATTCCAACTTTTCTATGGTTCATAAACTCTATTACTAGCCATAGATTCATCAAAATAAGCAAACAACACACGAAAAACAGAATCTGTCAAAAACAGAACAGTCTATAGTAATCTATAGGTTTCGAATACTTCTGGAACCCCAAAAATTCTAAAATAAATTTCTGGACGTGAGAAAATTATCTATTAATCATCTGCAAAAAATTAACTAAATATCACTCTTCAATAAAAAATGGCAGCAATTCCCGTGAGCGCTAAAGTTTCTGCTTTTTACAGCAAGATCAACAAGACTTTCCCCAAGTCTTCCCAACGGTTCTACTTGGCACAAACACTAATTAAACACAAAAAACACAACCAAAACAGAGACTAGATAATTTTTTTATTACTAAACAGGAGCAAAAAGTAAGGAATAAAAATAAAATTGGGTTGCCTCCCAACAAGCGCTATCGTTTAACGCCCCTAGCTAGGCATAAGATTTCAACGATGCTCACATGAAAGACAAGAATTGAAGCACAAAGAGAGCATCATAAAACACGTGACAAAGACATCTAAGTCTAACATACTGCCTATGTATAGGCATTTTATAGGCAAACAAATTATCAAGGCAAGCAAAAACTAACATATGCAAGGAAGCGGAAAGAAACAATAGCAATCTCAACATAACGAGAGGTAATTTAGTAACATGAAAATTTCTACAGTCATACTTTCCTCTCTCATAATAATTACATGTGGGATCATAATCAAATTAAACAATATAGCTATCATAAAAAAAATTCTCAACACGATCCACATGCATGCAAAGTTGACACTCTTCCAAAATAGTGGGATCAACATTAACTAAAGTCATGACCTCTCCAAACCCACCTTTATCCAAAGTTTCATAAGATTGAACATTCTCCAAATATGTGGGATCTAAAGTTGACACTCTTCCAAATCCACTTTCAATAATATTGCAAACACTATTATCAATCTCATATTCATCATGGGGCTTAAATAAATTTGCAAGATCATAAGAAGAATCACCCCAATCATGATCATTGCAACAAATAGTAGTCATAGCAAAACTAGCATCCCCAAGCTTGAGGTTTTGCATATCATTAACACAATTGACATTAAGGGAATTTATAATAACATCATTGCAATCATGATTTTCATCGAAGGAACTATCAAGTATGGGTGCAATAGCAACGATCTCATGTTTAACATAAGGAACTATAACAAATTCATCTTCATAAATATTGGCATCATGGACACAAGAATAGCAAGCATCATGTTCATCAAGGGATATTTCAATCAAATCATCGGAATCATAATTATCTATAGATTCATGCATATCATTATTTTTGTCCAAAGCAACGGTCGTTCTTTCAATAAATTCTTTGACATAGACATTATGAGCATAGTTTTCATAGCAATATTTAAGTATGTCAAAATTTTCAGATTCGTAGAGAGTAATATCATAATTTTCAATCAAAGAAGCAACTTCTTAAGCACCCTTAAAAGCAACAAATTCTTCAATTTGTTCGATATCGTAGTAACTATAAACACCTTTTGCATAAGAAGATAAGATTTCATTATCATTAAACTCACATAGGTAGGGGAGGTGCTTTTTAGGATTCTTAGAGCAACAAGTAAGATCACAAATTTCACAAAGATTCCAAGCATAACATAGCAATCTGTTTATTTGATCCCATAAGAGTCTACCTTTTTCAGACAAACGGTGACGCACAAAATGAGCATGCTCATCTAAAGATTTCCCGTCAACTAGGCTAGTTGAGGACTCAGCACGAGTGCATAAGGATCGAAGATGATCCAAGTAGAACACTTTAAGTGGATCCATATCAATAGATTTTTAGCAAGCAACGATGCAAGCAAATAGAAGGCACATGGAAACACAAACAAAGATACATACAGAAAGAAGGTGAACTGAAAAGAGGGCGAATAAAATGGCAAGGGTGAAGTGGGGGAGAGGAAAACGAGAGGCAAATGGCGAATAATGTAATGCGAAGGATAAGAGTTGTGATGGGTACTTGATATGTCTTGACTTGGCATAGATCTCCCCGACAACGGCGCCAGAAATCCTTCTTGCTACCTCTTAAGCACTGCGTTGGTTTTCCCTTGAAGAGGAAAGGGTGGTGCAGTAAAGCCGCGTAAGTAGTTCCCTCAGTTTTTGAGAACCAAGGTATCAATCCAGTAGGAGACCACGCGCGATTCGCCTCGTACCTACACAAACAAATAAGAACCTCGCAACCAACGCGATAAAGGGGTTGTCAATCCCTTCACGGCCACTTGCAAGAGTGAGATCTGATAAAGATGATAATAATAAGATAAATATTTTTGGTATTTTTATGATATAGATTGAAAGTAAAAGATTGAAAAATAAAGTAGATTGGAAACTTGTATGATGGAGAATAGACACGGGGGCCATAGGTTTCACTAGTGGCTTCTCTCAAGACAGCATAAGTATTACGGTGGGTGAACGAATTACCGTCGAGCAATTGATAGAAAAGCGAATAATTATGAGAATATCTAGGCATGATCATGTATATAGGCATCACGTCCGTGACAAGTAGACTGAAATGATTATGCATCTACTACTATTACTCCACACATCGACCTCTATCCATCATGCATCTAGAGTATTAAGTTAATAAGAACAGAGTAACGCCTTAAGCAAGATGACATGATGTAGAGGGATAAACTCATGCAATATGATATAAACCCCATCTTTTTATCCTCGATGGCAACAATACAATACGTATCGTTTCCCTTTCTGTCACTAGGATCGAGCATCGCAAGATTGAACCCAAAGCTAAGCACTTCTCCCATTGCAAGAAAGATCAATCTAGTAGGCCAAACCAAACTGATAATTCAAAGAGACTTGCAAAGATAAACCAATCATACATAAAAGAATTCAGAGGAGATTCAAATATTGTTCATAGATAAACTTGATCATAAACCCACAATTCATCGGATCTCGACAAACACACCGCAAAAGAAGATTACATCAAATAGATCTCCAAGAGAATCGAGGAGAACTTTGTATTGAGATCCAAAGAGAGATAAGAACCCATCTAGCTACTAGCTATGGACCCAAAGGTCTGAATTAAACTACTCACACATCACCGGAGAGGCCATGGAGTTGATGTAGAGGCCCTCCGTGATCAATGCCCCCTCCGACGGAGCTTCGGAAAAGGCCCCAAGAAGGGATCTCTTGGGTACAGAAGGTTGTGGCAGTGGAAATAGGGTTTCGTGGTGCTCCTGGATGTTTGCGGGGTATGTGAACATATATAGGAGGAAGAATTAGGTCGGTGGAGCTATGAGGGGCCCACGAGGGGGAGGGCGCGCCCAGGGGGGTAGGTGCGCCCCCTGCCTCGTGGCCGCCTCGTTGGTTGCTTGACGTCCACTCCAAGTCCTCTGGATCACATTTGTTCCAAAAATCACGTTGCCGAAGGTTTCATTATGTTTGGACTCCGTTTGATATTCCTTTTCTACGAAACACTGAAATAGGCAAAAAAAAATAGCAATTTGGCCTGGGCCTCTGGTTAATAGGTTAGTCCCAAAAATAATATAAAAGTGTAAAATAAAGCCCATTAACATCCAAAATAGATAATATAATAGCATGGAACAATAAAAAGTTATAGGTACATTGGAGACGCATCAGTTCACCATTGAAAACTACTCCATCTCACGTGATGATCGGACATGGTTTAGTTGATATGGATCACGTGATCATTTAGATGACTCAAGGGATGTCTATCTAAGTGTGAGTTCTTAAGTAATATGATTAATTGAACTTAATTTATCATGAACTTAGTCCTGATAGTTTTTGCATATCTATGTTGTAGATTAATGGCCCATGCTACCGTTCCCTTGAATTTTACTGCGTTCCTAGAGAAAGCTAAGTTGAAAGATGATGGTAGCAACTACACAGACTGGGTCCGTAACTTGAGTATTATCCTCATTACTGCACAGAAGAATTATGTCCTTGATGCACCGCTAGGTGACAAGCCCCCTCCTGCTAATGTAGACGCTTTGAATTTCTGGCAGACGCGGTCTGATGACTACTCTATAGTTCAGTGTGCCATGCTCTACAGCTTAGAATCGGGACTTCAAAGACGTTTTGATCGTCATGGACCATATGAGACGTTCCAAGAATTGAAGTTAATATTCAAGCAAATGCGCGAGGTGAGAGATATGAAGTCTCCAATAAGTTCTATAGCTGCAAGATGGAGGAGAATAGTTTTGTGAGTGAACACATACTCAGAATGTGTGGGTATCATAACCACTTGACTCAGCTGGGAGTTAATCCTCCAGATGATAGTGTAATTGATAAAATTCTTCAACCACTGCCACCAAGCTACAAAGGCTTCGTGATGAACTATAATATGCAAGGGGTGGATAAGACAATTCCCGAGCTCTTCGCTATGCTCAAAGCTGCGGAGGTAGAAATCAAGAAAGAGCATCAAGTGTTGATGGTTAACAAGACCACTAGTTTCAAGAAAAAGGGCAAGGGAAAGAAGGGGAACTTTAAGAAGAATGGCAAGCAAGTTGTCACTCCTGGGAAGAAGCCCTCTGGACCCAAGCCTGAAACTAAGTGCTTCTATTGCAAAGGGATTGGTCACTCAAAGCGGAACTGCCCCAAGTATTTGGCGTATAAGAAGGATGGCAAAGTGAACAAAGGTATATTTGATATACATGTTATTGATGTGTACCTTACTAATGCTCGTAGAAGTGCCTGGGTATTTGATAATGGTTATGTTGCTCATATTTGCAACTCGAAACAGGGGCTATGAATTAAACGAAGATTGGCTAAGGACGAGGTGACGATGCGCGTCGGGAATGGTTCCAAGGTCGATGTGATCGCCGTAGGCACACCACCTCTACATCTACCTTTGGGATTAGTTTTAGACCTGAATAATTGTTATTTGGTGCCAGCGTTGAGCATGAACATTATATCCGGATCTTGTTTGATGCGAGACAGTTATTCATTTAAATCAGAGAATAATGGTTATTCTATTTACATGAGTAATATCTTTTATGGTCATGCACCCTTGAAGAGTGGTCAATTTTTGTTGAATCTCGATCGTGGTGATACACATATTCATAATATTGATGCTAAAAGATGCAAAGTTGATAATGATAGTGCAACATATTTGTGACACTGCCATTTATATCATATTGGTGTAAAGCGCATGAAGAAACTCCATGCGGATGGACTTTTGGAATCACTTGATTATGAATCATTTGATGCTTGCGAACCATGCCTCATGGGCAAGGATGACTAAAACTCCGTTCTCCAAAACAATGGAGCGAGCCACTAACTTATTGGAAATAATACATACCGATGTATGCAGTCCGATGAGTGTTGAGGCTCGCGGCGGGTATCGTTATTTTCCGACCTTCACAGATGATTTGAGCAGATATGGGTATATCTACTTAATGAAACACAAGTTTGAAACATTTGAAAAGTTCAAAGAGTTTCAGAGTGAAGTGGAGAATCATCGTAACAAGAAAATAAAGTTTCTACGGTCTGATCACAGAGGCGAATATTTGAGTTACGAGTTTGGCCTTCACTTAAAACAACATGGACTACTTTCACAACTCACGCCACCCGGAACACCACAGCATAATGGTGTGTCCGAACGTCGTAACCGTACTTTATTTGATATGGTGTGATCTATGATGTCTCTTACCGATTTACCACTATCATTTTGGGGTTATGCATTAGAGACATCTGCATTCACTTTAAATAGGGCACCATCTAAATCCGTTGAGACGACACCATATAAACTGTGGTTTGGCAAGAAACCTAAGCTGTCGTTTCTTAAAGTTTGGGGTTGCGATGCTTATGTGAAAAAGCTTCAGCCTGATAAACTCGAACCCAAATCGGAGAAGTGCGTCTTCATAGGATACCCAAAAGAAACTGTTGGGTACACCTTCTATCACAGATCTGAAGGCAAGATCTTTGTTGCTAAGAATGGACCCTTTCTAGAGAAGGAGTTTCTCTCGAAAGAAGTGAGTGGGCGGAAAGTAGAACTTGATGAGGTAATTGTACCTTCTCTAGAATTGGAAAGTAGCTCATCACATAAATCAGTTCCAGTGATGCCTACACCAACTAGAGAGGAAGTTAATGATAATGATCATGAAACTTCAGATCAAGTTACTACTGAACCTCATAAACCAGAGCATGTTCCGCACCTGAGTGGTATGGTAATCCTGTTCTGGAAGTCATGTTACTAGACCATGACAAACCTACGAACTATGTGGAAGCGATGATGAGCCTAGATTCCGATAAATGGCTAGAGGCCATGAAATCTGATATAGGATCCATGTATGAGAACAAATTGTGGACTTTGGTTGACTTGCCCGATGATCAGCAAGCCATAGAGAATAAATGGATCTTCAAGAAGAAGACTGACGCTAATGGTGATGTTACTCTCTACAAAGCTCGACTTGTTGCAGAAGGTTTTCGACAAGTTCAAGGAGTTGACTACGATGAGACTTTCTCACCCGTAGTGATGCTTAAGTCTGTCTAAATCATGTTAGCAATTGCCGCATTTTATGATTATGAAATCTGGCAAATGGACGTCCAAACTGCATTCCTTAATGGATTTCTCAAAGAAGAATTGTATATGATGCAGCCAGAAGGTTTTGTCGATCCTAAAGGTGCTAACAAAGTGTGCAAGCTCCAGCGATCCATTTATGGACTGATGCAAGCATCTCGGAGTTGGAATATACGCTTTGATAGTGTGATCAAAGCATATGGTTTTATACGGTCTTTCAGAGAAGCCTGTATTTACAAGAAAGTGAGTGGGAGCTCGGTAGCATTTCTAATATTATATGTGGATGACATATTGTTGATTGGAAATGATATAGAATTTTTGGATAACATAAAAGGATACTCGAATAAGATTTTTTCAATGAAAGACCTCGGTGAAGCTGCTTCTATACTGGGCATCAAGATCTATAGAGATAGATCAAGACGCTTAACTGGACTTTCACAAAGCACATACCTTGATAAAGTTTTGAAGAATTTCAAAATGGATCAGTCAAAGAAAGGGTTCTTGCCTATGTTACAAGGTGTGAAGTAGAGCCAGACTCAATGCCCGACCACTGTAGAAGATAGAGAGAAAATGGAAGTCATTCCCTATGCCTCGGCCATAGGATCTATCATGTATGCTATGCTGTGTACTAGACCTGATGTGTGCCTTGCTATAAGTCTAGCAGGGAGGTACCAAAGTAATCCAAGAGCGGATCACCGGAGAGCGGTCAAGAACATCCTGAAGTACCTGAAAAGGACTAAGGATATGTTTCTCGTCTATGGAGGTGACAAAGAGCTCGTCGTAAATGGTTACGTCGATGCTAGTTTTGACACTGATCCGGATGACTCTAAGTCACAAACCGTATACGTATTTATATTGAATGGTGGAGCTGTCAGTTGGTGTACTTCCAAGCAAAGCAGCGAATGAAGGAGTCTGGATGAAGGAGTTCATATCCGATCTAGGTGTAATATCTAGTGCATCGGGTCCAATGAAAATCTTTTAGACAATACTGGAGCAATTGCCTTGGCGAAGGAATCCAGATTTCACAAAAGAACCAAACACATCAAGAGACACTTCAACTCCATTCGTGATCAAGTCATGGAGGGAGACATAGAGATTTGCAAAACACATACAGATCTGAATGTGGCAGACCCGTTGACTAAGCCAGCAAAACATGATCAACACCAAGACTCCATGGGTGTTAGAATCATTACAATGTAATCTAGATTATTGACTCTAGTGCAAGTGGGAGACTGAAGGAAATATGCCCTGGAGGCAATAATAAAGTTGTTATTTATATTTCCTTATATCATGATAAATGTTTATTATTCATGCTAGTAACCGGAAACTTGATACATGTGTGGATACATAGACAAAACACAGTGTCCCTAGTAAGCCACTACTAGACTAGCTCGTTAATCAAAGATGGTTAAGTTTCCTAACCATGATGCAGACAGCTACGGCAGGTATTTCCCTTAGTTATGAAACCAATGTATCAATCCAGTAGGAGAACCAAGCAACACTATGTAAACAGTACCTGCACACAAGGAACAAATACTTGCAACCCGACGCTTATGAGGGGTTGTCAATCCCTCTACGGGTAACGGCGTCAGAAATTGTCAAGTTGACGGGATAAAATTTGTGGTAGATTGGATAAATAGATCTCGATAAAAGGCGAAATAAAAGATGCAAATAAAAAGTGCAACAAAGTATTTTGGGTTTCTTGGAATAATAGATCTAAAAACAAAAGCAAATAAAAATAGACCTGAAAGCAAATATGATAAAGAGTAGACCCCGTGGCTGTAGATTTCACTAGTGGCTTCTCTCAAGAAATAGCACACGATGGGTAAACAAATTACTGTTGACCAATTGATAGAAAATCGAATAGTTATGAAGATATCCAAGGTAATGATCAATATATATGCATCACGTCCAAGATTAGTATACCGACTCCTGCCTGCATCTACTACTATTACTCCACACATCGACCACTATCCAGCATGCATCTAGTGTATTAAGTTCATGGAGAAACGGAGTAATGGAATAAGAATGATGACATGATGTAGATAAGATCTATTCATGTAGGAATAAAACCCATATTGTTATCCTTAATATCAATGATACATGTGTGTCTTGCTGCCCCTTCTGTCACTGGGAAAGAGTACCACACGATCAAACCCATCACAAAGCACATCTTCCCATGGCAAGAAAAATTGATCTAGTTGACCTAACTAAACCAAAGATTCAAAGAAGAAATACGAGACTATAAATAATCATGCATATAAGAGATCAAAGAAGACTCAAATAATATTCATGGATATAGATCTGATCATAAACTCAAAGTTCATCGGATCCCTACAAACACACCGCAAAAGAGTTACATCAAATAGATCTCCAAGAGACCATTGTATTGAGAATCAAGAGAGAGAGAGAGAGGAAGCCATCTAGCTACTGACTACGAACCTGTAGGTCTATGATAAACTACTCACGCATCATCGGAGAGGCACCAATGAGGATGATGAACCCCTCTGTGATGATGTCTAGATTGGATCTCGTGGTTCTGGAACTTGCGGCAGTTGGAATTGTGTTTCGTCTTCTCCCCTAGGATTTCTGGAATATTTGGGTATTTATAGGGCGAAGAGGCGATGCGGGAGGCCACCGAGGTGGGCACAAAGATTTCTGGAATTGTGTTTCGTCTTCTCCCCTTGAAGCCCCCTCTGGTACTTCTTTGGCCCATCAGGTGTCTTCCGGTCCAGAAAAATTATCCAAAAAGTTTCGTTGCGTTTGGACTCCGTTTGATACTGATATTCTGCGAAGTAAAAATCAAGCAAAAAAACAGCAACTGGCACTGGGCACTATATTAATAGGTTAGTCCCAAAAATGATATAAAATTGCTATAAAATAATTTTAAAACATTCAAGAATGATAATATAACATCATAGAACACGCAAAAATTATATCCAACATATCACACCACGGTTTATCCGAGCTACTCGTCATCTTCGATCGCCTGTCTTGAAACTGGTCCAACGAGAACTTTCCCGACCAGTATCTTCTTGCAGCTGAGCTCTAGTGCCCGACTACATCCCAGATGACATATACCACCCCAGTATTCTGGAAATGTTGAAGTAGTTTGACTGGCCAGCATGCCGAAAAAGTCTCCCGCACAGCTAGCCGCTCGCAGTAGATCTCCATGTTGGATTGTTTTCGAAATGGTGTGCACCACCTTGATCTTGAGTTGTCGATGTAGATGGTCAGTCTCCGAGGAAAAAAGTTGTCCCGACAAGCCGACTTTTGCGAGCCGATTTTTCATGAATATTTTCTGATTGGTGCAATTTATTCTCTGTCGAGATATACAACCAGTATCCATAAATGTGTGTGCCGGCTTAAAATCCGGTATGCACCTGAAGGGTAAAATAAAAACCACTAATCCCGATAGTCCCTGAGACTCAGGTCGATTCACAAAATTGGCGTGAGGATTGAATTCTCACTTGGCAGCATACTTTAGAAAAAGAGGTGTGGAGTAGCCCCCGAGCTTCAAGTTGGACGCGAAGGCTGGTTGAATCCAGTTATTGTCGGCTTGAGCCCCCGAGTACTTGATCCCATGAGGATTGAATCCGGCTATTGTACTTCCCAAAGACTTGACCTGATTGCCTTAAATTTAAGTGGCAAAAGAAGTAAGGCAATCCGGCTATTGGCCGAGCCTGAATTTAAGTGGCAAAAGAAGTACGGCAATGCGGCTATTGGCCGAGTACTTGAGCCGACAAAGGAGCAATAGGAAAAGGCTTCATAACGACTTAAGAAGAACACTTAGACTTTTATGACACAGATTAAAATGAAAGATTTAACAACCCCCAAGTCTGGCTTGACTTGGGTAAATTACTTAGAACGATCAAAATGAACAAGGAGAAAAACATCTTTATTCAAC
Source organism: Triticum dicoccoides (assembly GCF_002162155.2). Taxonomy (NCBI): domain Eukaryota; kingdom Viridiplantae; phylum Streptophyta; class Magnoliopsida; order Poales; family Poaceae; genus Triticum; species Triticum dicoccoides. The sequence goes on from NC_041386.1 coordinate 467,810,210, forward strand.
AGATATACAGCATGACCAAACTAAGTAAAAACTGAAATTTGTAATCTTTTAAGCATGAAAGCGACTTAGCCGGTTTTATATTCGTGGTGTTGATGACGCGGTCGAGGCTTGAAGATCTCCTGTATCAAAATCTAATGACCCACCATCCATTTCCTCCTTCAAATAACTACCACTATTCATTTTCCTCCTGGAGACGCGCATGTCTTTCTCCCTCCTCCCACACACCACCAACCAAACCGTCTACTCGCATCCTCGTGCGGCTAGAGGTGCTCCTGCCACACTTAGACTTTAATGTAAAATACTTAGGACATATCTAGATGTGCTTTAGTAAAACCGATTTTTTAGAGTTGTTTTCAGGTACTCCCTTCGTTTCTAAATATAAGTCTTTTTGAAGATTTTTTTAAGGACAACATACTAATTTTAAAGTATAAATTCACTTATTTTGTTAGAATCTCTAACTAAAAGGACTTATATTTAGGAGCGAGAGTTTTTTTTTTTTTTGAGCGGTAGGAACGGTCGAACGGAGGGAGTAGTACATGAGAAATAGCAAGGGAGAAAAGAAAATTGGCTGCTGCAGCCTATTTGGAGAATCCAGTCCATCGGTGAATGGTCACGTCACTTTCAAGGCCCAGTCCGGAAAGCACACGCCAGCCAACTCACCACCCAGAACCAACCAAACTCCGACCACACGGAAAACCCAACTTTTGCTTCCCCTTCCTTCCAATCCACCAGATCGACGATTCGCCATGCTCCCCCGTGCACCACTCCGGCCATGAGCCTCGCGCTCCATGGCGCCGCCCCGTGCTCGCGCCCTCCTCCTGCCGCTAGCGGCGGCCACCGTCCTAGTCGCCTCCACCATCTTCCTCTTCGCCGCCGCCGGCGCCAGCCGCTGGCGCCCCGCCGACACCGGCCTCCCCGTCCCGGCCAGCCCCGCCGACTTCTCGGCCCTCCCTATCGGTGTGAGTGTAACATCCGCCGCCAAGGGTAAAGAGCTCTCCTTTCTTGATGAGAATGGCCGCCCCGACGACCCCAGCTCCGGCTCGGCGGCGGCTGCTGAACCTGGGAGATGCGACCCCCGCGACGCCGCCGTCAGGGTGTTCGTTTACGACATGCCGCCGGAGTTCCACTTCGGGCTACTCGGCTGGGCCCCACCTTCGGGGAACGGCGGCGGCGTCTGGCCTGACGTCAGGGGCGGCACAGTCCCGCGCTACCCCGGTGGGCTTAACCAGCAGCACAGCGTGGAGTACTGGCTCACGCTGGACCTCCTGGCATCCTCGTCAGTTGCACCGTGCGGTCCGGCGGTGAGGGTTGCCGACTCTCGTGATGCGGACGTGATCTTCGTCCCCTTCTTCGCGTCCCTCAGCTACAACCGCCACTCCAAGGCCGTGCCGCCGGAGAAGGTAAGCAGAGACACGTCCCTACAGGAGAAGCTCGTCAGGTATCTGGTGGCGCAGCCGGAGTGGAAGAGGTCCGGCGGTGCCGACCATGTCGTCGTCGCGCACCACCCCAACAGCTTGCTCCACGCCCGATCGGCGCTGTTCCCAGCAGTGTTCGTGCTGTCTGACTTCGGGAGGTACCACCCCAGGGTTGCCAGCTTGGAGAAGGATCTCATTGCGCCATACCGACATATGGCGAAGACATTTTTGAATGACACAGCCGGGTTTGATGATCGGCCGACATTGTTATACTTCCGGGGAGCCATTTACAGGAAGGAGGTAATAATTGTGCCTACTAATCTTGTTCTGCACACTGCAAACTAAATTCTGTATAACCTATGACTATGAGACGCCAATCATGACATACTATAATGGCACTGCTTAATTCTCGCAGAAGCCTGCTGGTATTTGGCAAGTAGGTTTAGGTGATGCAGAGAATTGGTGAGATTTATATTGGGTGACATAATTCAGAATTTGGTAAATTGTCGTAGAATTTGGTAAATTGTCGTAACTGAATCATTAGGCTGAGACTATGATGGGTGGAGCGATCATTAGGCATTTCTTAGGTAAGATCCTAAGATTTCAGAATTCCAGCTTTGATGTGTTTTCAGTTTTAGCTGCACAAGTTACTGCTATAGTGCTACTACAAACTGCCATATTTTGAGTTGTGGCTGATGGTAGCAAATGTTATTAGTATTAAACCGTGTACATTATAAACCAGCTAGTGCTTCTGAATACACGATGAGGCAAATTGGATAGCTTGGCGCCATCTAAAACTTAAAACCATCAAGGTGGTTCCCCTCACCTTGGTTGAGATGAATTAAATATACTCAGAAAATTTTCAGCCTTATGCATGAATCGGAACACAATTTGTGCATCTCCTTGATCGCTGGTAGATAGATGTTGTGCATAAGTTCTTATTTAAAAGATACTCCCTCCGGCCCATGATATAAGATGTTATTACAACCAACCATATATGGTTGTAATAACATCTTATGTTGTGGGATCGCTGGTAGATAGGTGTTGTGCATAAGTTCTTATTTAAAAGATACTCCCTCCGTCCCATGATATAAGATGTTATTACAACCATATATGGTTGTAATAACATCTTATGTTGTGGGATGGAGGGAGTAGTATATATTAATACATGTTGCAGATTTTAACCCCGTTATGTCTGTATGTGAGAAAACTAGTGTTTGGTGCCATGATATATCACATCATATTTTCTTTTCCAGGGAGGAAACATTCGGCAGGAACTGTATAATATGCTCAAAGATGAGAAGGATGTTTTCTTTTCCTTCGGAAGCGTCCAGGATCATGGTGTCAGCAAAGCCAGCCAGGGAATGCACTCATCAAAGTTTTGCCTAAACATTGCCGGGGATACCCCGTCTTCCAATCGTCTCTTTGACGCTATAGTAAGCCACTGTGTCCCTGTTATCATAAGCGACGACATTGAGCTCCCTTACGAGGATATCCTAGACTATTCAAAGTTCTCCATCTTTGTCCGTTCCTCTGATGCTATTAAAAAGGGCTACTTGATGAGACTAATTAAAGGCATAAACAAGCATCGATGGACAAGGATGTGGAAGAGGCTCAAAGAAGTGGATAAACATTTTGAGTACCAGTTCCCATCTCATAAGGATGATGCGGTTCAGATGATCTGGCAAGCATTGGCCAGGAAGGTGCCTTCGATCCGACTGAAGGCACATAGGTTTAGAAGATCTCCAAGATCTGAAAGAGGAAGCAAATAAACAGGAAGGAGGTGTATGTATTGATGATGTGATCCAGATGATAGGGCAAGCAGTGGCTAGGAAAGGTGCCTTCGGTTCGGACGAAGTCACATATGTTTAGAGGATTTTCAAGATCTGAAAGAGGAACCAAATAAACAGGAAAAAGTATGTATGTATCTTGCTTCTAGGCTAATCTAACACAGCATTCACTGACACTGGCACATCAGTTGCATTTTCCCTTTGAGGAACATTGTAAATTAGAAGATTCAGGTTGAATGTTTGGTTATACCTTGGAACAAAAACAGATAGCTCGGACTTTTATCGGTCCAGTTGAATGTATGTTAGGAAGGCAAATGCTTATTGTTGATGTAACATGTACTCCGTCCGACAGATAGCTCAGAATGTATGTTTGCTCAGAGTTTTATCCCACTTCTATAATTTACTTAAAAATAGTCCCTCCATCCAGAATTACTTGTCGCATAAATGGATAAAAATGGATGACTAAAATACATTTAGATACATCAATTTCTCCTACAAGTATTTCCAGACCGAGGGACTATTTTGAAATTATAGAAGTGGGATCCATGCTAGTAGCTGTTTCCGATGATGTTGTGACCAAAGCGTATTCTGCGTCTCAAGAAAGGTCCAGCATTTTCCGATGATGTTGTGACCAAAGCGATTTATCTCATGTGAATTTATGTTGTGTATTCTGCGTCTCAAAAAAGGTCCAGCATAAAGGCAAATCAAGAAGTTTGGGCTCCTTCGATTCAAAGGATTTTCATAGGAATTTTGGATGGTTAGAATCCTTATGAATTTTTCCTCTGTTGGTTGTTTGATTCATAAGATTATGAGTCCTATATGATTTTTTTTCTAAGGACTTTTTATACTACTTCTCAATTTTTAGCATTTACTCAAAACCTTTTTGGATTTTGTTTTTTGTTTTTCCTATGATGCAATCAAACAACCCAAAATCTTAGGGCCTCTTTGATTCGTAGGATTTTGAAAACATAAGAATAGAAAAAGTGTATGGTTGGAGTGGCATGCTCATTTAAATCCTATAAAATTAGCAATGCTTGTTTGATGCCGCGGAAAAAACAAAGAAATTGTAAAAAAAAGTTGGAGTGGATGTTAAATTTCCTATGAAATGTAGTACAAAAGATTCCATAGAAAAAATTCCTATGGGATCCATGAATAAAAAGACCAATATAGAAAAAAATCCTAAGGATTTCAGTCCTCCAGAAATCCTATAAAATTCCTTTGAATCAAAGAAGCCCTTATGTTCTTCCTATTCCGGCATTTTTAGAATCCTGCAAATCAAAGAGGCCCTTACCATTACATTACATGTAATCTCTGCTATACCACTCCAAAACCGTAGGCAGATCTCTGAAACAATAAGAAACAGATTTCATGATTCAGCACATAGAACTGAAAAACGTTTACTCGTATAATCAAAAAACATTCAAATAAAATTTATATAGAGTGAACGAAAGGATATATTATCATATAATTTCACAGTACTGAGACACAAGTATACAACGGGCTCGCAAAACATATTACAGCGGCATTTCTTTGAATCTTTGTCATATACAAATACAGTTAATAATATTACAACATGATCCTCCACTAACAGGCTGAATCTGCCTGCTGGCAGCCGCCAACCAATAAGAGAAAGATTACAGCGCGCAGCTCCTAACGAAATTAGACACCTTATTATAGATAAACTACACTATAACAGTCTCCAGGTCATGTATTCGTCTCGAACAGGAAAACTAGCAAATTCCCGCTTCCAAGAGAGCAATCAAAGATTCAACCTGCAGAATAACAATCTGAATTCTGTGTAAGTTCAGCAAATCAACACCCATAATAACAGATTACTTTCTACTATTATGGATGGTGATTTAGGAGTATTAGACAAGAGATTTAACTCGAATCCGCAAAAAAAAAAAAACCATACTTGATATGCACTTCCGCAGGAAAAATATCCTACTGAACCAAAAACATACTAAAGAGAACAATTTGCTCAGGAATACAAATAGCAAGCACAAGCAAAAAACGAACAAAAAGAAATCGATCAAAAAAAAGATGAAAACCCTTCGAAGAAAGCAAGAAAGTAATGAGATTGTTTTGTTTGTTGGGTGAGCCCGCGCGGCCATCATCGCGCGCGCTCCGACCGCGGGCAGTCGTCATCGCTCGCCGCCGGCAGCTGCCGCGGATGCCGCGTCTCTCAACCCAAACGTCGCGCGCCACCTTCCCGCAAGCCCATCGTGGACCACGGTGGCGGCGCGGCCGATGGGAGAGACGACTCCGGCCGCCGCGGCGCCGCCGGACGGCTCGCTCGGATAAGATCAAGTAGTGTTCGGGTCGAAACCCTAGCTTCCTGCTCCTCCCATCGCGCCCTCTTATTGACGACAACAACCCACCCGTAGGCCATACCATAGAAAGCCCAGTACTTGCAGGCCCACATAAACTCCAATTGATCAGCTCGGCCCATTACCTTCGAGGTCGGTCCCACATGTCATAGGACGTGCTGCGCGAATGAGGCCGAAACCCTAACGCCTCCACGCTATATAATCGTTCTCTCGCCGCCGTGATCCCCTCTACGCGCCGCCACCAAAAACCCTAACCTGCGCCGCCGCGCTCACAGCAACCAAGCACACCGCCGCAGCCACCATGGCAGCCGTTCTCACCCGCCCGACGCCGGGCACCGTCCAGTGCTTCGGCCGGAAGAAGACCGCCGTCGCCGTGGCCTACTGCAAGCCCGGGCGCGGCCTCATCAAGGTCAACGGCGCCCCCATCGAGCTCATCCGCCCCGAGATGCTCCGCCTGAAGGCCTTCGAGCCGATCCTTCTCGCCGGCAGGTCCCGCTTCAAGGACATCGACATGCGTATCCGCGTCCGCGGCGGAGGGAAGACGAGCCAGATCTACTCCATCCGCCAGGCCATCGCGAAGTCTCTCGTCGCCTACTACCAGAAGTACGTCGACGAGGCGGCCAAGAAGGAGGTGAAGGAGATCTTCGGCCGCTACGACCGGACGCTCCTCGTCGCCGACCCGCGCCGCTGCGAGCCCAAGAAGTTTGGCGGTCGCGGTGCCCGCGCGCGTTTCCAGAAGTCGTACCGTTGAGCTCCGGCGAGATCTCTTGTTGGGTATGGCGGCGGTGGCCTACTCCTTGCCTGCCTATCTATCTACCTTTTACCGCTAGTAGTTTGTTTTCTTTTGAACCAATGAATTGGATATGATCTCTAAGAACTGTGAGTTGTCTGCAGTATCCTGCCTAGTTGACGAAGGGGTTTTGCTATCATAATCTTATGTTAATGATGAAACTGAATGTTCTGTTTGAGCTTAACTGTTTGCGATTTGATATTTAGTTGAATAGGTAAAATGCAGCTTTATTTAGAATCTGTGAATGATATGGCCGTCATTTCTAGTAGCAAGTATTGCACAAAATGTTTTGCATGTTGGGAGGTGAACAACGCCTGATGCTGTGATCGTACCGATTCTTAGAATATTGTTCCTTATCTCTGTGTACTTCCACTTCCAAGATTAAGCATCTCCTTCAGCTGTTGGTAATTGTTTTAGACCCTGCATGTTGCTATCAGCCTATCATCATTGATACTAATGTTGTGAATTTATCCTGTGGTGCCGATTCATGGCCATGTTTATTCGCCATTGTTTTTTGGTGTTGCTTTTAGTTAAGCATTTCTATCTGGGTTAGATTGAGGGCCAGCATTTGCTTGGGTCTCTCTGTAGCTTGGTATTATGCCGCTGCCAGTTTTGGGGCATTTTAATGCCCAATCTGATACCCCAGTGGCATGTTCTTCGCATTATTTATGTATTCCTGCCGTCCGAAATTATTTGTTGCGGAAATGGATGTATCTAAAATGTATTTTGAGTTGAGTATAAAACAGTAACATAACCAAACTCTCTGGCATTTTATATGGAAGTTATGCCCTTGTTTGATGTTACATTGTGCTTATAATTTTGGGTGGTCTTTGTATTTTCATTGACTTAGTATACGGTGGGCTCGTAATTTTGTGCGAGGCAATTTCTATATCCCCTACATGGCTGCATGTCTAGTATACAATGCGCTTCTTATTGGGAAGTTGTTCTATCCGGCCGAGCGGCCTGGAACTTTGCCGTCTGGGGTCTTGAAGAAACCTGCACAACTGTTATTTTCCGGAATCACAAGAAGAAACCTACTGTTATTTCCCAGCAAATTACAAAGAAGAAACCTCCTACCATGTGGACCTCTCCCTTTCCTTATGTGATGGTCGTGTCTTTAGAGAAAAAAAGCGGCCTGGTGGCGAACCAGCTCCCA
>NC_041386.1:467817868-467864498 GCF_002162155.2 Triticum dicoccoides
GCGGCATATTTAAACATAGTCTCATTCCCGCTCACACAAGTTCGGTGTACAAAAAACAAAAAGGACGCGCGTGCGCATCAGACGGCGAGGGCGGCCTTCGTCGTCTCTGTGCTGGGCGGCGTCAGCGTGGCTTCTGTGTTGCGGGTGTTTTTGGCGGCATCATCAGTCGGGCTTGGTGGCGAAGTCGGCGTGGGCGTCGTCGTCGATGAAAGCTGGTTCAGGATGAGGCCCTGCTCCGCCAAGTACCACGCCTTGATCGCCTTGTCATTGCTCTGGAGCATGTCCGCCCCGCCCAGCAGGAAAGCCAGGTCGGTGTTTCTCTTCTTCGCAGCGACGTTGGTCCGGAGTAGGTCGAGCTTGATGGCGCTGCTCGACATCAACGCTGACCACCGTGCCTCGGTCTTCTCTTCACGAAGGGCGGCCCGGGCCTGTGCGTCAGTGCTCGATGGACTCCTGCACTCGAGTGGTGGCCGTGTCGGCGTGTTTCCCCTTCTTGGCACATTTGTTGCCGTCCGGCTGCCTGTCTGACGCGCTTGGAGTCGGCGCGTCCGGCTTGTAGGTCTCCCTGGCCTTGTCGAGGGTGCGCCGGACTTCCGTCAACTTCTCGCATTTGTCAATGTGCTTGTAAACGTGGATGTACTTGAATTCGGCGTCGTCGTTGCCCTGCCGATAAATGGCGAACATGCGTAGCAACTGCGCGGAGGAACAAACAGTTGGCGGGTGCACACGGCGAAGAGAGGCGGGAGACCGGTGTGCCATACCTGATCCTCAACGCTGGCGCCGCTCTTCGGGCGAGCCGCGACCTCCTCCACGATCCCATGTCATTTGTTGTACGCCCCCTGGATACGCCCCAAATGGTTCGCCGTCGCCTTCGCCCCGTGCTGCATGTAGACGCCTTTAAAGTAGGGGTCGACGAGCTTGCGCTCGTCGAACTCGGCCTTAATGCGCTCCCAGTACGTCTCGATGCTCTGGTTTGTGCCGGTGGTCGGGTCGAGGCAGACGACTTTCCATGCTTCGGCGAGGCATTCCTCCTCCTTGGACGCCCACTTGATGCGCGGCTCGCCGGACCTGGCCGCCCGCTTTTTCTTCTTGCTCCTTCTCGCCGGAACAGTCGTCGGCTCCTCCTCCTCCTCCTCCTCTTCGTCCTCCTCCTCCTCTTTGTCGTCCTCCTCCTCCTGCTCCTCCTCGCCGTAGACGTAGCCGAGCTCGCCTTCCATGCCGCCGCTCAGATCCACGGTGTCGTCCGGGATGGCGAACCCGGGAGACGCGGCGGCCGCGACCGAGCCTATCGCGATGATGTCATCCATGTTGGCCTCGGTCTCGTCGGTGTCGCCGAGGTGCGAGAAGGGCAGCGCTCCACGCGGAGAGGGGGTGTTCGGGAGGACGCGTAGGCGGGCGGCGAGTAGTTGTATGGAGGGTACTGCACGCCGGTGAAGGCGGGCGAGGGCGTCCGCTGGGCCGGGTGTCCATGGGGAAGGTGACGTTGGGGTTGAACCCACCGTGCGCGTCCCCGTCGGCGTAGCCCGGTGAGGGTGTGCATCCACATGGCTGCGGCAACGGAGAACCAACGCCTTGCTGGCCCCAGGGCGCGTACTGGGCGTGGCTGCCGGGTGGATTCATCATCCCCGCGCGAGTCGCCTCGGCCTCGGCTTGGTTCGCCGAAGCCGCCGCCACATGCGTCGCGTTGTCACGGGCCTTCTTGGCGATCGCCCTGTTCTGCCGGTCGGCGGTGACAGCCTCCCGTCGCTGAACTTCCACCCTCCACTCGGCGTTTGTCATGCTCGGTGGCTTGGACGACGACGCCCTCGGCTTCCTCTGGTTCGGCTGGGCGACGGGGGCGGTCGCGGTTGCCGCGGCGTGGGGGGCGACGTACTTCTTCGGTGGCATGGCGGCGGAGGCGAGTGGGAGATTGGGCGGGAGGTGGAGAGAATGAGAGGGAAGTGGGGGGAAAGCGGGATGAAACGGCGGGAAGAGGCGCTCGACTCGCTGACAGGGCGGACCCACACGACCTTTTCGCTTGTGCCGGCGCCCCGCAGGGCGCCGGGTTCGGCCTGGGTCCGCCGGCACCAGTTTCGGCCCGAGTCGGCGAAAAACGGGCTTCTGGAGGCGCGACTGGACTGTTTTTTCGGCGTCGGTGAGGCAAAAACGCATGGGGAGGGCCTGTTGGGGGCGCGGCTGAAGATGCTCTTAGCGCCCCCCTTCATGTCTTGTCGGTGCAATTTGAACCCAGCATTGCTGGCGACCGGGCGAAGGTGTCGACTACGACCACTAATGCAGAAGCTGCGATCGTGGACGTGGGGAGCTGGGCGCTTTCAGAGCCAATGGCGTGGGCTTCCTAGGTCGACCTCATCGCCCCTCATAGCCCCGAGTGGCGTGGGCTGCCTAGTGCCCATACTCGCACCTGTCTCAAAATTTTCCGCCCATATTTGTACCTGCACCCTAGGTTTCAAACTGTTCCCATACCTGTACTCGGCTGGGTACGGGTAATACCCGTGTGTAAAAATACCTAGCTAGGCGTGTATACTTGAGCATTCACATTTCAGTATTTTGACACATATTGACAGCATCTCAGCACATACCCAGCTAGGCGTGTATACTTGAGCATTTACATTTCAGTATTTTGACACATATTGACAGCATCTCAGCACATATACAATATTTCAGCACATATACCCAGCTAGGAGATCAGGAGAAGGAGCAGGCCGGAGGCGGCTGGTTGCTTTGATGCAAGCAGCGGTGGTGGCTTGGTGGCGGCGCAGCGCCGACTGCCTAGGGTTAGCAAGTGGGCGCGATTTGGTGGTGTATGTGTGTGTGATGGCGCAAGGGGGTGGGGCACAGTTTTGGACCGGGAATTTGGAGGGGGTGGGGCGTGGCTGGGTCTAGTGGTAGCTTAGTTTTTTTTCATCTAAGTCAATGACACATGGGACCTAATTGACAGGGTTATTATTATACTGGTTTGAGGGTTCGCGGGTATGGGTATTGCCTTTCCATACCCGTACCCGCCTTACCCATTGGGTATGATTTTTCCCATTTAGAAACCCATGGGTATTTTAATTTCTCATACCCTTACCCTAATAGGATTTTTACCTGTCGGGTTCGTGGGTAGCGGGTACCCATTGCCATGTTGACTAGGCCTCATGGATCACTATCATCGAACATGAAGAACAAACGAGGAAGAAGAAGAACTAAGGTAAAGGAAAAAATAAAAAAGATAAAAAGTGATAGATTGGTGTGTCTTGTTGTTTAATTGTTGTTTATGAGGCGGCTGGACTTCTGGTACAAGAAAAGGACCCCAAATCTCGTCCAAACCCTCCCAAAATTAACCGGACTCTGGACTTGGTTTTCGGGTTCTATAGTTTATATACGACGTTGGATGGAGATGCGCCCAAAACCAAATCTATCCGTTTCAAACATTTTTAGATTTGAGGTCATCTTGAAGGTGTTTTCGCCTGTTTTTAAATTTTTGCATGAGAGAAAAAAAGTGAGTATTGCCTAGATATCCAGACTCCAATCCAAAAGTTTGCTTGGATTGTCCGGCTTCAATTTTGAACCTTCTGTTGTCTACCTGGACAATAGCCTGAATGTCCGCGCCTTTCGTTTGGGCTTCGGTCGGATGATCATGTTTCCATCCCACACAATCTGGCCATCAACTGCAGCAGCGCGCGGGTTTGGCCGTAACTTTTGCATACAGCCTTAGATTGAGATGATTCAAATATAAAAATTGATTGCCTCAACGAGACAAAGCCAATCCATATAGAACACTTTCTCATATGATGTCTTCTTAGAGGCGTAATTGATTGAACAGTAATTCAAATGCCAAATCTTAGCACTCCGAGCACATCTTCGTCCCCTGAGATGAGATCGGATGGCAATGACCCAAAGATAAAAGTTGTTTATTTTGACCATACAAAGCTTTTTCGTATTGGACACTGTTTCAGTTTAGGCCATCTTGGTTATGTTATCATTCGTGCCAAAAACTGGTGTCAACACATGGCCCCTGTTTTTGGCAAAGCTTGTGCACCGAAAAATAACTTGTATCGAGTTTGATCTAAGGACGATGTCAACGCTCCATCGGTCAGTTTGTAGGGCGAAAAATATATATCGGTCATGTTTATGCTTATGGCGATATTTATATATGGGCCATGTTTATGCTTAGGACGATAATTCTATATCGGCCATTTGGATGAGCAACAAAATTGCAGCTATTCGAATGACTAGTGATTTGGTAAAACCCTTTCACGATGTAAGAAATTATAATGCATCTATGGATCAAAATAAGCCCATGGAGGGTAATCAATCATACACGAGGATGGATCCCATAGCATAGGCATCAATGGCATAGTGGAAGAATATGGATAATGTGTGGGTCGAAGATTTCGATGTGCAAACCTTCAACTTGGTTGTTAACAGTTTCCACTATTTTCCTTCTTCACCTTTGCTACACTTCTTGGAAAGGAAGCTTGCACATTATTCTTATTTGGAGTACTTCCTTTGGGAACCCATGCCATGTTTCTCTTTTCAAGCTCTTCACCACTAAGTTGCCTCAGCTTTCTCTTTTGCTAATGTGGCAAGCCGAGTGGGCATCCCAACTTTGATTTTGTTTTAGACATTGGCAAATCATCCTTGACCTTGGGCACTTTTGATTTGGCTTGTTTGGGGCCGGTGTAGGATCAAAAGTATGTCCAGAGGGGGGTGATTAGACTACTTGACGAAAATAAAAATCTAGCCTTTTCCCAATTTTAAGTCTTGGCAGATTTTAGCAAGTTAGTACAAGTCTAGCAATCAACCTACACATGCAATTCTAAGAGTATAGCAGTGGAATGTAAAACATTTGCATATGAAGGTAAAGGGAGGAGTTTGGAGGGAGCAAACACAATGTAGACACGGAGATTTTGGCGTGGTTCCGATAGGTGGTGCTATCGTACATCCACGTTGATGGAGACTTCAACCCACGAAGCGTAACGGTTGCGCAAGTCCACGAAGGGTCCACCCACGAAGGGTCCACGAAGAAGCAACCTTGTCTATCCCATCATGGCCATCGCCCACGAAGGACTTGCCCCACTTGGGTAGATCTTCACGAAGTAGGCAATCTCCTTGCCCTTACAAACTCTTTGGTTCAACTCCACAATCTTGTCGGAGACTCCCAAGTGACACCTAACCAATCTAGGAGACACCACTCTCCAAAAGGTAATAGATGGTGTGTTGATGATGAACTCCTTGCTCTTGTGCTTCAAATGATAGTCTCCCCAACACTCAACTCTCTTTCAAGGATTTGGATTTGGTGGAAAGATGATTTGAGTGGAAAGCAACTTGGGGAAGGCTAGAGATTAAGATTCTTATGGTTGGATTGGAATATCTTGGTCTCAACACATGAGTAGGTGGTTCTCTCTTAGAAATGAATGGTAGAAGTGTAGGCACGTTCTGATGGCTCTCTCCACGAATGAAGAGTGGGTGGAGGGGTATAAATAGCCTCCACACAAAATCTAACTGTTACACACAATTTACCAAACTCGGTTGGACCGAATCATGAAACTCGGTCAGACCGATTTAGTTCAAAATGTGAACGTTAGGATTTTCGGTGGGACTGACATGTCAACTCGGTGAGTCCGATTTCATTAGGTTTAGGGCATAACATAATCTCGGTGAGACCGATCACATAAACTTGGTAGGACCGATTTCTGTAATAGGCAAACAGAGAGTTGGTTAGGCAAACTCAGTGGGACCGAATCGCTCATTTCGGTGAGACCGAAACGTTACGAAAGGGAAACAAAGAGTTTGCATTGCGAACTCGGTGGGACCGATCGCTCATCTTGGTTGGACCGAAACGTTACAAAGGGAAGTAGAGAGTTTGCAATCCCATCTTGGTGAGACCGAGATCCCTACCGGTGGGACCAAAAATGACTAGGGTTTCTGGCAGTGGCTATGTCAAGTGAACTCGGTGGCACCGGATAGACAATTTCGGTGGGGCCGAGTTTGACTTTGGTTTGGGACATATGTGGATATGAGAAAGTGGTTGAGGGCTTTTGGAGCATATCACTAAGAATTTTGAGCAAGCAAGCCATTAAGCAATACCTCATCCCCTTTTAATAGTATTGGCTTTTCCTATGGACTCAATGTGATCTTGGATCACTAAAATGAAAATGTAGAGTCTTGAGCTTGAGCCAATTTGTGTCCTTAGCATTTTGAGGGGTTCACATTTCTAATCCATGCCATGCTAATCATTAAACTTTGTGAAATGATCATCTTGAAATAGCATTAGTTTAATGAGCTATATGTTGTTAGGAATTACCAAAACCACCCAGGGATAGTTGCACTTTTAATCTCCCCCTTTTTGGTAATTGATGACAACATATAGATCAAAGCTTCGACAAATGATAATAAGATAGAAATACATCGTCGCTTTGAGAAGTATGTGATAATCAGGAGTAGTTGCTCTAGTGTCAGCAATGGGTAGTGCAGTAGACCTCTGACCTTTGGGCACTCTCTAAAAGGCATCTGTGGTAGCCTGCCCTTTTCTCTCCTCTGCTTCCTCCTGGAGCTGCTCAATAGCTGTTTGCATCTCAGTCACTTTCAGATCAAGATCATAGAATTTGGTCTCAATGATCTTGAAAGTGCAACTATCCCTGGGTGGTTTTGGTAATTCCTAACAACATATAGCTCATTGAGGTAATACTATTTCAAGATAAATATTTCAGGAAAGCTCAGTGATTGGCATGGCATGGATTAGAAAAGTGGACCCCTCAAAATGCTAAGGACAAAAGATTGGATCAAGCTCTAAAGCTCAAGACTCTACATTTTACCTTTTAGTGATCCAAGATCACATTGAGTCCATAGAAAAGGCAATACTATTAAAAGGGGATGAGGTGTTGCTTAATGGGTTACTTGCTCAAAATGCTTAGTGATATGCTCCAAAACCATCAACCACTTTCTCATATCCACATATGTCCCAAACCAAAAGTCAAACTCGGTCCCACCGAAAATTTCTATCCGGCGCCACCGAGTTCAGTTGACATAGCCACTGCCACAAAACCCTAATCTTTTCGGTCTCACCGATAGGGATCTCGGTCTCACCGAGATGGGATTGTAAACTCTCTATTTCCCTTTGTAACATTTCGGTCCAAGCGAAATGAGCGATCGGTCCCACCGAGTTCGTAATGCAAACTCTTTGTTTTCCCTTCGTAATGTTTCGGTCTCATCGAGATGAGCGAATTGGTCCCACCGAGTTTGCCTGACCAACTCTCTGGTTAGCTTATTACCAAAGTCGGTCTTACCAATTTTGTGTAATCGGTCTCACCGAGATTATGTTATGCCCAAACCCTAATGAAATCGGCCTCACCGAGTTTACATGTCGGTCCCACCGAAAATCCTAACGTTCACATTTTGAACTAAATCGGTCCAACCGAGTTTCATTATCCGGTCCCACCGAGTTTGGTGATTTGTGTGTAACGGTTAGATTTTGTGTGGAGGCTATATATACCCCTCCACCCACTCTTCATTCGTAGAGAGAGCCATCAGAACATGCCTACACTTCCATCATATATTTACTGAGAGAGAACCACCTACTCATGTGTTGAGGTCAAGATATTTCATTCCAACCATATGAATCTTGATCTCTAGCCTTCTCCAAGTTGCTTTCCACTCAAATCATCTTTCCACCAAATCCAAATCAGTGAGAGAGAGTTGAGTGTTGGGGAGACTATCATTTGAAGCACAAGAGCAAGGAGTTCATCATCAACACACCATCTATTACCTTTTGGAGAGTGGTGTCTCCTAGATTGGTTAGGTGTCACTTGGGAGCCTCCGTCAAGTTTGTGGAGTTGAACCAAGAAGTTTGTACGGGTAAGGAGATCGCCTACTTCGTGAAGATTTACCCTAGTGAGGCAAGTCCTTCGTGGGCGATGGCCATGGTGGGATAGACAAGGTTGCTTCTTCATGGACCCTTTGTGGGTGGAGCCCTCCGTGGACTCGCGCAACCGTTACCCTTCATGGGTTGAAGTCTCCATCAACGTGGATGTACGATAGCACCACCTATCGGAACCACGCCAAAAATCTCCGTGTCTACATTGCGTTTGCTCCCTCCAAACTCCTCCCTTTACCTTCATGTGCAATGTTTTACATTCCGCTGCTATACTCTTAGACTTCCATGTGTAGGTTGTTTACTTGACTAGTGCTAAGTTGCTAAAATCTGCCAAGACTTAAAATTGGGTAAAGGCTAGATTTTTATTTGGTCAAGTAGTCTAATCACCCTCCTCTAGACATACTTTCGATCCTACAAGTGGTATCAGAGCTTTGGTCTCCATTTGCCTTGATTTCCATAGCTTTTGGTGATCACAACCTTGTTTTCACAACCTAGGAGAGTATGGCGTCTAGCGAGGGAAATTACCACCGTAGAGGTCCTTACTTTGATGGTACTGATGTCTACTACACAACCTTCTTATTGTATACGTTGTTGGGCCTCCAAGTGCAGAGGTTTGTAGGACAGTAGCAAATTTCCTTCAAGTGGATGACCTAAGGTTTATCAATCCGTAGGAGGCGTAGGATGAAGATGGTCTCTCTTAAGCAACCCTACAACCAAATAACAAAGAGTCTCTTGTGTCCCCAACACACCCAATACAATGGTAAATTGTATAGGTGCACTAGTTTGGCGAAGAGGTGGTGATACAAGTGCAATATGGATGGTAGATAAAGGTATTTGTAATCTGAAATTATAAAAACAGCAAGGTAACTAATGATAAAAGTGAGCGTAAACGGTATTGCAATGCTAGGAAACAAGGCCTAGGGTTCATACTTTCGCTAGTGTAAGTTCCCTCAACAATAATATCATAATTGGATCACATAACTATCCCTCAACATGCAACAAAGAGTCACTCCAAAGTCACTAATAGCGGAGAACGAACGAAGAGATTATGGTAGGGTACGAAACCACCTCATTGTTATTCTTTCCAATCAATCCGTTGGGCTATTCCTATAAGTGTCACAAACAGCCCTAGAGTTTGTACTAGAATAACACCTTAAGACACAAATCAACCAAAACCCTAATGTCACCTAGATAATCCAATGTCACCTCAAGTATCCGTGGGCATGATTATACGATATGCATCACACAATCTCAGATTCATCTATTCAACCAACACAAAGGACCTCAAAGAGTGCCCCAAAGTTTCTACCAGAGAACCACGACGAAAACGTGTGCCAACCCCTATGCATAGGTTCATGGGCGGAACCCGCAAGTTGATCACCAAAACATACATCAAGTAAATCACGTGATATCCCATTGTCACCACAGATACGCACGGCAAGACATACATCAAGTGTTCTCAAATCTTTAAAGACTCAATCCGATAAGATAACTTCAAAGGGGAAACTCAATTCATTACAAGAGAGTAGAGGGGGGAGAAAACATCATAGGATCCAACTATAATAGCAAAGCTCGCGATACATCATGATCGTATCACCTCAAGAACACGAGAGAGAGAGAGAGAGAGAGAGAGAGATCAAACACATAGCTAGTGGTACATACCCTCAGCCCCGAGGGAGAACTACTCCCTCCTCGTCATGGAGAGCGCCGGGATGATGAAGATGGCCACCGGTGAAGGGTTCCCCCTCCGGCAGGGTGCCGGAACGGGTCTAGATTGGCTTTCGGTGGCTACGGAGGCTTTTGGCGGCGGAACTCCCAATCCATTGTGTTCTCGGATGTTTTAGGGTATATGGAGATATATAGGCGGAAGAAGTACGTCAGGGGGGCCACGAGGGGCTCACGAGGGTGGAGGGCGCGCCCAGGGGGGTGGGCGCGCCCCCCTGCCTCGTGACCTCCTCGCAGATCCCCTGACGTGCACTCCAAGTCTTCTGGGCTTCTTTCCTTCCAAAAATGAGTTCCGTGAAGTTTCAGGTCAATTGGACTCTGTTTGGTTTTCCTTTTCTTCGAAACCCTAAAACAGGGTAAAAACAGAAACTGGCACTGGGCTCTGGGTTAATAGGTTAGTCCCAAAAATGATATAAAAGTGTATAATAAAGCCCATAAACATTCAAAACAGTAGATAATATAACATGGAGAAATCAAAAATTATAGATACGTTGGAGACATATCAGCATCCCCAAGCTTAATTCCTGCTCGTCCTCGAGTAGGTAAATGATAAAAACAGAATTTTTGATGCGGAGTGATACTTGGCATAATTTCAATGTAGTTCTTCTTAATTGTGGCATGAATATTCAGATGCGAAAGATTCAAGACAAAAGTTCATATTGATATAGAAATGATAATACTTCAAGCATACTAACTAAGCAATCATGTCTTCTCAAAATAACATGGCCAAAGAAAGTTCATCCCTACAAAATCATATAGTTTAGTCATGTTTCGTTTTCGTCACACAAGAATGCTCTCATCATGCACAACCCCGATGACAAGCCAAGCAATTGTTTCATACTCTAGTAATCTCAAACCTATAAACTTTCACGCAATACATGAGTGCGAGCCATGGATATAGCACCATGGGTGGAATAGAATAATGAGGGGGTTATGTGGAGAAGACAAAAGGAAGAAAGTCTCACATCAACGAGGCTAATCAATGGGCTATGGAGATGCCCATCGATTGATGTTAATGCAAGGAGTAGGGATTGCCATGCAACAGATGCACTAGAGCTATAAATGTATGAAAGCTCAACAAAAGAAACTAGTGGGTGTGCATCCAACTTGCTTGCTCACGAAGACCTAGGGCACTTGAGGAGGCCCATTGTTGGAATATACAAGCCAAGTTCTATAATGAAAAATTCCCACTAGTATATGAAAGTGATAACATGAGAGACTCTCTACTATGAAAATCATGGTGCTACTTTGAAGCACAAGTGTGGTAAAAGGATAGTAACATTGCCCCTTCTCTCTTTTTCTCTCATTTTTTTGGGCCTTCTTTTTTTATATGGCCTTTCTCTTTTTTGGGTCTTCTTTCTTTTTTATGGCCTTTTTTTATTCCTCTCTTGGGACAATGCTCTAATAATGATGATCATCACACTTCTATTTATTTACAACTCAATGTTTACAACTCGATACTAGAACAAAGATGACTCTATATGAATGCCTCCGGCGGTGTACCGGGATATGCAATGAACCAAGAGTGACATGTATGAAAGAATTATGAACGGTGGCTTTGCCACAAATACGATGTCAACTACATGATCATGCAAAGCAATATGACAATGATGATGCGTGTCATAATAAACGGAATGGTGGAAAGTTGCATGGCAATATATCTCGGAATGGCTATGGAAATGCCATAATAGGCATGTATGGTGGCTGTTTTGAGGAAGATATAAGGAGGTTTATGTGTGATAGAGTGTATCATATCACGGGGTTTGGATGCACCGGCGAAGTTTGCACCAACTCTCAATGTGAGAAAGGGCAATGCACGATACCAAAGAGGCTAGCAAGGATGGAAGGGTGAGAGTGTGTATAATCCATGGACTCAACATTAGTCATAAAGAACTCACATACTTATTGCAAAAATGTACAAGTCATCAAAAACCTCGGTACTACGCGCATGCTCCTAGGGGGATAGATTGGTAGGAAAATACCATCGCTTGTCCCCGACCGCCACTCATAAGGAGGACAATCAAATAACACCTCATGTTTCAAATTTGTTACACAACGTTTACCATACGTGCATGCTACGGGACTTGCAAACTTCAACACAAGCACTTCTCAAATTCACAAGTACTCAACTAGCACGACTTTGATATTATTATCTCCATATCTCAAAACAAGCATCAAGCATCAAACTTCTCTTAGTATTCAATACTCTATATGAAAGTTTTTACTATTCTTGTATACCTAGAATATTAGGATTTTAAGCAAATTACCATGCTATTTAAGACTCTCAAAATAATCTAAGTGAAGCGTGAGAGTTCATCTATTTCTTCAAAATAAAACTACCACCATGCTCTAAAAGATATAAGTGAAGTACTAGAGCAAACAACAAACTACTCCGAAAGATATAAGTGAAGATCAATGAGTAGTCGAATAATTATGCAACTATGTGAAGACTCTCTAACATTTAATAATTTCAGATCTTGGTATTCTATTCAAATAACAAGCAAAGCAAAAGAAAATGACATTCTAAGAATAGCAAACATCATGTGAAGAAGCAAAAACTTAGGATCAACCGATACTAACCGATAGTTGTTGAAGAAGAAAGGTGGGATGCCAACCGGGGCATCCCCAAGCTTAGATGCTTGAGACTTCTTGAAATATTATCTTGGGGTTCCTTGGGCATCCCCAAGCTTGAGCTTTTGTGTCTCCTTAATTCCTCTCATGTCAAGGTCTCCCTAAATCTCAAAAGCTTCATCCACACAAAACTCAACAAGGACTCGTGAGATAAGTTAGTATAAACCATTGCCAAAACCTTATCATACTCTACTGTATCAAATCACTAAAATTATTTTTCAACATTGCATACTAAAGGCCTCTGCATATTTAATAGTCCTATCCTCAAATAGAATCATTAAAGAAGCAAACATATGCAAACAATGCAAACATAACAGCAATCTGCCTAAACAGGATAGTCTGTAAAGGATGCAGCAACATCCATACTTCCCTAGCTCAAACAAATATGAAATAAAATTCCCAATGTAGTAAACTTATCGGAGCTTAATATGCAAAAGGTTTCAACATTTTATCACATTCTGAATTTTCTAGGGAATTATTGCAACAGCGGTAAACTTTCTGTTTTGAAACAGCAACATGTATACTTATAACATAGGCATAGTAAAGGATATCAATGCCACTTTTATTGAAATAAAAGATGCAAAACATTATTATAAATAACATCAAGAAAATTCTTAACAAAATAAATTGACGCTCCAAGCAAAACACATATCATGTGGCGAATAAAAATATAGCTTCAAGTAAAGTTACCGATGAACGAAGACGAAAGAGGGGATGCCTTCCGGGGCATCCCCAAGCTTAGGCTCTTGGATATCCTTGAATATTACCTTGGGGTGCCTTGGGAATCCCCAAGATTAGGCTCTTGCCACTCCTTGTTCCATAGTCCATCGAATCCTTACCGAAAACTTGAAAACTTCACAACACAAAACTTAAAGTAGAAAACTCGTAAGCTCCGTTAGTATAAGAAAGTAAATCACCACTTCAAGGTACTGTAATGAACTCATTCTTTATTTATATTGATGTTAAACCTACTGTATTCTAACTTCTCTATGGTTTATAAACTATTTTACTAGCCATAGATTCATCAAAATAAGTAAACAACACACGAAAAACAGAATCTGTCAAAAACAGAACAGTATGTAGTAATCTGAATCAAAAGTATACTTCTGGAACTCATAAAATTCTCAAATAAATTGCTGGACCTGAGGAATTTATCTATTAATCATCTGAAAAAAGAATTAAGTAAATATCACTCTCCAAATAAACATGGCAGCAATTCTCGTGAGCGCTAAAGTTTCTGTTTTTTACAGCATGATCAACAAGACTTTCCCCAAGTCTTCCCAACGGTTCTACTTGGCACAAACACTAATTAAAAGCATAAAAACACATCTAAACAGCGGCTAGATGAATTATTTATTACTAAACATGAACAAAAAGCAAGGAATGATGCCCCTAGCTAGGCATGATGATTTCAATGATGCCCCTAGCTAGGCATGATGGTTTCAATGACGCTTACATAAATGATAAGAATTGGAACATAAAGAGAGCATCTTGAAGAATATTACTAGCACATTTAAGTCTAACCCACTTCCTATGCATAGGGACTTTGTGAGCAAACAACTTATGGGAACAATAATCAACTAGCATAGGAAGGCAAAACAAACATAACTTTAAAACTTTAAGCACATAGAGAGGAAACTTAATATTTGCAATTCCTACAAGCATAAATTCCTCCCTCATAATAATTTTCAGTAGCATCATGAATGAACTCAACAATATAACCAGCACCTAAAGCATTCTTTTCATGATCTACAAGCATAGAAATTTTACTACTCTCCACACAAGCAAAATTCTTCTCATGAATAATAGTGGGAGCAAACTCAACGAAATAACTATCATGTGATTGAAAATTAAGATCAAGATGACAAGTTTCATGGTTATCATTATTCTTTAAAGCATACGTGTCATCACAATAATCATCATAGATAGGAGGCATGCTTTCATCATAATAAATTTGCTCATCAAAACTTGGGGGACAAAAAATATCATCTTCATCAAACATAGCTTCCCCAAGCTTGTGGCCTTGCATATCATCAGCATCATGGATATTCAAAGAATTCGTACTAACAACATTGCAATCATGCTCATCATTCAAATATTTAGTGCCAAACATTTTATAGATTTCTTCTTCTAGCAATTGAGCACAATTATCCTTTCCATCATACTTACGAAAGATATTAAAAAGGTGAAGCGTATGAGACAAACTTAATTCCATTTTTTATAGTTTTGTTTTATAAACTAAACTAGTGATAAAACAAGAAACTAAAAGACTCGATTGCAAGATCTAAAGATATACCTTCAAGCGCTAACCTCCCCGGCAACGACGCCAGAAAAGAGCTTGATGTCTACTACACAACCTTCTTCTTGTAGACGTTGTTGGGCCTCCAAGTGTAGAGGTTTGTAGGACAGTAGCAAATTTCCCTCAAGTGGATGGCCTAAGGTTTATCAATCCGTAGGAGGCGTAGGATGAAGATGGTCTCTCTTAAGCAACCCTGCAACCAAATAAAAAACAGTCTCTTGTGTCCCCAACACACCCAATACAATGGTAAATTGTATAGGTGCACTAGTTCGGCGAAGAGATGGTGATACAAGTGCAATATGGATGGTAGATAAAGGTATTTTTAATCTGAAATTATAAAAACAGCAAGGTAACTAATGATAAAAGTGAGCGTAAACGGTATTGCAATGCTAGGAAACAAGGCCTAGGGTTCATACTTTCGCTAGTGTAAGTTCCCTCAATAATAATATCATAATTGGATCACATAACTATCCCTAGACATGCAACAAAGAGTCACTCCAAAGTCACTAATAGCGGAGAACGAATGAAGAGATTATGGTAGGGTACGAAACCACCTCAAAGTTATTCTTTCCAATCAATCCGTTGGGCTATTCCTATAAGTGTCACAAACAGCCCTAGAGTTCGTACTAGAATAACACCTTAAGACACAAATCAACCAAAACCCTAATGTCACCTAGATACTCCAATGTCACCTCAAGTATCCGTGGGCATGATTATATGATATGCATCACACAATCTCAGATTCATCTATTCAACCAACACAAAGGACCTCAAGGAGTGCCCCAAAGTTTCTACCGGAGAATCACGACGAAAACGTGTGCCAACCCCTATGCATAGGTTCATGGGCGGAACCCGCAAGTTGATCACCAAAACATACATCAAGTGAATCACGTGATATCCCATTGTCACCACAGATACGCACGGCAAGACATACATCAAGTGTTCTCAAATCTTTAAAGACTCAATCCGATAAGATAACTTCAAAGGGGAAACTCAATTCATTACAAGAGAGTAGAGGGGGGAGAAAACATCATAGGATCCAACTATAATAGCAAAGCTTGCGATACATCAAGATCGTATCACCTCAAGAACACGAGAGAGAGAGAGAGATCAAACACATAGCTACTGGTACATACCCTCAGCCCTGAGGGAGAACTACTCCCTCCTCGTCATGGAGAGCACCGGGATGATGAAGATGGCCACCGGTGAAGGGTTCCCCCTCTGACAGGGTGCCGGAATGGGTCCAGATTGGCTTTCGATGGCTACGGAGGCTTCTGGCGGCGGAACTCCTGATCTATTGTGTTCTCGGATGTTTTAGGGTATATGGAGATATATAGGCGGAAGAAGTACGTCAGAGGGGCACGAGGGGCTCACGAGGGTGGAGGGCGCGCCCAGGGGGGTGGGCGCCCCCCTGCCTCGTGACCTCCTCGCAGATCCCCCGATGTGCACTCCAAGTCTTCTGGGCTTATTTCCTTCCAAAAATGAGTTCCGTGAAGTTTCAGGTTAATTGGACTCCGTTTGGTTTTCCTTTTCTTCGAAACCCTAAAACAGGGTAAAAACAGAAACTGACACTGGGCTCTAGGCTAATAGGTTAGTCCCAAAAAATGATATAAAAGTTTATAATAAAGCCCATAAACATTCAAAACAGTAGATAATATAGCATGGAGTAATCAAAAATTATAGATACGTTGGTGACGTATCAGGTACTAATTTTGCTAGTTGGAAGCATAAGATGAAAATGCATATTCTTGGACATAACCCCGCCGTTTGGGCTATTGTGTGTATTGGCTTGCAAGGTGAATTCTTTGATGGGAGAGAACCAAACCGTGAAGCTAGCGCGGAAGAGTTGAAGATGCTGCAATACAATGCTCAAGCTTGTGATATTCTCTTCAAAGGATTGTGCCCCGAAGAATTCAACAAAATCAGTCGTCTTGAGAATGCAAAGGAAAATTGGGATACTTTAATTGATATGCACGAAGGTACCGACTCCGTTAAGGAATCCAAATTGGATGTGCTTCAAAGTCAACTTAACAAGTTCAAAATGAAGGATGGCGAAGGTGTCGCTGAAATGTACTCTAGGCTTGCTCTCAACACAAATGAGATTGCCGGCTTAGGAAGTGAAGAGATGACAGATAGATTCATCATCAAGAAGATCCTAAGAGCCTTGGATGGAAAATATGATACCGTGTGCACATCATCAAGTGAGAAACAAGCCTTCAATAAAGAATTGAGCCTAATGGTGAAGAACTTCAACAAGTTCTACAAGAGTAGAAGCTAGGAGAGAAGTTCCAAGTCAAGGTCCTACAATGACAAAAGATCTTCGAGTCGTGAACGTAATTGCTACAATTGTGGAAGACCTGGACACTACTCCAATGAGTGTACGGCTCCCTACAAAAGAAGAGAAGATTCTCCCAAAACAAGAAGTAGAAGAGAAGAATCACCACCAAGAGAGAGAAGGAGTAGAGATGACCGTTATGAACAAAGAACATCACGGAGAAGCAAGGATTCGGAAAGGAAGGACAAATCATCAAGGAGCTACACAAAACAAAAACATCAAGCTCATGTTGGTGAATGGCTATCCGGCTCCGACTCCAACAATCACTCTGAGAGAAGTTATCACTCTGACTCCGAATATACTCAAGATGAAGGTGTTGCCGGTCTAGCACTTGTGTCAACCAACTCCTACGACATATTTGAGTCACCAAATGAAGGAATTGGAAGATGCTTCATGGCTAAAGGCCCAAAGGTATCACACCCTGAGTGTGTTGATTTCAATAGTGATGAATATGATTTGCTAGGTGATGATAATTTAATCGTTGACAATTCTAGTGATGAAAACTATGATGAACTTGCTATTAATCATGCTAATCAAGATAAAACGAATGACGATGATAAGAAGGAGATTGAGCATCTAACTAAAGAACTAAACACTCTTAAGTTAGCTCATGAAACTATCTTGGAAAATCATCGAGAGCTTTTAAAGACTCATGAAAAGTTACGCTTTGAAAAGCTCAACCTTGAGCAAGATCATGGGTTCTTAAAAGCGATCAATGATGATGTTCGCAAGAAAAGTTCTTCTTGCATTGCCAAGCGTTTACTCTTGTCTACTTACATGCCACAAGTTAAATCTAGCAACAAGAGTAAGAAAGATTCTTCTTCTAGTAGTAACAATAATCATGCTAAATCCAATGTTGTTGCTTCTAGTAGTTCTCTTGATTCCACTAATGATTCTCTTAGCCAAGTTACACTTGAGCAAGAAAATAGCTTATTGAAGGGAATTATAGAGGGAACGTGTCACCTCCGTGTGCGAAACGACAAACGTACACTGCCTTCTCCCACCTTAATTTGTTTACACAGCCAAATTAGACCAAATAGAAGTATCGTGCTAAATTTTGGAATTATTCCGGGCTTGTTTCACCTTTTTATACATTAATTGAGTTTCTGGGCATTTAATGTGCATAATTAAAATTTGAACTACAAGCACAGGCTCCAGTACACCAAAGTTGTTTGAAAAATCACATGTGTGTCCTTGGATGAATTTCTAGGTCCCATGCAAGAGATTGGAGTGAAATTCAAACATCTGGGTGTCGTGGCTCGACCGGAAAGATTGAGAAACTTGGTTTTTTATTCCTGTAATTCCAAAACACGCCTGAAAATCATGAAACTTGGCATGGTGTCATGACATGGCACCAACATGCTGCGGTAATTTTTTTGGCCGAATTGGGACAAGCTTTGGTGTAAGATTCTTGCAAACCGGAGCTTCCCTCAAGAAGGCTCGTGGTTCCAAGAGGGAACGTGTCACCTCCGTGTGCGAAACGACATACATACACTGCCTTCTCCCGCCCTAATTTTTTTACACACCTAGATTAGACCAAATAGAAGTACCATGCTAAATTTTGGAATTATTCCGGGATCGTTTCACCTTTTTTATACATTAATTGAGTTTCTGGGCATTTAATGTGCATAATTCAAATTTGAACTACAAGCACATGCTCTGATGCACCAAAGTTGTTTGAAAAATCACATGTGTGTCCTTGGGTGAATTTCTAGGTCCCATGCAAGAGATGGGAGTGAAATTCAAACATCTAGGCGTCGTGGCTCGGCTGGAAAGATTGAGAAACTTGGTTTTTTTAATTCCTGTAATTCCAAAACACGCCTGAAAATCATGAAACTTGGCATGGTGTCATGACATGGCACGAACATGCTGTGGTAATTTTTTGCCCGAATTGGAACAAGCTTTGGTGTAAGCTTCTTGCAAACCGGAGCTTCCCTCAAGAAGGCTCGTGGTTCCGAGAGGGAATGTGTCACCTCCGTGTGCGAAACGACATACGTACACTACTTTCTCCCACCTTAATTTTTTACACAGCCAGATTAGACCAAATAAAAGTACCGTGCTAAATTTTGGACTTATTCCGGGTTCGTTTGGCCTTTTTATACATTAATTGAGTTTCTTGGCATTTAATGTGCATAATTCAAATTTGAACTACAAGCACATGCTCCGGTGCATCAAAGTTGTTTGAAAAATCACATGTGTGTCTTCGGGTGAATTTCTAGGTCTCATGAAGAGATGGGAGTGAAATTCAAACATCTGGGCGGCATGGCTCGGCCAGAAAGATTGAGAAACTTGGTTTTTTAATTCCTATAATTCCAAAACATGCCTGAAAATCATGAAACTTGGCATGGTATCATGACATGGCACCAACATGTTGTGGTAATTTTTCTGTCTGATTTGCGAAGGTGCACACATTAACAATCAACAAAGTCATTTTGGAACAAGTGTTGTCACGTTACAAATCGGAAACGCAAGTATTATTGAAACCGTGGGCATTCGACTTACCAATTACGTGCGGCCACACATCCCCTTTTTATTGGCTAGGAGGTGTCGTGCAGGGTAGCTAAGTACGGGAGGCGTGCGATCAGACCCCTGCGCGTGCTCATCGGGAGGAGAGCCTTTTTGACCGCTACCCGCCGTGCACCTCCCTCCCAACGTCTCCATTAATGGCGCCCGAGCACCTATTCTACGGCGTGGCTATATGTCTCACTGGACTGAGATTTAAGAGAGAAAAATGAAAAATATGAAAATAAAGTTTTGCATGGATCTTGATGTAAGATCCGACGGACCTATATAGCATCGACTGCGACTTATAGCAAGCATGATGAATATATGGACGATGACATTGGATAATAATTGTCTTACATATTTATAAACATAATTAAAAAAAGCCACATGCAGCAACGCCCTATATACACAAGGGAAAAAGAAGAAGGAAGCCACAGCAGGAACTAGTCTCCGCGGCAGGCGGCGACGAGCTCTTTCTTGTCCTCAAGATGTTGGTTCAGAGCATCCACGGATTCCTCCACCAGCCTTCTGCGCTCGATGCGCAACATGGCATTCTCGTCCATAAGTTTCTCTACGATGACGCTGGTCCTCTTCAACAAGGCAGTGGTCTGCTCCCGCTTCTCCGCACTTCCGACGATCTTCGCCCTCAGCAGGTCACGCTCGGCCCGAAGCTTCACATTGCTCTCATTTAGTTGCCGGATGACGTCGGTAGACTATTCAAACGAGGCTTGCAGGTCATCCTGCAATCTCGCCCACCTAGAGATCTGATCCATCTACTTGAGGACGAGGGACCGCATGCGCCTATAAGAGTCCTCGCCTACCTGCGAGGCAATTTCCCAGGCCGCCGCGGCGTGGGAGGACATCTCTGCTGCATTCGCGGTGCGACGGGACATCTCTTCTGCTTCCGCGGCACGGCCGGACCAGTCTGCTGCATCTACGACGCGACGGGTCCTCCGTGCTGCTTCGGCGGTGCAGCGGGACCACTCCGCTGCTACGACCGTGCGGCGGGACATGTTGGCTGCTTTTGCGGGGAGGAGGGACATCTCTTGTGCTCCCGCTTCCAAGCTCGCCTCTCCCTGGTGGCAATCTCTCGACCCAGAACTCACACTGGCCATGGCGGACGCAAGGGAACGATGATGAATGACTTGTTTGTTTTTGACTTTTTATGGATGAGGAGTTGAGGAGGAATCTGCAGTCATCTTGGAGTAGTGGTATTTATAACCGCGTAGTAATATGCTCCTAAGTGGGAAACCGTTTAGGTTTTGATCAGTGTGAATAGGTTTGCAATTTGGAATGTGACGGGACGCATGCTCAAAATTTACTGGCGGTTATAAGTGCGGCATGATACGTCTCCAACGTAACTATAATTTTTGATTGCTCCATGCTATATTATCTACTATTTTGGGCAATATTGGGCTTTATTATCCACTTTTATATTATTTTTGGGACTAACCTATTAACCGGAGGCCCAGCCCAGATTTGCTATTTTATGCCTATTTCAGTGTTTTGAAGAAAAGGGATATCAGACGGAGTCGAAACGGAACGAAATCAACTGGAGAAGTTATTTTTGGAAGGAAACACACCTGATGGACTTGGACCCCACGTCAAGGAAGAAACGAGGTGCTCACGAGGGTGGGGGGCGCGCCCCCCCTAGGGCGCGTCCCCTGTCTCGTGGGACTCCCGTGGCTCCCCTGACGTACCTCCTGCACTCATATATACCTACGTGACCTAAAACTTCCAGAATGCAAGATAGATCAGGAGTTCCGCCGCCAGAAGCCTCTGTAGCCACCAAAAGTCAATCGGGACCCTGTTCCGGCACCCTGCCGGAGGGGGGGAACCCTCACTGGTGGCCATCTTCATCATCACGGCGCTCTCCATGACGACGAGGGAGTAGTTCTCCCTTGGGGCTGAGGGTATGTACCAGTAGCTATGTGTTTGATCTCTCTCTCTCTCTCTCTCGTGTTCTTGATTTGGCACGATCTTGATGTATCGCAAGCTTTCCTATTATAGTTGGATCTTATGTTTCTCCTCCCCCTCTTCTCTCTTGTAATGAATTGAGTTTCCCCTTTGAAGTAATCTTATCGGATTGAGTCTTTAAAGATTTGAGAACACTTGATGTATGTCTTGCCGTGGATATCTGTGGTGACAATGGGATACCACGTGCCACTTGAAGTATATTTTGGTGACCAACTTGCGGGTTTCGTGACATTGGGAACCTATGCATAGGGGTTGGCACACGTTTTCGTCATGATTCTCCGGTAGAAACTTTGGGGCACTCTTTGAGGTTCTATGTGTTGGTTGAATAGATGAATCTGAGATTGTGTGATGCATATCGTATAATCATACCCACGGATACTTGAGGTGACATTGGAGTATCTAGGTGACATTAGGGTTTTGGTTGATTTGTGTCTTAAGGTGTTATTCTAGTATGAACTCTAGGGCTGTTTGTGACACTTATAGGAATAGCCCAACGGATTGATTGGAAAGAATAACTTTGAGGTGGTTTCGTACCCTACCATAATCTATTTGTTCGTTCTCCGCTATTAGTGACTTTGGAGTGACTCTTTGTTGCATGTTGAGGGATAGTTATGTGATCCAATTATGTTAGTATTGTTGAGGGAACTTACACTAGCGAAAGTATGAACCCTAGGCCTTGTTTACCATCATTGCAATACCGTTTACGCTCACTTTTATCACTTGCTACCTTGCTGTTTTTATTATTTCAGATTACAAAAACTATTATCTACTATCCATATTGCACTTGTATCACCATCTCTTCGCCGAACTAGTGCACCTATACAATTTACCATTGTATTGGGTGTGTTGGGGACACAAGAGACTCTTTGTTATTTGGTTGCAGGGTTGCTTAAGAGAGACCATCTTCATCCTACACCTCCTACGGATTGATAAACCTTAGGTCATCCACTTGAGGGAAATTTGCTACTGTCCTACAAACCTCTACACTTGGAGGCCCAACAACGTCTACAAGAAGAAGGTTGTGTAGTAGACATCAAGCTCTTTTCTGGCGTCGTTGCCGGGGAGGTTAGCGCTTGAAGGTATATCTTTAGATCTTGCAATCGAGTCTTTCAGTTTCTTGTTTTATCACTAGTTTAGTTTATAAAACAAAACTATAAAAAATGGAATTAAGTTTGTCTCATATGCTTCACCTTTTTAATATCTTTCGTAAGTATGATGGAAAGGATAATTGTGCTCAATTGCTAGAAGAAGAAATCTATAAAATGTTTGGTACTAAATATTTGAATGATGAGCATGATTGCAATGTTGTTAGTATGAATTCTTTGAATATCCATGATGCTAATGATATGCAAGGCCACAAGCTTGGGGAAGCTATGTTTGATGAAGATGATATTTTTTGTCCCCCAAGTTTTGATGAGCAAATTTATTATGATGAAATAATGCCTCCTATCTATGATGATTATTGTGATGACACGTATGCCTTAAAGAATAATAATAACAATGAAACTTGTCATCTTGATCTTAATTTTCAATCACATGATAGTTATTTTGTTGAGTTTGCTCCCACTATTATCCATGAGAAGAATTTTGCTTGTGTGGAGAGTAGTAAATTTTCTATGCTTGTAGATCATGAAAAGAATGCTTTAGGTGCTGGGTTATATTGTTGAATTCATTCATGATGCTACTGAAAATTATTATGAGGGAGGAACATATGCTTGTAGGAATTGCAATAATATCAAGTTTCCTCTCTATGTGCTTAAAGTTTTGAAGTTATGCTTGTTTTACCCTCCTACGCTAGTTGATTATTGTTCCCATAAGTTGTTTGATCACAAAATCCCTATGCATAGGAAGCATGTTAGACTTAAATGTGCTAGTCATATTCTTCATGATGATCTTTTTATGTTACAATTCTTATCTTTTATGTGAGCATCATTAATCATCATGCCTAGCTAGGGGCATTAAACGATAGCGCTTGTTGGGAGGCAACCCAATTTTATTTTAGTTCCTTGCTTTTTGTTCCTGTTTAGTAATAAATAATTCATCTAGCCTCTGCTTAGATGTGGTTTTATATATTTAATTAGTGTTTGTCCCAAGTAGAACCTTTGGGAAGACTTGGGGGAAGTCTTGTTGATCATGCTGTCAAAAAATAGAAACTTTAGCGCTCACGAGAATTGCTGCCATTTTTATTTGGAGAGTGATATTTAGTTAATTCTTTTTGAAGATGATTAATAGATAAATTATTCACGTCCAGAAAGTTATTTGAGAATTTTATGAGTTCCAGAAGTATACGTTTGATCCAGATTACTACAGACTGTTCCATTTTTGACAGATTCTATTTTCTATGTGTTGTTTACTTATTTTGATGAATCTATGGCTAGTAAAATAGTTTATAAACCATAGAGAAGTTGGAATACAGTAGTTTTAACACCAATATAAATAAAGAATGAGTTCATTACAGTACGTTGAAGTGGTGATTTATTTTCTTATACTAACGGAGCTTACGAGTTTTCTGTTAAGTTTTGTGTTGTCAAGATTTCAAGTTTTGGGTAAGGATTCGATGGACTATGGAACAAGGAGTGGTAAGAACCTAAGCTTGGGGATGCCCAAGGCACCCCAAGGCAATATTCAAGGACAACCAAGAGCCTAAGCTTGGGGATGCCCTTCACCACATGATATGTGTTTTTCTTGGAGCGTCAATTTATTTTGTTAGGATTTGCTTCCTGTTATTTAGAACAATGTTTTGCATCTTTTATTTCAATAAAAGTGGCATTGATAGTCTTTACTATGCCTATGTTACAAGTATACATGTTGCTGTTTGAAAACAGAAAGTTTACCGCTGTTGCAATAATTCCCTAAAAAATTAAGAATGTGATAAAATGTTGAAACCTTTTGCATATTAAGCTCTGATAAATTTAAGACAGTGGGAATTTTATTTCATAATTTTTGGAGCTAGGGAAGTATGGATGTTGCAGCATTCTTTACAGACTATCCTGTTTAGGCAGATTGCTGTTATGTTTGCATTGTTTGCATATGTTTGCTTCTTTAATGATTCTATTTGAGGATAGGACTATAAAATATGCAGAGACATTTAGTATGCAATGTTGAATAATAATTTTAGTGATTTGCTACAGTAGAGTATGGTAAGGTTTTGGCAATGGTTTATACTAACTTATCTCACGAGTCCTTGTTGAGTTTTGTGTGGATGAAGCTTTTGAGATTTAGGGAGACCATGATATGAGAGGAATTAAGGAGACACAAAAGCTCAAGCTTGGGGATGCCCAAGGCACCCCAAGATAATATTTCAAGAAGTCTCAAGCATCTAAGCTTGGGGATGCCCCGGTTGGCATCCCACCTTTCTTCTTCAACAATTATCGGTTAGTTTTGGCTCATCCTAAGTTTTTGCTTCTTCACATGATGTTTTCTGTTCTTAGATGTCATTTTATTTTGCTTTGTTTGATGTTTGAATAGAGTACCAAGATATGAAATTCTTAAATGTTAGAGAGTCTTCACATAGTTGCATAATTATTCAACTACTCATTGATCTCCACTTATATCTTTCGGAAGTAGTTTGTCATTTGCTCTAGTACTTCACTTATATCTTTTAGAGCATGGTGGTGGATTTGTTTTATAGAAACTATTGATCTCTCATGCTTCACTTAGATTATTTTGAGAGTCTTGATAGCATGGTAATTTGCTTAAAATCCTAATATGCTAGGTATTCAAGAATAATAAAATTCTCTTATGAGTGTGTTGAATACTAAGAGAAGTTTGATGCTTGATAATTGTTTTGAGATATGAGGATGGTGATATTAGAGTCATGCTAGTTGAGTGGTTATGAATTTGAGAGATACTTGTGTTGAAGTTTGTGATTCCCGTAGCATGCACATATGGTGAACCGTTATGTAACGAAGTCGGAGCATGAGGTGTTTATTGATTGTCTTCCTTATGAGTGGCGGTCGGGGACGAGCGATGGTCTTTTCCTACCAATCTATCCCCCTAGGAGCATGCGCGCAGTACTTTGCTTTGATAACTTCTAGATTTTTGCAATAAGTATATGAGTTCTTTATGACTAATGTTGAGTCCATGGATTATACGCACTCTCACCCTTCCACCTTTGCTAGCCTCTCTAGTACCGCGCAACTTTCGCCGGTACCATAAACCCACCATATACCTTCCTCAAAACAGCCACCATACCTACCTATTATGGCATTTCCATAGCCATTCCGAGATATATTTCCATGCAACTTTCCACCGTTCTATTTATTATGACACGCTTCATCATTGTCATATTGCTTAGCATGATCGTGTAGTTGACATCGTATTTGTGGCAAAGCCACCATTCATAATTCTTTCATACACGTCACTCATGCATCATTGCACATCCCGGTACACCGCCGGAGGCATTCATATAGAGTCATATTTTGTTCTAAGAATCGAGTTGTAATCATTGAGTTGTAAATAAATAGAAGTGTGATGATCATCATTCAATAGAGCATTGTCCCAAAAAAAGAGAAAGGCCAAATAAAAAAAGGAAAGGCCAAACAAAAAAAGAGAAAGGCCAAAAAAAGGCCAAATAAAAAATTAAAAAAAATAAAAAATAAAAGGGACAATGCTACTATCTTTTTTTCCACACTTGTGCTTCAAAGTAGCACCATGATACAGCGAGTCTCATATATTGTGCTTCAAAGTAGCACCATGTTCTTCATATAGAGAGTCTCATATGTTGTCACTTTCATATACTAGTGGGAATCTTACATTATAGAACTTGGCTTGTATATTCCAATGACGGGCTTCCTCAAAATTGCCCTAGGTCTTCATGAGCAAGCAAGTTGGATGCACACCCACTAGTTTCTTTTGTTGAGCTTTCATACATTTATAGCTCTAGTGCATCCGTTGCATGGCAATCCCTACTCACTCACATTGATATCTATTGATGGGCATCTCCATAGCCCGTTGATACGCTTAGTTGATGTGAGACTATCTTCTCCCTTTTTGTCTTCTCCACAACCACCATTCTATTCCACCTATAGTGCTATATCCATGGCTCACGCTCATGTATTGCATGAAGATTGAAAAAGTTTGAGAACATCAAAAGTATGAAACAATTGCTTGGCTTGTCATCAGGGTTGTGCATGATTTAAATATTTTGTGTGGTGAAGAAGGAGCATAGCCAGACTATATGATTTTGTATGGATAGCTCTCTTTGGCCATGTTATTTTGAGAAGACATGATTGCTTAGTTAGTATGCTTGAAGTATTATTATTTTTATGTCAATATGAACTTTTGTCTTGAATCTTTCGGATCTGAATATTCATATCACAAGTAAGAAGAATTACATTGAAATTATGCCAACTAGCATTCCACATAAAAATTGTCTTTTTATCATTTACCTACTCGAGGACGAGCAGGAATTAAGCTTGGGGATGC
Organism: Triticum dicoccoides; assembly: GCF_002162155.2. NCBI lineage: Eukaryota > Viridiplantae > Streptophyta > Magnoliopsida > Poales > Poaceae > Triticum > Triticum dicoccoides. The sequence continues at coordinate 467,844,626 of NC_041386.1, forward strand.
TTGATACGTCTCCAACGTATCTATAATTTTTGATTTCTCCATGCTATATTATCTACTGTTTTGGGCAATATTGGGTTTTATTATCCACTTTTATATTATTTTTGGGACTAACCTATTAACCGGAGGCCCAACCCAGATTTGCTGGTTTATGCCTATTTCAGTGTTTTGAAGAAAAGGAATATCAGACGGAGTCGAAACGGAACAAAATCAACTGGAGAAGTTATTTTTGGAAGGAAACACACCTGATGGACTTAGACCCCATGTCAAGGAAGAAACGAGGTGCTCACGAGGGTGGGGGGCACGCCCCCCTAGGGCACGCCCCTGTCTCATGGGACCCTCATGGCTCCCCTAACGTACCTCCTACACTCATATATACCTACGTGACCTAAAACTTCCAGAACGCAAGATAGATCGGGAGTTCCACCGCCAGAAGCCTCCGTAGCCACCAAAAGTCAATCGGGACCCTGTTCCGGCACCCTGCCGGAGGGGGGGAACCCTCACCGGTGGCCATCTTCATCATCCCGATGCTCTCCATGACGAGGAGGGAGTAGTTCTCCCTCGTGGTTGAGGGTATGTACCAGTAGCTATGTGTTTGATCTCTCTCTCTCTCTCTCGTGTTCTTGATTTGGCACGATCTTGATGTATTGCGAGCTTTGCTATTATAGTTGGATCTTATGTTTCTCCTCCCCCTCTTCTCTCTTTTATTGAACTGAGTTTCCCCTTTGAAGTAATCTTATCGGATTGAGTCTTTAAAGATTTGAGAACACTTGATGTATGTCTTGCCGTGGATATCTATGGTGACAATGGGATACCACGTGCCACTTGATGTATATTTTGGCGACCAAATTGTGGGTTTCCTGACATTGGGAACCTATGCATAGGGGTTGGCACACGTTTTCGTCGTGATTCTCCGGTAGAAACTTTGGGGCACTCTTTGAGGTTCTATGTGTTGGTTGAATAGATGAATCTGAGATTGTGTGATGCATATCGTATAATCATACCCACGGATACTTGAGGTGACATTGGAGTATCTAGGTGACATTAGGGTTTTGGTTGATTTGTGTCTTAAGGTGTTATTCTAGTACGAACTCTAGGGCTGTTTGTGACACTTATAGGAATAGCCCAACGGATTGATTGGAAAGAATAACTTTGAGGTGGTTTCGTACCCTACCATAATCTCTTCGTTCGTTCTCCGCTATTAGTGACTTTGGAGTGACTCTTGGTTGCATGTTGAGGGATAGTTACGTGACCCAATTATGTTAGTATTGTTGAGGGAACTTACACTAGCGAAAGTATGAACCCTAGGCCTTGTTTACCATCATTGCAATACCGTTTACACTCACTTTTATCAGTTGCTACCTTGCTGTTTTTATTATTTCAGATTACAAAAACTATTATCTACTATCCATATCGCACTTGTATCACCATCTCTTCGCCGAACTAGTGCACCTATACAATTTACCATTGTATTGGGTGTGTTGGGGACACAAGAGACTCTTTGTTATTTGGTTGTAGGGTTGCTTGAGAGAGACCATCTTCATCCTACGCCTCCTACGGATTGATAAACCTTAGGTCATCCACTTGAGGGAAATTTGCTACTGTCCTACAAACCTCTGCACTTGGAGGCCCAACAACGTCTACAAGAAGAAGGTTGTGTAGTAGACATCACGACACTATTCACAGAAGGCGTAACGTGGGCACATACACCTTCTCGGCCGCGTATGTGGCATTTGCACCATAGAGTTCTTTTAATTAGAATGTGTGTGCCCGTCTAGCGCACACACGTTGATCTATCTAACTGTTTCAGTTTGTTGTGGCTAATCGCAAACAGTTCATCCATGTGAAGTGTATGCAATCAATCGCAGACACTTTGATCTGGCTGACCCGTTTCTGTTCTGTTGCCTAATCACAAACAGTTCATCCGAGTGAACCGTATGCTATGTATCGCACACGCCTTCACCTGGCTGCCTCTTTCTTTTGTTCCTCCTCATCGCAAACAGTTAATTGAACTAAACAGTATGCCCTTTATCGCACCGGCAACTAAAACCTGAACCGTGTTTTTTGCATCCGACATCGCAAACGTTTTATACATTTCTGACGGTTTTCATACAGCACCACTTGCGATTAGTGCATCGCACACAGTTTCTCGAAGGGTCTCTAATCGTAGTGTCGCGTTAGCAGCATCCTGTAGTAGTGCTTGCTATAATTTATTTTATCTCACGTTCCCGCATGATCTATGTATCAAATTATTACAACTCTCTCATGTCCGTTTGCCAATTTCTGGCATCGTTACCCGAAAGGGATTGACAACCCCTTTAACATGTCGGGTTGCGAGTGTTTGTTATTTGTGTGCATGTGTTGTTTATGTGGTGTTGGTTGGTTCTCCTAATGGTTCGATAACCTTGGTCTCATCACTGAGGGAAATACCTATCATCGTTGTGCTGCATCATCCCTTCCTCTTTGGGGAAATACCGACGTAGTTCTAGCAGACATCAAAAGGAATTTCTAGCGCCGTTGCTGGGGAGACATCATCAACATCTATCAGGTTCCTAATCACAAATCTCATTTCCTCGCAATTTATATTACTTGCCATTTGCCTCTCGTTTTCCTCTCCCCCACTTCACAAAAAATTGTCGTTTTATTAGCCCTCCTTTCCGTTCGCCGTTTTCTCGTCAGATCTATCCTTTGCCTGAAATCATGAGTGGTTTTGGTATGACAGCAACAGATGATGGCCTAACTCCTAAGATTGGATGTATGAGCAATCTGGATGCTAAAACTTTTATCTTGGGGCAAGGGAATGTTATGGGAAAAGAACATATCCAAGAATTTTTCAATTGTGTTGGAAATCTAAGTCTTGATGATGCTCTTATACTTAGAAATACTAGATCTTATGCGGATGCTATTTCAACACTAGTTCTGAAACTTGAAAGTAAATTTATCCGTACTCATCCTAAGGATAAAAAGTTGGCCACTCTGGTTCTTATGAATGAATTTGACTACATAATGCGGGAAGCTAGGGAAATCTTTGTTTTTTATGGTATGAATCATGAAAAGCCCGTGATAGATGAAATTCTTTACAATAGTGATTATGCGTTAAGACATTTGCTTGGGGATAATCAAATCTTTGATGAGAATATTAAAAAGGAAGTCCCCATTTTAGATGCAATCCAACAAGTTTTCAATAATGTTAATCAACAATACTCTTGGATTGTTGCCAGAAATCATAGGGGTTATGATGATAAGCAACTTAGTAGTGCTAAAGTTTCTATGGATAATATGTTTTATGTTGTTTTTATAAAACACCATGACAAAAATACCTCTAAGGAAACTAAGGACAAAGAAGACAAAACTTAGATCCTTGCTTTATGCCTAGATAGGGGCGTGAAACAATAGCGCTTGTCGGGAGACAACCCAATTAATAAAAAATTCTTTCTGTTCTTGAGTGTTAGCACAGTTATGCTGTTGTTATGATTGTTTTTTTGTGTTTTAATTAGTGTGAGCATGTTTATTGCATATTTTTTTCTCATTCAAGGACATCCATTTGTTGCTTTGATTGTTTGGCTCTTTCTCTTTTGCCAAATGGATGGACAAGAATGCCTAAGAACTCCCTCTAGCTATCTATGCTTTTCTCATCTCAAACTCTATTCATGCTACATCACAAAGTTTGATCAAGTCAATTTCGAACCGCTCTGTGTGAGGAGCACTCGGAGTCCCTGATTCATCATAGATTTAAACTTCCAAAACCTCTCTGTGCATTTTGGTCTGACCGATCCATCCACTTTGGTCACATCGAGTTCACTGAGTTGATCTAGGTTTTCAATCTCAGTGCAACCGATTTGAACTTTTCGGTCACACCGAGTTGTAGTAACCACTTGCAATTCTGCATCTCGGTGCCACCGAGTTGTTCCACTCGGTCACACTGACAGGGTCAGGATATATATACTGACGGGTGAGATTTTGGAAATTTCTTCAAAACCCCTCATCCCGCGCATGTCCTGCTTTGCCACCTCGGGTCTCCGGATCGTCTCCTCGTCGCCAGTGACCTCCCGCTGCTGGTTTCCATCATCGTCGACGGATCTCAACGCCGCCGTTGTCGCTGTAGCGAACTCACCGCCGAACTAGGGTATGAGTTCGACCTCTTGTGCTAATTCCTTACTCTGATTCTTAGCACAATGCAATGCCATTTTCTTTACCAAGTATGAGATCAATCTATCCATAGAAAACATCCATTAGATTAGGTTTGATTCGAAAATTTAGGGTTAGGTTTCTGCGGAACCCATCTCGGACCGACCGAGTTGTGGGAATCGGTCTCACCGATTTGGCCTAAGCCATAGCACTTGCACTTTTCGGTCTGACCAAAAGTAGCAAATCGGTGCGACCGAGTTCAACTCTCTGTGAAACCCTAGCAATCTCGGAGTCACCGAATTGTGACTCAGTCTGACCGAGTTCACTAGTTTAGACTCCAAAAGTTTCTTCGGTGTCACCGAGTTTAACAAATCGGTAGCTCCGAGATGCTTTCTGGGGAAAACTAAAACTAAGTTTTTGACTCATGCGTTTTGCAAAAACTCTACACTTTGTGATGCTCATCCAATCTACTCATCTATATCTATTCATAGGGTCTGCTATCAGTTTGCCTTGCCAGCATGTCTGACCAAAGTGATAGCCAGAACAAATCAAAAGAGCAAGTGAACTTGAGTGAGGGCACTAGTCCCTCTAGCAGTTATGATGATGGTAGCAGGAGCACTCCAAGCAACTTACCCAAGGCAGCTACTAGACAATGGAAGAACATAATCTGAGACTTAGAGGGTGAGGACTATGTGGCTGCTGAGGAGGAAGTGAGCTCCAAGAAGAAAGTCCTGAAGAAAGAATATGGTATTGCTACTGCAACAAAGCCTGGTATGCACAAGAAGGCCCCTGCTAAGAGGGTGTTGCTACCTCTTGAGCATGCGTTGGTTTTCCCTTGAAGAGGAAAGGGTGATGTAGCAAAGTAGCGTAAGTATTTCCCTCAGTTTTTGAGAACCAAGGTATCAATCCAGTAGGAGACTACACGCAAGTCGCCTAGTACTTGCACAAACAAACAAGAACCTCGCAACCAACGCGATAAAGGGGTTGTCAATCCCTTCACGGTCACTTACGAAAGTGAGATCTGATAAAGATAATAAGATAAATATTTTTGGTATTTTTGTTGTATAGGTTGAAAAGTAAAGATTGCAAAATAAGCGGCGACAGAAATGGCTAGTTGACGGGAAACTAATATGATGTAAAGTAGACCTTGGGGCCATAGGTTTCACTAGTGGCTTCTCTCAAGATAGCAAGTTTTACGATGGGTGAACAAATTACTGCCGAGCAATTGATAGAAAAGCGCATAGTTATGATGATATCTAAGGCAATGATCATGAATATAGGCATCACGTCTGTGACAAGTAGACCAAAACGATTCCGCATCTACTACTATTACTGCACACATCGACCGCTATCCAGCATGCATCTAGAGTATTAAGTTCATAAGAACGGAGTAACGCTTTAGGCAAGATGACATGATGTAGAGGGATAAACTCAAGCAATATTATGTAAACACCATACTTTTATCCTCGATGGCAACAATACAATAGTGCCTTGCTGTCACTGGGAAAGGACACCACAAGATTGAACCCAAAGCTAAGCACTTCTCCCATTGCAAGAAAGATCAATCTAGTAGGCAAACTAAACCGACAATTCGAAGAGACTTGCAAAGGTATCAAATCATGAATATAAGAATTCAGAGAATAATCGAATAATCATAGATAATCAAATCATAAACCCACAATTCATCGGATCTCGGCAAACACACCACAAAAAAGAGGTACATCGAATAGATCTCCAAGAAGATCGAGGTGAACTTTGTATTGAGATCCAAAGAGAGAGAAGAAGCCATCTAGCTAATAACTATGGACCAGAAGGTCTGTGGTAAACTACTCACACATCATCAGAGAGGCTATGGTGTTGATGTAGAAGCCCTCCGTAATTGAATTCCCCTCCGGCGGAGCGCCGAAAAAGGCCCCAAGATGGGATCTCATGGGTACAAAAGGTTGCGGCGGTGGAAAAGGTGTTTTGTTGCTCTCCCCGAAGGTTTTATGGTATAAGAGTATATATAGGCGAAAGAAATAGGTCGGTGGAGCTGCGAGGAGCCCACGAGGGTGCGGGGCATGCCCTCCTGCCTCGTGGCTCCCTCGCTGCTTCCTTGACGTCCACTCCAAGTCTCCTGGATCACGTTTGTTCCAAAAAAGATCCTCGTGAAGGTTTCATTCCATTTGATATTCCTTTTCTGTGAAACACTGAAATAGGCAAAAAAAAACAACAATTTGCACTAGGCTTTCAGTTAATAGGTTAGTCCCAAAAATAATATAAAAAGGTATATTAAAGCCCATTAAATATCCAAAACAGATAATATAATAGCATGGAACAATCACAAATTATAGATACGTTGGAGACGTATTAGGTGCCAACCTTAAAGGCCAAGGTATCAACTGTTGAAACTTCTAAGCCAACTGAAGAGGCTGCTGGAGAGAGTAAGAAAAGGAAAGAGAGGGTTAATAAGACCGTTGCCAAAGTCATTGGTAGATCCTATATAATGAGAGATCCAACTGAGGAAGAGGAAGAGGATGTTGCACCAGCACCCAAGTCCCAAACACTGATGGGGGAAGCAATTAAGTATGGGGCTTCCCCTTCTAAGCCCAAGACTGCACCCAAAGCTTCTGCTCCAGCTCCAAAGCCCAAGAGGAGTACTAGGAACATTCCAGCTACAGAAAAGAACAAGGCCCCAGTGCCTGAAGTTGAGGAAGAAGATGCTGAAGCCCAAGTGCTTAGAAAGCTTAAGCCAAAGATTCCAGATCATAATGACAACCATCTAGTGGCAGAAGACATGAACATCAGGAAGGATGCATGTCTCAAACTCTGGAGATAGTCTGATCCTTATGATGTAAGGAAGAGAACCGCAATGGACTATAGGTTCCACACCAAAGAACAACAAGATTTCTATGAAACCATTCTGCTCGACAAGAAGCCCATAGTCTGTGATATGAAGGGGGTTGATTGGGAATACATTGATGAGAATGAAGATTACTTCCCAGGTGTTCACGAGAGCTTCAAAGCATGTGGTGTTGACAACTTTGTGGGACAAGAGCTTACCAAATGGAATGATGAACTCATCATGCAATTCTACTCCACATCTCATTTTTATCTAGATGGTAGAATTGTATGGATGTTTGAGGGTACAAGGTACCATTCAACAGTTGACGAGTGGGCAAAGTTGATAAATACCCCTGAAGAGCATGAAGATGACTTGGATGTCTATGCCAAGAAGAAGAAAGACCACAACTCTATGGCAAATATGCACAAGGAGATCCCAGATAAGGCATTGAAAACTCATAAGCTTGGGTCTGTACATTACTTGTTGTTTGGTCTAGCTACTATCAACACAATCTTGAGGCATACATTGTTGCCCAAGTCTGGAGACCACAGGATGATCAGAGGCCATTCAATCAACTTTCTACAGATATTTGATGTGCCTCAGAAAATTCAAGGTCATGAGCCTGATTATTGAAATAATCAAAAGGACAACTGCAGATCAAATGAGATCTTGTGGGTATGCTCCACATATTCATGTGCTCATCACTCCAAGATGGGCATAGACACTTATTTGTTGGACAAGGAGCATTTACCTTTGAGACCAGAATTTGAGGACAACACTGTTGTGATGAATGAGGATGATCCTACATCTGTGCAAGCACAAGAAAAGAGAGAGAGAGAGAGAGAAAGAGAAGGCAAAGGCTAAGAAGGCTGCAAAGATGCCAAGTGTTGAGGAGGCATCTCAAGTGTTCTTAAAGTCAAAACAAGATTAGCTTGCTTATCTTATTCAAGCAACATTGAGGATTGAGAAGGGCTTGGTCACCCTGAACAAGAATCAGGAGAGCTTGGAGAGGATCTCTAGGATCGAAAGTATGTCTATATGGGGTGATTTAGACTACTTGACCAAATAAAAATCTAGCCTTTTCCCAATTTTAAGTCTTGGCAGATTTTAGCAACTTAGCACTAGTCCAGTAAACAACCTACACATGCAAGTCTAAGAGTATAGCAGCGGAATGTAAAACATTGCTCATGAAGGTAAAGGGTGGAGTTTGGAGGGACCAAACAGAATGTAGACACGGAGATTTTTGGCGTGGTTCCGATAGGTGGTGCTATCGTACATCCACGTTGATGGAGACTTCAACCCACGAAGGGTAACGGTTGTGCGAGTCCACGGAGGGCTCCACCCATGAAGGGTCCACAAAGAAGCAACCTTGTCTATCCCACCATGGCCATCGCCCATTAAGGACTTGCCTCACTAGGGTAGATCTTCACGAAGTAGGTGATCTCCTTGCCCGTACAAACTTCTTGGTTCAACTCCACAATCTTGATGGAGGCTCCCAAGTGACACCTAACCAATCTAGGAGACACCACTCTCCAAAAGGTAATAGATGGTGTGTTGATGATGAACTCCTTGCTCTTGTGCTTCAAATGATAGTATCCCCAACACTCAACTCTCTCTCTCACTGATTTGGATTTGGTGGAAAGATGATTTGAGTGGAAAGCAACTTGGAGAAGGCTATAGATCAAGATTCATATGGTTGGAATGGAATATCTTGACCTCAACACATGAGTAGGTGGTTCTCTCTCAAAAAATGTATGATGGAAGTGTAGGCATGTTCTGATGGCTCTCTCTATGAATGAAGAGTGGGTGGAGGGGTATATATAGCCTCCACACAAAATCTAACCATTACACACAAATCACCAAACTCGGTGGACCGTATAATGAAACTCGGTTGGACCGATTTAGTTCAAAATGTGAACATTAGGATTTTCGGTGGGACCGACATGTCAACTCGGTGAGACCGATTTCATTAGGGTTAGGGCATAATGTAATCTCGGTGAGACCGATTACACAAACTCGGTAAGACCGACTTTGGTAGTAAGCTAACCAGAGATTTGGTCAAGCAAACTAGGTGGGACCGATTCGCTCATCTCGGTGAGACCGAAATGTTACGAAGGGGAAACAGAGAGTTTGCATTGCGAACTCGGTGGGACCGATCGCTCATTTCGGTTGGACCAAAATGTTACGAAGGGAAACAGGGAGTTTACAATACCATCTCGGTGAGACCGAGATCCCTATCGTGAGACCGAAAAGACTAGGGTTTTGTGGCAGTGGCTATGTCAACTGAACTCGGTGGCGCCGGATAGAAAGTTTTGGTGGGGCCGAGTTTGACTTTTGGTTTGGGACATATGTGGATATGAGAAAGTGGTTAAGGGTTTTGGAGCATATCACTAAGCATTTTGAGCAAGTAACCCATTAAGCAACACCTAATCCCCTTTTAATAGTATTGGCTTTTCCTATGGACTCAATGTGATTTTGGATCACTAAAAGGTAAAATGTAGAGTATTGAGCTTTAGAGCTTGAGCCAATCTGTTGTCCTTAGCATTTTGAGGGGTCCACTTTTCTAATCCATGCCATGCCAATCATTGAGCTTTCCTGAAATATTTATCTTGAAATAGTATTAGCTCAATGAGCTATATGTTGTTAGGAATTACCAAAACAACCCAAGGATAGTTGCACTTTAAATCTCCCCCTTTTTGGTAATTGATGACAACATATAGATCAAAGCTTCGACAAATGATTATAAGATTGAAATACATCATTGCTTTGAGAAGTATGTGATAAGCAAGAGCTCCCCCTAAATTTGTGCATTATTTAAAATTTGCTTTTGAATGCAAATGCACAATCGATTAGGATCATGGGTCACTCTTCCATGTCACATACATCTTGATGGAGCGCTCAAAATGATAAACATTAAAAACATGCACTCATCACCAAGTAAAGTGAATGATCATATATGGAATATAAGAGATAATATCATCCAAGCAAGCATTAAGGTAGCATATGATCAATCACATGATCAAACAAGTATCTCACACAGACAAAGACATAGTGTATCAACCAAGCGCATAAAAAGGTTCAACTAAAAGAAAGAGAGATAAAAAGCAACACACTCTCTCTTGAAGCCTATGATCTATACATATTTCTCCCCCTTTGGCAACAAGTTGCCAAAAAGTTTGAAAATGCATAGTGCTATGCGTCTCTCAGGCTCGGTCTTCGGGAGGTGATGTAGAGAGAACTCCAAGGACGAAGGCATTTGTTGATGTAGTTGGAGCTGGTGGAGTGGATGCTGGAGGTGGCACTGAAGCTGTAGCTGCTGGTGCAGACAATGTAGCTCTAGAAACAGGTGCATGCACTGCAGCAGACCTCTGACTCTTGGTACTCGCTGAAAAGCATCAGTAGTTGCCTTCCGTTTCCTCTCTTCTGCTTCCTCCTGGAGCTGCTCAACTGCAGTCTGTATCTCAGTTACCTTGTGGTCAAGACCATAAAACTTTGTCTAAACAATCCTCTCTAACTCTCCTGATTCTGAGTCAGAGTGGCCAAGCCCTTCTCAATCCTCAGTGTAGCTTGAATCAGATAGCCCAATTGATCTTGTTTTGACTTGAGGAACACTTGAGATGCTTCTTCTGCACTTGGCATCCTTGCAGCTTCCTCTGCCTTAGCTTTGGCTCTCTTCTCTTGTGCTTGAGCTGATGACAGTTCATTCTCATTCATGACAACTTCATTATCTTCAAATTCAGGATATAGGGGTGGATGCTCCTTGTCCAACAAGTATGTTCCTGTGCCCATCTTAGAATTGATGAGCTCCTGAATATGTGGAGCATACCCATAGCTTCTCTTTTGGTCAGCAGCTACCCTCTTGATTGTCTCTACAATCAGGCTCATGACTTTAAACTTCTGAGGGACATCAAAGATTTGCAGCATGTTGATGGAATGTCCTCTGATCATCTTGTGATCTCCTGACTTGGGTAGCAATGTGTGCCTTAGGATCCAGTTGATGGTAGGCAGACCAGACAACAAGTAATGTACAGATCCAAGCTTGTGAGTCTCCAAAGCTTTATCAGGGATCTCTTTGTACATGTTTGCCATGGAGTTGTGGTCTTTCTTCTTCTTGGCATACACATCCAAGTCATCCTCATGTTCCTCTGGGGCATTGATTAGCTTGGCCCATTCTTCAATAGTGGATTGGTACCTAGTACCTTCAGACATCCATATGATCTTCCCATCTGGGTAAAAGTGAGCACTGGATAGGAATGCACGTGCAAAACAGAGAATTTAAAAACACAGGATTTCTGGCAATCTGGGTGTTTGATTCACAACAATTGGAAGATCACAAAATGCAAAAAAGCATGGTGAGATTAAGTCAAACTACAAGAAAATGTACAGTTTTAATGCTATTATGCTACTATCTCTTAGTCTTGTGCTTGATGAATACGAATATGAAAAGGAGAAGTGGAAATTAGAATTCCTACGGTTTTTATTTCAAGGAGACACTAAAGGAACAAATCCTACAGTTTTCCTTTGCTCCATTCCTTTGCACCAAATTCATGAAAAGTAGTACCATAGGAAACTTTCCAATTCCGATGTTTTTCATCCACTTTTCCTTTCAAGCACTGGCGATTCTAGTAGGCATGCTTGAGCAAGGAAAATCCTACACTAAAAAAATTGTTTTTGTGCTACTTCTATTACTTTGGACCCAGGCCACTGCCATACTAGCTCAACTCCCAGGCCCATCGACAAATACACAGCTCAAACGCACAGAGATAAATAATGATGGCGTTCAAGAGAGTCCATCACGGATACCTAAGTTGCCTGGTACCTCACTGCTTGTCATATAGTAGGATAAAATAATCGTATTTCCCATTACTACGAGTGCTCAGTGGACAATATATATAACATGTAGAGTAAAAAAGAGATGCAACAAGTGTACAACCTCTTTGGCGAAGCCATGTCGATCTCAACGTGATTGGGTTGGCCGGTGAGGATGCTTCGGCTGACTTGGCTGTCGGAGGAGGGGAAGAAGATCTTAGGCGTCTGGAGATGGAGCACGAGGTACTGCTCCGCTGTGATGGAGGGTTTCGTCGTTGGAGCAGCTCTGGTGAGTTGTATGACGCCGAGGCTGAAGCAGGACAAGAGAGACAACGAACAACGTTAACCCGAGTGGAATTCTAATAGCATCTCCAATACATGACGTAAAATACATAACCACAAAGTGCTAGATGTAAAATACATCAGCCGCTCATCTCTGAACTTAACTGTCGAAACTGAATTTAACTATCGAAACTGAACTTAACCGTCGACACTGAATTTAACTGTCGAAACTGAATTTTGCTGTCGAAACTGAATTTTGCTGTCGAAACTGAACGCAGTAGAAAGGTGAGGCTACATGTCGGTCGACTGACTTTTTCATCTCTGGTCAGTCGATTTTGCAGCCGTTGGATACGAAATCAAGGGCCTGCGGTTCATCTTTAACCTCCACCCCCCTGAGCCGGCCAAACAGCAGCCCCCCGCCGCCCGCGGCCGGCGGTGCGCCGCCCCGCCCGCCCCGAAAACACTCCCCACCGCCGGTCCGCCGCCGCCTCGGCCATCCCTCTAGGCCCCCTGTGCCGAGCTTTTTCTCCGGCGATCCCCACGCCACCGCCCCGCCACCGCCCCGCCACCGCCGGCGACCACCACCCCATCCTGAACCCTAAGATAGATAGTGGGGTACCTCTCCGGCGAGCCCCCCTCCCCGATGCGGCTGGTTCTTCCTTCACCCCGGCGGCATCGGAGTGAAGTGTAGCTAAATCGGAGCAGAATCGCAAGCAAGAGCAAGAGCGAGAGCAGCAGCACGAGCAAGAGCAATAGTAAGAGCAGACCAGGCAGGGGACCGAGAGCAAGAGCAGAGTAGCAGCGCGAGCGAGAGCTAAAGCAGCAGCAGGTCCTACTGATGTGGACATCGCCGCGAGGGAGCGACACCGTGGAGGAAGTGGCCAGCGATGCCGCCGTGGATGGAGCCGCGCCGTGTCGGCTCGGGACCGAGCGCTGGTAGCACCGTGAGATCGAATCAAGAAGAAAATGCGGTGATTAGTGTACAACCTCTTTGGTGGCGCCGATTAGGCCGCAACTTCATCCGAGGAAACGGTGATGATGCTGCTCTTCCGGTGGTGCAGGTGAAGACGGCGGTGTGGGAATGGAGGTGGTGCGATAGACGAGGGGAACATCGGGGCAGCTCCTTGGAGGTGGAGGACGGGGTGGCTGGACCGGCGGGACGATGAGATCGACGACGGATCCTCATCCGGTACGGTGGATGAGGGACGTCGAGGTGTTGCTGTGGACAACGTCGTCGGGGAAGAGGCTCCGGCTGGGTGGCGGACGGAGCAGGGTGTGGGGTTTCGTCACGGGTTTTCGCGGCCTCGGTGTATGAATGGGTGGGCGGATGGGATGGCAGTGGGGAACCATGGCTTAGAGACGCGCTTGTCCGAAATGTGGGGTAAGTTACAAAAGTACCCCCACCGATTTGAGGCGGTTCTTTCGGTTCAGGGGTACCACGGGAAATTCGTGTGTCAGGATTTCACAGGAGGTGGGAGTTTTCGCGCGCGTTGTAATTTCGGAATAGCAAGGCGCGGGTTGAGATGGAGGGAGTTGTCGGAGCACAACGAGACAAAGATATATCTTAAATATTTCGGGCTAACAAGGCGCGGGTTGAAGAGGCAGGAGTTTCACAGCATGATAGACAGAGACGCTAGCTTGAATTTTCGGCATAACAAGGCGCGGCTTGAAATTTCGGAAGAACAAGCTTAATTTCGGAAGAACAGTGGTTAAAGAGAACCACTGTTGTTTTGAGGTTTGTGCATTATGCTTAAGTTCAACCATGGAGTCTTCTAGATTATACATGTGGCGAAATCTGGTGGAATCTAGATGATATCCAACGGCTAGTAGTGCTCAAATTTGCCATCTTTGGACCATGGATTCGCCTCATCCAACGACCATCTTTCAAAGTTAAAGTTACCCGCACACAATATAAAAAAATAAAATATAATATATATAGGGGTATAAATATAGATATGTGATGCAAAGCCGCCCATCATCTCCAATTAGAATAGTGTGTCCATGCACGGATGCGACGTGGCCAAATGATGTCTGCCATCGGTATCTCAAATTCAAATCAGTCTGATCTTGTTCAATGTGTATACATTACAACATGCTCGTTTCCAAACCACACCGCGCAGATCTCCGTTATATTCATGCATGCATGGGTTTCAAACATCAGGATCTCTTATTCAAGTATTTGAATTCAACTTTACATTGATTGTGACCTCACCTATTCAGCTATTCTTTTACACCCACACAGTAGTCTTCTCTTTATAATTGTACCACTAACTTTCTCTCGTGCATGCATGCACACACACTACCAGTTGGCATTATCCATCACACGCATGCAATCTTTTTCTTCAGGTCGGTCTCCCATGAAGGCACACACCAACACACATCCCCCTCTCCATCATATCGGGCATTCTTTATCTCTCACACGTGCATGCGCAACGATCGATGTTCCTCTATGTATGTGTGTATATAGCTAGGTGTTTCATAGTTTTCCACACAAACCGATCAATCGATATATCCAGTGAGGTCTCACCCTCTTTCCCGTGTCCAGATCGATCAATCTATGCCTCTCTATATAGGATTAACATATATAGCTAATACACCCACATTAATTATGTATCCAACGTCCCCCTCTCATCACCCATGCCTTCCGCTTCATCTCTCAGACGCGTGCACAATGGCGAAGACAGGGGCAGTAAGGGCCCTGCCCCCTCCCCCCTAACATCACTATATATCAAGGCTAATATGAATGTGATCATTAGACAATTGCTGCTAAAAATGGTTTAATTTCATGAATTGACCCTCCTCGTAAAGGATTAGCAATGCTTGGCCCCCTAGCTCATTTATTTTTCATGGCTCCGCCACTGCGCGCATCAGCGCACGTGTTCGCCCCCTCTCTCTAAATATCGATCTCGCACTTGTGCATTCCTTCATAGTCTCCCTCCACTCGGCCCCTCGCACCATCTTCTAGCCCCCCACCAGATTTTGCCACATGTACAATCTAGCAGACTCCATGGTTGAACTTAAGCATAATGCACAAACCTCAAAACAACAGTGGTTCTCTTTTGTTCTAGAATCTTCCGTATCATAACCGCCCAAACTTTTTTCTAGTTGAATTTCCATTATTTGTTTTTACTTTATGCTTTACAACGCACAATTCCATGAATCATAAAATAGATTAAGGGCTTCTTTGATTCAAAGGATTCTCAAAGGAATTTTGGAGGATTCTAATCATTAGGAATTTTTCCTATCTTGGTTGTTTGATTCGTAGGATTGTAAACCATAGGAATTTTTCCATATGATTTATTTGCACTAGATTTCATAGGAAACATCCCATCCACTCAAACCTCTTTGAAATAATTCTGCGTTTTTTCTATGCACAATCAAACACTCGTACAATCCTGTAGGATTCAAGACGACATTCCACTATAATCCCATGTTTTTCCTATTCCCGCGTTCTTAGCTTTTTTATAAAAACTAATTGATTTTGAATGAGATGAACTATAAGAATTAAACGAAGGACTACATCAGGCATATATGACTCAGAGCTTACATGCTATAGTGTGGTATTTATTCATAATTTGGTTGCAAAATCTGATGCGTGAAATGCACGTGTACCTTACTAGTACTTCGAGTATGTGCAAAACACGTAAATTAGAATACCAATGGCACGCTACACAGTGTCTCTCTTATAGTTCATAAAGCCACGTGGAACATGTGTAGGCGTTGTCGCGAGCTCCTTGCGTGGATTGATCACAGTGACGTGCTGCTGGTTCCAGAAGAATGTACTCGTCCTCCCTGAGCCATACTGGCGGTACATGCATGAAGCGAAGATGTGCACGCACGCCATGCACGCACTCATTCCTCGCACGCACATGCGGGTACACGGGCGGACGCAATTTTGTACCAAGATCCACCCGATGTGATAATTTGACGCGTGTAAAGTCGTAAACTTCATTGATGGTCAATTAATACAGCGCATGCAAATTGAGTGGACGTGAGGGCGGAAGAAAGACATTATTACTCCACTGCGCGCATGCGAGTAGTTAAGTCGTGGGTTGCTAGTAGTACTTCCATTGGTCTCCTTCGTATTCTGTGCTAATTTTTGACAGTAACATAATATTTACGCATTTGAGCAGTGCAGTACTTGAAATTTATGTTCCGCTAAACTCATCGGGGCCGTTTCGGGCCTCGAAACCAAAACCATCAATTAATCTTTACCTTATTCCCATCACATTCGAAAGCCTGCTCACACCTACTAGTAGTGCGTACCAAACCTGAACGTGTTCCCACTATGTATTAGTACTAGTGCTAGTACTTGGGTTATAAAAAGGGGAACTACCTAACCGAAAATCACTCTACCTTTCCTCCTCATAAGTGCTTCTTCTTCGTCCGTCGTTGCCATGGCCGGTGAGCAGAGCTCTAGGTCGAGAACTACTCGTAACAAGGGAGCGACAACCAAGGCTGCGGAAAAAAAGAGAGGGCTCGCCGCCACACAGAGACCTCGAAAGATCTCTCACGGACAGGCGATGGCTCCCAGGAGCGCCCTAGCCACGGAGGCGAACATGCCGAGCCGGCGGAGCTGGAGTCGTTATCCCTCGACGGCATGCCCGATCAGCTCAATAAGCAGAAGGAGTTCATCCAAGGCTTGATGGAGTTGCTGAAGGAGAGCCTGACGACATGCCCGCTGAGCTCAATCAACAGGGGGAGTTGACCACCGGCTTGGTGATGCTGCTGAAGAAGAGCATTGCCTCGGAGAAGAAGGCGACCAGCGAAATCCTGCGACTTCGAGAGGACAATGCGAAGCTCTGCCACGAGATCGACCTGTTGAAGGAGAAGAACGCCGGCTGGAAGAAGCTGCATGAGAATAGTAGTTCCTCGATGAAGATGCTGCAGGCCCTCGCCATGGAACAGAAGGAAGAGTTGGCGAAGCTCCGCATCGAGCACCCGACTACTGTCAAGGTACGTAATATGGCCGTGGAATAGATGATGAAGGCTCGCGTCGAGAAATTCCGCGTCATGGACACAATGATGAAGATGGCGGAGGAGACGCGCAAGGAGATGGAGGTCGTGGAGGCAATTAAGAAGCAATTACGACTCCGCGGAGAATTAGATCATTTGGGGTGATAATCTTCCTTCTTCTTTTGCTCCTGTGTTTCATCTTTTGCTTTGGGTGTTTCACCGCACGTGTCATGTTCTCTGCGAGGCATGAATAGAACAATGTTTTTTTGAGGGAATGAATAGAACAATGCTAACAATGAGATGACTAGCAAATTAGATCATTTTTTATCGCCATATGGCACTAGGCTGCCGTGTTTCATGCTCCTCTATCGCAGTACTACTCCAGTGGAAAACTTGAGTATACCGCACGGTTCTTTGCTCCTCCTCGATCAGGTCGTCGGCGCATTTATACGAGCAGTCAAATCACAAGGCCCTGCCTTCCAGCAGTAATGAGCCGTCAAATCACAAAGGCCCTCGCCTCTCGTGAAACCGACCAAGCTAGACTGTCCCGCCCTCTAGCCTTTTAAAAAATGTATACTTTTGTACAGCAGTAGTAGTATCGATGGATTGCGCCATGGAGCAAAACTTGAAATTAAAAAAAAGGTAGTACATATAGAGAGCGCTTGTCGGTGTCAAAACGGGCGGATCTCGGGTAGGGGGTCCCGAACTGTGCGTCTAAGGCAGATGGTAACAGGAGGCAGGGGACACAATGTTTTAGCCAGGTTTGGGCCCTCTTGATGGAGGTAAAACCCTACGTCCTGCTTGATTAATATTGATGATATGGGTAGTACAAGAGTAGATCTACCACGAGATCGGAGAGGCTAAACCCTAGAAGCTAGCCTATGGTATGATTGTATGTTGTCCTACGGACTAAAATCCTCCGGTTTATATAGACACCAAAGAGGTTAGGGTTACACAAGGTCAGTTACAAAGGAGGAGATACACATATCCGTATTGCCTAGCTTGCCTTCCACGCCAAGTAGAGTCCCATCCGGACACGAGACGAAGTCTTCAATCTTGTATCTTCATAGTCTAACAGTCCGGCCAAAGGATATAATCCGGCTGTCCGGAGACCCCCTAATCCAGGACTCCCTCAGTAGCCCCTGAACCAGGCTTTCAATGACGATGAGTCCGGCGCGCAGTATTGTCTTCGGCATTGCAAGGCGGGTTCCTCCTCCGAATACATCACAGAAGAATTTGAATACAAGGATAGTGCCCGACCCTGCAAAATAAGTTCCACATACCACCAAAGAGAGAATAATATTTCCGCAAATCCAATTTGCTGACTTGTTTTGGCAACACGACATTATGTCACGGCCCGGTGATTATTCGAACCGTTTCCTTTAACTAGCCCCGCACATAACGCGAGGCAGTTTTTTGACATGTCTTGTCAAAGCAGAGATCGTGTCCCCTTATCACGGGATTCTCATCAATACGGGTGTGGGTAACCCAACCGCGCCATCGATTACGGCGCTTGGGGGATAAGCGAGTTTTACTAGGCTAGTGGGGACGCTTAGTTTCGTCCGCCCACATAAAGGGATAAGGATTCACCTTTTCATCCACGCCTTCTTCCTCCTTTGCTCATCCATTTTCGCACACTCGAGCTCTAGCGCCCAAGTCCGCACTTCCCACCTCAACCTTCTCCAACCATGTCTGGAGCGGGAGGCAGGTGGATGGTCTCCTCCGTCATGGAGGGAAATATCAAGAAGCTGAGGAGAGCCGGATACCTGCCCGACAACATCGCGCACTGGCTCCCAGATGAGGGGCAGCTCATCCCCACCCCTGGGCCCCATGAGAGGGTAGTGTTCCTTACCCATTTCCTCCGTGGACTGGGATTCCCTCTCCACCATTCGTCCGGGGGCTCATGTTCTACTACGGCCTGGATTTCCACGATCTGGCCCCGAACTTCATCCTCAACATCTTAGTGTTTATCGTCATGTGCGAGGCCTTCCTCCGCATCAAGACCCACTTCGGCTTATGGCTGAAGACCTTCAATGTCAAGCCGAAGGTAGTGGGCGGCCGCCAGGCGGAGTGTGGAGGCGCCATGGTGGGTAAGATGCCCAACGTTACATGGCTCGAGGGCTCCTTTGTGGAAACCATAAAGGGGTGGCAATCGGGGTGGTTCTACATCACCGAGCCATGTGACCCTGCATGGGCAGCGGCCCTCGAGTTTCGATCTGGCATCCCCACGCGGCTCACCTCCTGGAAAGAGAAGGGCCTGTCCTGGGGTAGTTCCGGAGAGCAGACCGGACTTCAAACATGTATTCAAAACATGGTGAATAAGAAGCTCAAACTCGTCAACGTAGTCCAGGTCATGCTCATCCGCCGGATCCTCCCGTGTCAACAACGGGCCTTCAACTTGTGGGAGTTCGACCCGGCGCAGCACCAAACTCTGAACAGGATCTTCGATACAACACACGAGGATGCCTGGAAGGTGATATTCAAGGGCGCCGAGGTTCCTCCTCCTACTACCGAGGATCGCGGATTCTGCGCGAAGCGCCAAGCCAGCGTGGTAAGTTATTTTACCTCTTACAAGATACTTGTTTTACATAGTTTGACTCTATGTGGGATCTAAGCTCCCGTTCCTTTGACAGGACTGGCAGGAAATGACCGGACAGATCGACTGTCCGGCTCCTTTGCCCGAAGGCCCAGCAAATGCTCTCCTGACGGAGATGCTGACTCCGGCTCCTTACAAGGTGCCAGAGAAGACCAAGAAGGCCAAGGGAACCCAAAAGAGTTCCCGGCACCAGGTGTTATCGGAGTCATCGTCCGATGACTCTGCGGCACACTCCTCCCCCGAAGACGAGGAGGAAGAAGAAGATGCTCCCCCTCCAGGCG
>NC_041386.1:467864784-467890783 GCF_002162155.2 Triticum dicoccoides
GGGTCCAAGAAGGGAAGGACTCTCCTTCCGGACAGTTCCACCTCCGCCGACAAAGGCGAAGACGAGTGGTTGCCCAAGGCCAAGCCCCTGGGGAGATCGTAAGTATTCGGACACCGGAGTAACTCATAGTATTCCTTTGTCGCACTGCTTTCCCTAACACCGAACATGATTATACAGGCCGCCTAGAGCCAGTATCGATGTATCATCGGACGGCTCCCTGGGCTCGTCGGACATGGATAGCGATCCCGTCCCGACCGCCACCTCCCCACATCCTGCAGACGACACCGAGGTGCTGTCTCACGAGGTACCGAGTCAAGGGGAGACAGTCCCGGAGGCGCCTCAAGGCGGCCTCCCGGACTCCGGGAGCCGAGGGGACAAGGCCCCTAAGAGCTCCGAGTTTGGCCCTCAGCCGAACACCGCGCCGAAACCTCTAGTGGTTCCGGGCTCGGGCAGACGACCTCCTTCTAAGAGGGGCGAGACGCCTGTACCGGTGACCTCTGTCCATCCAGAGGTGCCGGACAATCTGCTGGAAGTGCTTCGCGGCGCTTCCATCGACGAGGAGCACCGCACTATCATGAGTGCGGTGATCCAAAAGGTTCAGTCCGCCAAGAGCGGATTGACTGAAGCCTGTGCCAGCCTTCTAACAGGCTTTGAGGTAAGTGTTTAAATATAGGAAAATATTACCGCATAGACAGTAGCCCCTGATGCTCTGTTCGGTGTTCACAAAGAAAAGCCGAACAGAGGATCAAACCATATCACAGGAGTCTAATATGAGTATGTCAATATGCGTATGCAGGCTTCGTTGCTGGCGTCTGCCGCACTAACTGCGGAGGTCGCCGTACTGAAGCAGGACCTTGAGGGGTCCAGGAAAGAGCTCGGCCTTGCCAAGAGGCAGCTCGAGGAGAACAAGGGTAAGTAATACCCTGTCTATAGATATGTATATATGAAAGAAGACGCGATTGCAAAATGACAGGATCATCGTATATTTGCCAGGGGCCACGACCGAGGTGGCAACCCTGAAGCAAGCGCTAACCAAGGCCGAAGATAAAGCGGCCAAGGAGCGCACCGAGCGGGAAAGGCAAGAGGCTCGTGTGGGCGAGGTGTAGCAAGAGCTCCAGGCTCTCGTGACGAAGCACGATGCGTTGGAGCTTGACTCGAAGACGCGAGATTCTGAGCTTGCCGCGGCCCTTGAGAGCGCAAAAAGTGCCAAGGCTGAAGCCCAAAAGGCCCTCCAGGAGATTGATGCAATGAAGAAAATAGCGGCGGGTAAGGCATTCTATATGCAAAGCAAGCATGTGAAAGTAAATTACCGATTACTTACCCGAATACGGAGCTCTCCAGGAGCATTCGCAGATTTGCCCCGCAGCGTGTCGGATGCCGCACGGTTTTACCAGGCCGAGGAGGGAAGCTCAACGGAGAAGCTATTCTGGTCTCTGTATACTGAGACTGAACACCCGATGCCTCTAAGCGACCAGCTAAAGCAGCTGGTCGAGCTACACAAGGCGGCCGAACAGGCTATGAAGGGCCTTATAGTCCGGCTGTGGCCTGGCGACGCCCTTCCGAGCAGCTACTTCGGCCTGGTGAGGCGGCTTGTGGATGCCTGCCCACGGCTGGAGGTCATCAAGCAGTCCGTCTGCATCGAAGGTGCATGCCGGGCTTTCGCCCGTGTGAAGGTGCAGTGGGCCAGGCTAGATGCTGTGAAGCTGATCAAGGAAGGGCCGCCGCAGGGCAAGGAGCATCACACCCCCGAAATTTATTATGAGGGTGTCCTGAAGGGTGCCCGTCTTGTAGCGGACGAATGTTCAAAGGATGTAATATTTGAGTAAACTTGCTTGTGTGATCCTGTATGATGAAAACTTGTTTCATATGCGCTATGCAACGCTTGTGTGAATTTAAAATATTACCTTCTGTTTGGCTGTTTATCCAATCTGAGAGATGGCTAGTCCTCGGCTTCTGCCCCCATGCCACGAGTGCTGGGGTGTTCGAGATAAACCTGGGCACTCTTGTTCCCATGTTTGGGTCCTTCGAGGGAGGTGCTCAGCACAACGAACAAGGCAACCAGACTAATAATGCTTTATCACTCTCACTTAGCCATAGAATTCTATAATTTTAAATTTCGGTGAAGCCCCTGGTATTCGGAAGGCCAAATTCGGGGCGCGATACATGCCTTTAAGCCGGACAGGGCCAGCCCCTCGCTCTAAGAGGCATAAGTCTTTAGGGACTCGAAAATCTCGCTGAACAGCGACCAATCTCTCGCCTTATCATGACAGTCAGATTTAGCTTTCTCTACTGAGGTGCTATGCCCAGCAGAACCGGGGCACAATCGCAGTAGTTCTCATAGCGCTACCTTAGTCGATAGAGCGGAACGTAAGGTACCAAAACATAGGAGCCGGGCAAACCCAACATTTGACCAAAGACATGATTCCGAGCTGATGCATATAGTGCTATAAGTTCGGGGTGCCGCACTTGTGAAAGTGTTCGGACTTTTCACACAATATTGTGGGGTACGTAAGCCCCTGGTGTAGTAGCCGTACCAAAGTGTACGGTTGCAAGGCGTCATTAATGAACACACACACACACACACACACACACACACACACACACACACACACACACACACACACACACACACACACACATATATATATATACAGACGGTCTATTATGCTAATATTAGCAGAATAACTATTCTGCACACCACTTCTGCACTGCACGCTGAACGCAAGTGCACTGCATCTTCTTTACGTTGGGCACTGCAATGCTTCATGGGAGAACTGCTTCATTTCCGGTGTTCCGCCCGCGTGTTCTATGTGGAATCGGGTGTCGCGGGATGATTCAGTTTGTGTCTGCATCTCATTTTAGCTTTATTCTTTCTAATTTACAGGAAAATATACTAGAGTGCTTGCAAATCGAGGGATTTGGCGGACGAGCTTTCTCTGTTCGTTCGTGTTCGCGTCAGATGCGATTTTTTTGTGCTCGGATGTTGTTATTTAGTAGGAATTGTTTGATTGCGTTCGTTTTAATCGGTCCGTTCACTCTATAATTTGTTAATTTTTAGGAGTTAGTTTTCAATTTCTTGTTATTTTGGTTGTGCGAGCGGGTGAGCTTCGTCCGCTCCTCTGTTCTTGTTGATTTTTTTGATTTTTGCCCGTCCACGCGTGTTTGAATATTGTAATTACTGTTGCTGTAGGTTTGAATTCATTGTATTGCGGGTATAATTGTCATTTTTTGAATCGCGGTTTTTAAATGAAAGGTGATGCTGTTCATCAAGTTGCCATGTCTTCCATGTAAATTTTTGCGGGTGTATTTTTCGATAGTTTAGTGGCTGTACAATTTTTAGGCGAGTTATGGAAGTGCGAGTGAAATTGACACCTCTATCAGTCTATCACATTGTCTGTAGTTTCAGTGCTTTAATTTTATTTGTTGTAGTCGCGGCATATGTTGTAGTGCACTGCATTTTCTTTGGTAGCGTACTTCGTTGTAGCTGTATTACAGTGGTTATGGCTGTTTATGAGATTTCTCCTTTTCTTAAACTACATTCTGTGTTCTAGATGACTACATAATATGCATTTCTGTACTGCATTAGCAGTGTTGTTAATTTTCTATTCTGCTATTAGAATGGATGGTCCATGATACACTTGTGTTAGCTGAATAGTTATTATAAGATTTTTTTTGAACTGCATACTATGATAATTGTTTTTGAACATCGTATGTTAAGTGCAAAGTTTCTACCATTTGCATTTCCTTGTTACTGTTTCAGATGGCTGCTTTTTGTTATTATTAGTATCACACTATGTGTTCGAGAGAACTGCATTACTGCCAATAGCAACTTTGTCTAAAAAGGATGATAAAATGACGTAGTTGAGGTTGCATACTTTAAATAGGCATCGTTCAAATTGTCTGTTGGACATAATTTTAAAAGCATACAACATAAGCAAAGCATTAGAAATATTGGTTGCTTCATATTAGACAGCGTGGAGTGCAAATATTGTAAACTTGATGGAGTCTTCTTCTTTGTAGAAAAAGACCATGGCCACTTCTCCGGCCTCAAAGCCATTCTGGGAGACAAAATCTTTCCAACCAGTAGTTATGTTGATGTAGTCTTCAGAGTCGATGTGGTAGTCAGCTTCCATGTCTCCATAGCCATTCTTGTGTTCTGTCTCCAAAGTAAGCTTCCCTGAACTCGGAGCATGAAATTTTATTGTGGATGGCAGTTTCTGCATATTGTAATGGGTGGAAAAAGAATTTGTAAGTAAACAACAAATGTTTTTGTTTTATACTTATTATGATTTGTTTATGTTTACTTAAATAGTTACATACATATGATTGTATTTTGTAAAGTAGTTGCAATGTATGAACAAGCTTATATACGCAATTGACTCCTAGTTTTACTGGGATATATATTATACTGCAACATGTGTGCACTGCAATGTCAGTAACAGTGTACTTCTCCAGCATGTTAAGATAACTGCAACTTATCTACTGACCCTTTTTTTGTACATATGTCGATACATGGTGTGGTACTGAAGAAAGATAGGTGGAAGCATCTAGTCTTAATAGCTAACAGATCTGAACAAGAATACAAATTCTGTTTTGTATTTTTGTTGATATTACTGAACAAATTGATTGAACTATATATTCAGATGTGTATTTGCAGTCTAGATTATGTGCAAAAATTGTGAGTGGAAAAACATACCCAACTTTCCTGTAGATCTGCGGTTGTGAGGCGATGAAGAAATGGCCCACAAAACCCCCTGTTGTGTATCATCAGGCAGCCGAGCATGCTGCGCCACTCGGTGTTGGTGAGCTATAGGCCTTCTGCGTAGACGCATGTGTCTGCTACCAGAGCCATCCTTGCCAAGCACCCGCACTTACAGTCCATGGCGGGTTCAGTGGAATTCCAGAGAAGAGCTGTGGATGGGATGAACCCTAGATCTACGTTTTGAGGAAAATGAGGAACGGGGGGAGGAGTTGTGTTAGTCTGTAGCATGAATGGATAAGTTTCTATGCAACCAATCGAGCAATGGAAGTAACAAATGGTGTGGTTGGCGTTAGGTGGTGGATTGGGTGTGATTCAGTGAACACGAATGCATTTAAGAAGCAACATGACTGCTTACTTGAAAGTAGCAAACTGCATTGTCATATCACAGCGAACTACGAACGCGTGGTTGGGCCTGTGTTTGTGTATGGTATGTAGCATTTTTTTATTTTCAGTGGCCTCTTTTTTTTGTTGGCCCTATGTTCTGGTAGTGAAGACGCAATTGGGCCCAGGTCAGCCTGTGAGCACACGGCTGGTTCCCGGTGCGCTGTGTGCGGTCTAATGTTTAGTCCCACCTCGCGCGCGGAAGGCGCGGCCGACATGTTTATAAGCGGTGGCGAGGCATCTGTGTCAAATTCCTCTTGTTACTTATTTGGGCACTTAAACACGGCGCTCGCAGCTGTATGCTCTCTGACCTGTGGGCCCATGTATGGCCGGCCCCATGCACTGTGACTCAGAATGACTCGCCTTCTGTGGGCGTAGACCTATTACGAGACTGGCTGGGGCCGGTGCCACCTGGGTGGTCATTTTTTCTTTTTCTTTTTCTTTCTTAGGTGTTTTTTTCAATGTCGGGAGCTTGCACTGCATTGATCAGGGTTTTGTACTGCATGTGTACGCATTACGTACTGCATGTACAGTTGCCATTTTTTTGTTTCCGTATTTTTGCTATTATGTAATCTTTTTTCCCAATGTACGGGAGTGCACTGCTTAGTAAATCATACGCGTAATGCGTTGATTATGGTTTTGTACTGCACGTTCATATATTTTTGTACTTCATTGATTATTTACGTGTTTGCGTTTTTCATTTTTTGGTTTTGCTCTTATGTATTCTTTTTTCAAATTTAGGTTCGTGCACCGCTTTGTTGGGTATGTTAAGACTTCATTGGACAGATTCTGTACTGCATTCGTACACAACTTGCACTGCATGTGTCCTGTTTGCACACTGCAACTCTTTTTTCGTTTTCTGCACTGCTCGAATCTAATGATACATTAGCAGACAACAGAAAACAAATTATCACAGATATTCTGTACGACAATTTCATCACCAGCAAGCTAAGTTGAACAGAAAGCAAACTAACATAATCAGAGTTCATCATTACAAAGTGATTGTGCATGGCAAGCAAACTAGGTTCAGCACACAAGCAAACTAACGATGCATAAGAAAACAACAGAAAGCAAATTTGATGATAATTCTAAAAGAACGCTGGCATTGTTGGGTCCTGGCCGGCACCATCTTCTTCTTCACCAGTCAGGCTCTCCCCATCCCCAGCTGCTCCTGGCGCGCTTCTTAGGGGGCTCCTCCTTCTCCAGCTTTGCACGGCGAAGGCCGTCCTGGGTGAGGGTGATGCGGTTCCATATCTCGTACGCTGCGTAGGCGTCCTTTGCCGCGTACTTGATGTGCCTCCTGGACAGAGGCAGGATGGCCCAGCGCTGGCGCTTGTCGTCGGTGATCTTCTTCTTCATGTTGTTGTAGTAGTCGTCGATGAGCACGCCGGAGACATCTCCGAGGGAGTCCAACGGCTTGGTTGCCTCGGGCACCCTCCACTCCTTCTGGATGTCGACGAAGTTGGCGACCTCCAGTTTGACGCGCTCCAGCCTGGTTTTGTCGCCGTCGATGGAGAAGCCTGCAAAGGTGTACCTGGGGTCGGCGAGGAAGTTGTCAAAGACGGTGCACCTTTCACTGTCGCTCATTTGGAAGAGCAGCACCGGGTGATTCTTGTCGATGGAGAGCTGGCAGAGGGCGGGTTTCTGCGTTGCTTCAGGGTCGTTGTCGTACTCGAGATCAATGCCGACAATCTTGTGGCGCTGGAGGCTGAGGTGGCGCTCGTACTGCGCGAGGGTGATCGCCATCTGCTTCCTGTCGTTTGTGTGGATGACATGCAACTTGGTGTTGCCGTGCGCCTCCACGGCGTTGTCGCCCTTGTACTCGTCGGTGAACGTCATCGCCGGTGGCAAGGCTTGGTGCTTTTGGTGGGAGCGCAATGGATACTTGTGTTGTTTGTGGATGAGAAGGCCTTTGGCAGGGGTCTGAATTTAAGGGGAGGGCGCGGGGTGGGATGGCCTCGTCGGATGAACTGCACGATCGCGCTGATGATGCGGTTGTGCGGATCGTGGGTTGGTTTTTGCATCTGTGATCATGGGCTTGTGGCGATGGAACTGCTCCGATCGGGTGGATGTATGCGAACGTGGGGTTTTTTAAGGTGGGTTTGTTTTATTTTTGATCAGGACATTTTTTTAACCACCACCTTCTTCTATGCGAAGGGGCATTTTGTCATGTTTTATAGATGTATACTGCGTGACAACGTAACTGCATTGATTACACTTACGCACTGCGTTGCGTACAAATCAGAACTGCAACATTGTATACATGTGTGTACTTCATCGTTTTTTGCGTGTCTTTGCTATATGCTTCGGCGGTCTGCATTGCGCAACGGAATGCACTGCATACTTCTACCGCACCGTACTGCATCTTGTTTTTGCCGGTACTTATTGCAGTCCCTTGCATGGGACGGGTAGGGAAATGGGAGGGAGGGGGGGGGGTGGCCCCCCCCACTTTTTTTTGAACTTATTGTTTTTTCTTAGTCGGTTTTGTTGGGCCTGTGTTCGGGTAGTTCAGAGACGCATGTACATTGTCAAATTTTATGTGGCTGGGGCTGGTATCATTTGGGTGATCAGCTTTTATTCTTTGTATGCTTTTTAATGTCGTGGAGTGCACTGCTTTTTGGTAAATCATCGGTGCACTGCATTGATCATGGTTATGTACTAGATGTGAACTTCATTCCTTACTGCATGTACAGTTCTCATTTTTGTTCCCGTGTTTTTACTTTTTTTGTAATCTTTTTTTTCGAATGTACGGGACTGCACTGCTTAGCAAATTACGACTGTACTGCATTGTTTATGATACTGTACTGCACGTTCGTGTACTTGCGCACTGCGTTTACTTTTTCCGCGTTCGCGTTTTTCTTCATCCCGAAAAAGAAATGCATAATGGCGTACTACATCCCGTATAGAAATGCACTGCATTTTTCCAGCAGTGCGTACTGCATTTGTTTTTTGCCTGTGCTTACTTCACTTTACGGGAGGTTTAAGGGGAGAGCGGAGGGGGGGGGCACATTTTTTTGTGTGGCACTTAATTGAAGGTAGACTTTTTTTCGGATGTGTTTTCTTAACATGTGTTTTGTTTTTGATTTTAACTTTTTTTACGAACTGTATGTATTTTATTTGTTGTTTTACCGTTTGAACTTCATGATTCTTCACAGAGAACTACATCATGTTTTTTTGTTGTTGTTTAGTAATATGTGCGTTTTGATGTAGACTGGCTTATTTTGTGTGGGCTGTTTTTGGGCCGGCCCGTTATTTGTGACCCGTTTTGCGACACGCGGGCCTCCTACGTATCGTTTCCAGGCTATTCCACCGCTCCGCTGTCAGAGAAAGAGACCGAGAACAATCCCCTCTCCTCTCTTGCAGTTTCTCCCGAGGCATCTCTCCCTCGGGCAAAACCGCCGTCGCGCACAGCAACCGCCATCGCCCGGAGAACTGCCGCCCTCAAGAGGTCCTTATTCCTGCATTCGGCGTCGCTGTCCGCTCCGTGAGCCCTTGCCGCCGCGCTCCCGCAGCCCTTTCCTGTCTGTTCCCGTCGCCGCCCCCTTCCCCCTTCCCGCCGCCGTCGCCGCACACTTTTCTTCTGTACGTTTCACTTGGCTCGGTGTTGATTGTCCCCTCGCCTTGTTTTTGTGATTCTTGTTGTTGCTGTAGCTCTTTTTGGTTGTGTAATTTTCCGTAGGCAGTCGATTTTATCTCGTTTTGAAGTCGATAGTTGTGTGTAGCAATGCGGATCTAGGGTTTCGTGAGATTTTCGCTGATTTTGTTGCTTATGTCTGTCACTTCATCCTTTGTGTTGCAGGGAAACGCTATGTCTTCGCCGAGCAGGCCGGGAGAAGGAGTTCAGGGTATGTGGAGTGCTTATTTGTTAGGCTTTGTTTATTTTGTTTGGTGTTTATCTAGTTTCTAATTCATCCTGCATATTGGGTTATGCTCTGTTAGTTGTCATCGTTCATTTGCATTATTTTGTCATGTGATGTTTTTGTAATTTCTTTTTCCTTGTTTTTTTTTGAATCTAGCAGGTGATTGCAGTGCTCATAATGATACACCAATTGTCTCTCCTTGTCCTGGTGGTAAGGATCATGGTGTCGAGGGAGGACATCAAGTGAATTCGCCGATTGAATCTTCTCCTATAAGTGTGGCCCCTTCTTCTGGTATGCGATTAATTTGTTTATTTTTGTGTATGCTTTGTTTTATCTAGTTCGACATTTTTGTTGCGAATATCCGTGAATTTAGTATATGCAGCACTGCATTTTATTTTTGTATGTGAACTCCAGTGTATGTACTTGTGAATTGCATTGTTGTTTTATTCAAGTTTTTTGTACAATGCATTATTTTTTATTTTGAGTTTATGGTTGAGCACTACATTTATATGTCTAACTGTACTGCATTTGTTCTTTTTGTGCAATTTTTAACGAGCATAGACAAACTTTATTTTGACGCAGTGTCTGTTTTCCATGCTGGGGCGACTGGGTTTGAGGAGGTTACTCAATTGATTGACCGTTATTTTGCAGAGGGTAATGTTGGTGTGAGCTTTGATCAGAGACGTCCTATCTTGTCTGAAACACAGTCGCAGTCTGTTGATGGTACAAAGGAAGTTACATAGGATTGGATGGTCCCGGAATAGCTTCGTCAATATGAGTTGAAGCAAAGCAAGAAGAAGTTGAGGTTTGAAATTGAGTCAAAAGAGTTTGCTGAAAAGGAGAAGCAGAGGAGAACTGCAGATGGTGCCAAGGGTGGTAAATTTGGCAAGGTGAATAAGAGGTTGAGTACTATTGCTGAGGAAGGTGGTACACCTCGGCGGAGTCCACGTGTTGCTGGAATGAAGAAGAATCTTGGCAAGAGAACCGCTGAAGTTGGTGGAAGTGATGATCCTCAGCGCAAACGACTACATGTCACTGAAGGTCCCAATTCTGATGACGACGACTTTGTGCTTGCTGATTATGTGAAGGGTGTTCATCCTTCTAGACGCAAAGACTATGGTTCATCTAAGAGTGTACCCAAGCGTGCCCATGATGATGTCGACGGAGATGTTGGTGGTGATTCTGGCGAGGAGGTGGATGCTGCTCCAAAGGTTTGTTGAAGTGCACTGCATTTGTTTCCTTAATTTGTTATTCTTTCTGTATTTTCTATGTCTCTTTTTTATGCCTAATCTTCTAATGTGGACTGCATTTCCCTTTACACAGAGGAAGAAGTCTAGTAAGAGCAATGCAACTGAAGATGATGGTGAGGGAGATGATTCTCGATTTAACAAGACCGTGCGTTTGTCGCTTCCCACTGTTTGCAAGGCTGCTTCTTTGTTGAAAGAGGTGCATTGCAGCCATGTTAGGGATGCTGGATTTGGTGTTGTCTTTGATCTGACAGTAAAGAAAAATGTGTCGCGCATTCTTATGTGCTATTTGATGGGAGTGATTGACCCTGCCACTATGTTAATGGACTTTGGGAATGGCAGGGTTCTTTGAATCAATCGTGATGCAGTTCATCACATTTTTGATTTACCTATGGGACGTCACACTGCACCCATGCCTGCTTCCAGCGGTCATGATGAATCATTGACTACCCTCAAGGATGAGCTTGGCTTTGACCGTTCAAAAAGTATAGGTGTCAAGGACTTGCTTGAGAAGTTGAAGGTGTTGGTGGAGGAAGATGATTATGTGAGTGTTGACCTTGCTGTGAAGGTGTTCTTCCTAATACTCTACCAGAATTTGCTGTGCCCGGGGCCTGCAGTTCGTTTGGGTAGAGTTGCTGCGATGGTAGAGAACATGGATTATGCGTCTATGGCTCAGATGGACTTTTGTCAGCTTGTTGTTGATGAGTTGCAGGCAGCTGTGGTTAGGTGGCAATCAGAAGGCAGCAAGCAGAATTGTGCAGAGGGTTGTGCCATTGTCCCCCTGATTATGTATCTTGACTGCTTGAAGCTTCGCAAATTTTCAGTCATGCACACGTTGACGCCACGCGCGTCATACCTGATGACCAAGGACCTGATGAAGTTGTACAATGAGGATGTGCTTGTGAAGGGAAAGATTTACTTGGAAAGTTACAAATTTGGGAAGCTGCCGGTTAGTGCAGCTGATTTTTTAATATCAGATTTTAAAAAAAAAATGTGCAGTCATTATAAATGTGAACTCTTCTAGTACTCACATGTGTACTTCTCTTTGCGTGTTGTCTTTTTTTGAAGTGGAAGGCGTCAGGTGATATTGTGTACAACCGTCCTGTTGCAGTTGTACACGGCAGCTCTGATGCGGGGCCTAGCATTCATGATAGGTTTTATGAGCCTATCTGTAGGCAGCTTCCTGCCTGTGATGATGAGGTGCCGCATACGTGGTTTCATGCCTCGACAGATGTTTGAAAATGCAAGCTCTTATAAATAGACATTTGTTGGCGGCAAAAAGCATGAGCAGATTGATGAGCTTCTTCTGAAGGTTTTGAAGCTGACTGAAGATTTGCCAACCTCTGGTGACAGGTTGAGGACAGTTGCTGTTTTTTTCCCTGTTGGCCATGGCCCACGAGATGAAGATATTGTTGCTGCTCACAATTTTGATTGTGGTGTGATTGAAAGCCTGAAGATTGCAGTGACAAATGTTCGTTCTTCGTATGCTCAATTGAGACATTCACAAGAAGAAAAATGCAGTCGGTATGAGAAGGATGCTGGGCATATTGTGGATGAAATGATCCATCAGGACGCTGGCGTTGGCGCTGATAATGTATGTTCTAGGTTTTTTGTGGCTTTGGACCTCTTTTTTGTGTATAATGTTGACTTCTCCTCACTATTTTTGTTTTTTTGTTATTGGCTGGAGTGGAATCTTCTGGTGTCGATGGAACTAGAGACGATGGAGTTCGTCAGGTATAAATACTCTGCCATGTCTGTTCTGCCATGCTTCCCTTTTTATTTGAACTTACATTTGTTTGGTTCCCATATTTTTTATGTGTACTTCTCTATTGTGAAGTGTGTACTGCTTGTGCATAGTTGGAGTTTTTTCTTTTTCGGTCGGTACCATCTTATTTCTCGTTTTTGGTTTGTTCTATGCCCGTAGACTGGTGTCGCTGCTCGTGATGTGCACAAAGAGACTTACGATTGCTCTGGGAAGGATGAGGTCTTGGGTGATGCAGCGTCCCCTCTGGATGTTGTAGCTGATAAAGTATAGTCTTATTACTTGTTCTGTTAGTGGGTTGTAATCTAATTTTTTGTTGTCTGTTATAAACTTGATTTACGCTGTTATGTTCATCCATATGCATTTTCATTTGCGTATGTTAGCTGCAATAGTTTTACATGTGTGATCTTCACTGTTTGACAGAAGTGAACTGCAGTTCTTTTTGGCATGCGTGATCCATACTTATTTACGTACGTGAGCTTCAGGATTTAACATAACTGAACTGCAGCGTTTGTCAAAGCGAACTGCAATTTTTTTATGTATATGTGGGTTGCAGTTGTAGTTGTGTTTGACACGCGTATGTTGGTGTTGTTTTGCATATGTGGACTGTAGTTGTTATGTGTATGTTGCCAGCAGTCTTTTGACATAAGTGTGCTGTGTGTTGTTGTGTTGGTTATCCCCATGCTTATTTTTGTGTTACTAGGTGTTTTTTAAACTTTCCATAGGTTGGAGAACAAAACCTGGAAGTCCACGTTGATCTGAATCAGGGCAGTTGTGCTGTTGATGGCCGTGTCAGTGTTGATGCTTCTGTATCGGTTGCCGTTGAGTGTGAAGATCCTTCTGTAGCTCAAGGATCCCATGATGCTGTTCCCACCAGTCGGCATGAAGATTCTGATGTTGGCATTGAAAAGCCACCGGATAATGTTGCCCCTACTGCTAGTGTTGTTGCTTCCCCTGTCTCTCTGGTGTCCAATGATGTTCCGGAAGTATCGATAGTGGAGCCTCATGTAGTTGAAGTATCTAAGGAAGCTGTTGTTGACCAGACTATTGTAAATCGAGAGAATGCTGATGTTGCTGCAGAAGGAAAGTCTAGTGAGGTTGTGGTGGATTCGTCGCAACCTATGCAAGAAAATATTTTGCTCAGTTCTGAAGAACAGCAGCCTGAAGACTCTGACACTGTAGGCAAGAGATTTTTTTTAACGATGCAGTTTGATGTTTTTCTCATTCATGTTGTTTAATTACTATGATATCTATATTATATGTTTAATGATAAGTGAAACTTTGATCTTTTGTCTATAATTTTCAAAATAGCTAGCAGAATTCCCTTATCTTAATATTTAAACTTCATTGTTTGTATAAGTGAACTTCATCTTTTTTATTACAGATGATGAACTCCCTGTACACCGTCGAGCATTGATCCAGCTCTTCTGAAAAGATACAATGAGTTGTACGCTGCTGTTACAAGGGATCGGAAGGACAAGAAGAAGAAGTATGGTTTTTTAGAAATTGTTTTGTTCATATGTATTATCTAATTTTTGTATTTACCCGTTTTTATTTGTTGTTATTTTTTTTAGTATCTTATGTTTGAGTTTTTCATGAAAAATTCAGGGACATGATTGCTTTTAAAACTGAGATGGGTGATATTAGCATTGGCGAAGTTGGTCAATCCTTTTGGGATAAAGGGATGCTCACTACAAGGCTTGTAGATCTTGGGGTTTCTTTGCTAGTAGATAAGTTTAAGAGATCTCCGACAATGGTTGTCCCATACCATATTTGTGTAAGAATGCAGAAATTTTTGTTTTATTTTTTTCATTTTCTTTTCTGATTTCGTGCGACGACTTGTTTTGCTTATTTGATTTTTGGTTTTGATTTGCAGACAAATATTTGGAATGGTGGTACTGTAGGCAGGAGTGTTAAAATGATGTTCTCTTCAAAAGCCGAGGAGCGTGTTGATAAAAAGGATATGGTGAGAGACGTTTTTATGTGTATTTTGCCTGTTTTGTTTTTATAGCGTTCTGTTTTTTCTTGTTATAATAATTTTATTTATTTATTCATGCTTCCAAGAGGTCCTTTTTGCAACTTTTGATCCGCCAGATATGAGGGATGGTGTTGGTCATTATTGTGTAGTTGCGTTAAATGTGAAAGAAAGGCGGTTTGAATTTCTTGACTCGCTCAACAAACCTGGTAGCCCTTATGCGGTCAGGGTTTTTAGGAGGATGGTTAAAAATATCAAGCATGCATGGAAAGAAGGTAGCTTGAGTTCTGATGAGCCGCTAAATCCTCCCACACTTGATGGATTTGTGTTGAAACATGTCATTGTCCCATTGCAGCCAAATGGGTGCGTTCTTTACAGCCCTTCTGTATCATACCGTTCAAGTTTTTTTTCACTTAATTTTTGTGAAACTGATGTTTTTTATTCTTTTTGTTGCAGGCATGATTGTGGATTCTATATGTTTCAATTCTTGCAGACATGGGATGGTGTTCGAGTTGCTAAGTTTGGGGTGGAGCACATTGGCTACATCAGAAAGGCCATGCTCTATAGCTGGCTAACATCGAGGAAGTGTTGCCTTGATTTAACATCACTTCTAATTTTTGCAGATAAAGGTTGTTTTATTGAACTTCTTTATCCTCGCTTTATTTTATTTTTGACTACTGCTTGGTTCCGCTTCTTTATGGGCAAGTGGGCTGCATTGTTATTTATATGTGGGCTGCATTGCTGTATACAAGTGCGGGCTGCATTGCTGTAGAGAAGTGGGCTGCATTGTTCTTTTATATGTGGGCTGCATTGCTGTATACAAGTGCGGGCTGCATTGCTGTAGAGAAGTGGGCTGCATTGTTATTTATATGTGGGCTGCATTGTTGTATACAAGTACGGGCTGCATTGCTGTAGAGAAGTGGGCTGCATTGTTCTTTTACATGTGGGCTGCATTGCTGTATACAAGTGCGGGCTGCATTGCTGTAGAGAAGTGGGCTGCATTGTTATTTATATGTGGGCTGTATTGCTATATATAAGTGCGGGCTGCATTGCTGTATACAACAGTGGGCTGCATTCTATTTTTTCTCTATACATGTTTTTTGGTTTTTGTGTTTTGTACTGAGTGCTTCCATGTTTTTTCTGCACATTTTTAGGTTTTGATTGGGGGCTTCATGAAGGCTGTACGTCACTGTTTGAGTCCTAGGGTTCTGATGTGGTTATGGAGGATTGTGTCATTGAAATCTCTCCAGATAATTCTGGTTTGAACACAAATGTGGCGTCTGGACCTGATGGTGGAAGTGTCTCTCGACCTAGCTCTCCACACAATGTATATGATGTTGATGATGATGATTTTGTTACACCTGTCAACCAAGCGCACTGCATGCGTTAGCGCGAGGCCGAGCAGGGGGTGGGGAGGGGGGGTCGTGACCCCCCTCCACATCCCCCTGCGAGGCCAAGCCTGGAACGAGCCGGAGCAGGCGGCGACGCGGCTTGCCGCGGCGCCGCATGCGTAGGTGAGTCCATCATACCCCATCGCCCCCTGTCTATCTTAGGGTGTGTGGGGTCCGGGTGGGTTTTTGCGCGCGTCCCCTTTGATGGGCCCCTTGTCGTTCTTCATTTATGTATTGGGGCCCTTGTCATTTGTACTGCTTACACCAATGTTGAGTACTGCACTTCGTGTAGCAAGTGTGTGTGTTGGGGCCCTTGTCGTTCTTCATTTATGCATGTACTGCACTTCACGCATACACTTGTTGAACTGCCTTATGTTTGTTCTATGAACTGTATTCACGTTTGTTTAGAAAGGTATACGGATATATCAATATTAATTTTTATTTTTATATAATTACTATTTTTTGTGGACTGTTATGTTTTGTATGTGCAAAGTATGTTTTGGTGTCACTCATTAAATTTTTCAAAGTTGTGTAGATACTTGTTCTAATGCAAACTAATTTTTGCGAAAGCAATTGATCACAAGCAATAGACATTATCAAAATCTTGCATACATGAAACAAAGAACAACAAAACGGACTGTATTGAATTATTATTTTTATTTTTCTGCCCTATGTGTTTTTTTTCAATGTTGGAGTGTGCACTACATTGATCAGGGTTCCGTACTGCATGTGTACGCATTGCGTACTGCATGTATAGTTGCCATTTTTTTGCTTCCGTCTTTTTGCTATTATGTAATCTTTTTCCCAATGTATGGGAGTGCACTGCTTAGTAAATCATACATGTACTTCACTCATTATGGTTCTGTGCTGTACTTTCGTGTACTTCCGGACTGTATTGAATTATTTTACGTGTTTTTGCGTTTTTCTATTTGTGGTTTTGCTCTTATGTATTCCTTTTTTCAAATTTATGTTCGTGCACTGCTTTATTGGGTATGTTAAGACTTCATTCGACAAATTCTGTACTGCATTCATGTGCAACTTGCACTACATGCGTCCTGTTTGCATTATGTACGACAATTTCATCACCAGCAAGCTAAGTTGAACAAAAGGAAACTAACATAATCAGAGTTCTTCATTACAAAGCGATTGTGCATGGCAAGCAAACTAGGTTCAGCACATAAGCAAACTAACGATACATAAGCAAACAACAGAAAGCAAATTTGATGATAATTCTAAAAGAATGCTGGCATTGTTGGCTCCAGGCCGGCACCATCTTCTTCTTTACCAGTCACGCTCTCCCCATCCCCAGCTGCTCCTGGCGCGCTTCTTGGGGGGCTCCTCCTTCTCTAGCTTTGCACGGCGAAGGCCGTCCTGGGTGAGGGTGATGTGGTTCCATATCTCGTACGCTGCGTAGGCGTCCTTTGCCGCGTACTCGATGTGCCTCCTGGACAGAGGCAGGATGGCCCATCGCTGGTGCTCGTCGTCGGTGATCTTCTTCTTCAGTTGTTGTAGTAGTCGTCGATGAGCACGCCGGAGACGTCTCCGAGGGAGTCCAACGGCTTGGTTGCCTCGGGCACCCTCCACTCCTTCTGGATGTCGACGAAGTTGGCGACCTCCAGTTTGACGCGCTCCAGCCCGGTTTGTCGCCGTCGATGGAGAAGCCTGCAAAGGTGTACCTGGGGTCGGTGAGGAAGTTGTCAAAGACGGTGCACCTTTCACTGTCGCTCATTTGGAAGAGCAGCACCGGGTGATTCTTGCCGATGGAGAGCTAGCAGAGGGCGGGTTTCTGCGTCGCTTCAGGGTCGTTGTCGTACTCGAGATCAATGCCGACGATCTTGTGGCGCTGGAGGCTGAGGTGGCGCTCGTACTGCGCGAGGGTGATCGCCATCTGCTTCCTGTCGTTGGTGTGGATGACGTGCAACTTGGTGTTGCCGTGCGCCTCCACGGTGTTGTCGCCCTTGTACTCGTCGGTGAACGTCATTGCCGGTGGCAGGGCTTGGTGCTTTTGGTGGGAGCGCAGTGGATACTTGTGTTGTTTGTAGATGAGAAGGCCTTTGGCAGGGGTCTGAATTTAAGGGGAGGGCGCGGGGTGGGATGGCCTCGTCGGATGAACTGCACGATCGCGCTGATGATGCGGTTGTGCGGATCGTGGGTTGGTTTTTGCATCTGTGATCGTGGGCTTGTGGCGATGGAACTTCTCCGATCGGGTGGTTGTATGCGAACGTGTGGTTTTTTTAAGGTGGGTTTGTTTTATTTTTGATCAGCACATTTTTTAACCACCATTTTTTTCTATGCGAACGGGCATTTTGTTATGTTTTATACATGCATCCTGTGCGATAATGAACTGCATTAGTATATAGTCCTGCACTGCATCTTCTAGAATTCAGTACTGCACTTGTCTATACATGTGCGTACTTCACTGTTTTTTGAGTTTATTTATTCGTGTAGGGGTAATCGGGAACTGGATTGCCATACCTCACTGCATCGTGTAATGTAATGCACTGCATTGTTTACAGCTACGTACTGCATCTTGTTTTTGCTTGTACCTACTGCAATCGCTGGTACGGGACGGGTAGGGAAAGGGGGGGGGTGTCCCCCCCATTTTTTTAAACTTATTGTTTTTTCTTAGTCGGCCTTGTTGGGCCTGTGTTCGGCTAGTTTAGAGACGTACTTGGGTCCAAGTCGGCCTGTGAGCACGGCTTGGTTCCCGTTTCGCTGTGTGTGCGTCCTAATGTTTAGTCCCACCTCGCCCGCGGAAGGCGCGCCTGACCTGTTTATAAGCGCTGGCGAGGCATTCTGGTCGAACTCCTCCGTATACTTATCTGGGCGCTTATACACGGCGCTCTTAGCTATATGCTCTATGACCTATGGGCCCATGTGCAACCGGCCCCATTCACTGTGGCTCAGAACGACTCCCCTTCTGTGGGTGCAGACCTATTTCGAGACTGGCTGGGGCCGGTAGCACCTGGGTGGTCAATTTTTTTCCTTTGTTACTTTTTCAACGTTGGGGCGTGCACTGCTTTTTTAGTAAATCATGCGTGCACTGCATTGATTTAGTTTCAGTACTGCATGTGCACGCATACCGTACTACACATTTTCTGGGCTACATTTTTGTGCACTGCATCGGTATCATTTTTCTTTATTGTTTTTCCTCTTTCATATCCTTTTTTCTTAGTGTATGGGTGTGCACTGCTTTTGTGCTCCTATGCGCACTGCATTCGTCATAGTTCTGTGCTGCAGGTGTACACATTTTGCACTGCGTGCATCCTCCTTTTGCCAAAAAGTTGTGACTGGCTATGCCAATGCTGCGAAAGTGCTTCTCTTTTGCTTTATTTATCATGTACTGCACTTCATCCACACATATAGTGAACTTCCTGGTACGAATTTGGAGAACTGCACACATAAAATGGTGTGTGGATTATAATTTTTCAGAGTATTATTTTTTAATGATATGCGGTTTTGTTCGTGGGAATTGCTGCAGTCAAAGTACACCTTCTTTTTTCGTTCCTTTTTCTTTGGTAACATAAGCCTTTATTGATTGTCCTTTATTCTTGGGAACATAATTTCCATTAAGTCCCCTTTAATTTTCAGTTTTGACCTTTTTGCATTCCTCTTATATAAATGAAGGCTAACTTATACCCTTCCTTTGCATTTCATTTCTGCGCTAGCCACAAGTTCTCTCCTTTCTCCA
Organism: Triticum dicoccoides; assembly: GCF_002162155.2. NCBI lineage: Eukaryota > Viridiplantae > Streptophyta > Magnoliopsida > Poales > Poaceae > Triticum > Triticum dicoccoides. The sequence goes on from NC_041386.1 coordinate 467,883,854, forward strand.
GCCTATTATTATTTTTTTGCTTTTCTAGATTTTTGTTGCGATGGCTCCAGGCCCCTGTGCGTATCTCTTCTGCTGCGGCCATGGTTGTGGTGTGCCGACGCACTGTAATTGTTCAGCTTGCTCGCAGGCCCGTCGTGCTCGTCGTGGTGGGAAGGTGTTGTGCCGAACTGGGCGAGCCGAGCAGCTTGCATATGGTACAGTATTCACGGAAGGATTGGATATGGGCGAGATCAACGTTTCTGCGTTCTATTCTGCCTTGATTCGGCGTGGCCTTGGCTGCACGAGTCCTTTTGTCCATTAGCTTACGCCAACAGATGTGGAGACTCACTACAAGATGGTATGATTCGTTAGATATGATTTTTTTCTTTGTGTTTTTTTGTATAATTCCATTGCATCATGAACTTGCAGTATTTTAGGAATGCACTTTTTTCTTTGTTTTTTGAAGTGTACTGCAATGTGTTCTTATTTCTTGTTTTTATTTTTATGCTTTTGTGGATGTAGCTTATGTTTTAGTTTACATGGTTACAATATGTGAACTACTTATATATTAGCTGAGCACTACATATTTCCACATTTTTCCCAATTTTTTTGGTGTGTACTACATGTAGCTAGTCTATAGTACTGCATGATAGTTCGAAGCGTACTGCATATTTGCAAGTTCCATACTGCATATTGAAATGCATTTTATATGTACTACTCGTTGGACTGTTGTGCACTTCATCTATCTCTGTGCACAGTATGAGAATTGTACTGCTAGTTTCATTCTCAAACAGTTTTATTATTTTTTACAGAAAATTCCTAAACAAGCTGTTAGGTATGTCCGGCTCAAGAAGAAAGGAATTCTTCAACTTGTTCTTGGTAATGGATACCTTCAACCAGCCAAGTACACTGTAGGCGTTGACGGGCGGCTGTGTCTGCACAAAGGGTGGAAGGAATTTGTCATTGATAGTGGCCTGAAGTCTGAGCAAGTTGTTGTCCTCAACTTCTTTGAACTCGAGGATCGTACGGTTAGAATCACGTTTGACGTGATTGGCTAAGGTTATGAGGTTGATTTGTAATAAGTACTTTTGCGTGTTGAACGCTTCATCTTTTTTGATGTGTTTTGTAACAAGCACTTTTGTGATCTGAACCACTTCAATTATTATTCAGTGGGAAATTTGTGTTTACATGGTTACAATATGTGAACTGCTTATATGTTAGCTGAGCACTACATGTTTCCATATTTTTTCCCAATTTGTATGGTGTGTACTACATGTAGTTAGTCTATAGTATTGCATGATAGTTCGAAGCGTACTGCATATTTGCAAGTTCCATACTGCATATTGAAATGCGTTTTATATGTACTACTCGTTGGACTGCACCGAGCTAACAACATTTTTTACATGGTTTTTGAATCAAAATGTGTCAATGTTTTACTCAAGACGAGAAATATGTGTTCACACAAAATTTAAACTGATACATAAGTCATAGAGATAAGCAAACTGCTATGCATACGATTAATTTATTGTCTGTTCATCTATTTGGTCGTTAACCTGCTGCTTCTGCGCGGTGACTGGAGCGTGTCTAACGTCGCACTTTCTTTTGTTTTCCATGGCGGTGTTGCTGGTTCTTGTCTCTGCACCTTTATGTTTGTAGCCCCCTGCATGCTGGTTGATGGCTGCTTTGGTTTTCCAGCGCTGTGGACTGCATCCTTCTTTGCTCCCCGCGTGCTGGTTGATGGCTGCTTTGGTTTTCCAGTGCTGTGAACTGCATCCTTCTTTGATCCTCGCGTGCTGGTTGATGGTGGTTTTCGTTTTCCAGTGCTGTGAACTGCATCCTTCTTTGCTCCTACCTTGTTTTTTGAAAGTGGTGTTGTTCTCGGTTTTTTCTGTACAGCAGCATTTCCTTGTGGTGGTCTTGTTGACACTGTTTCTTCATGTTCTTCGTCCTCTTCACTCTCTTCAGTCTCTTCACTCTCTTCTTCCTCTTCATCATCTTCATCATCTGTTTCTTCATACGCCACCGTTTCTTCAGTTTCTTCACGTTCTTCGTCCTCTTCACTCTCTTCTTCTTCCTCCTCTTCTCCATCCGCTTCTTCATAAGCCATTTCTTCTTCAGTTCTGTCATCATCTTCTTCTTTGATCTCACCTTCTTCTTCTTCCTCATTTTCTGATCTTTTTCTTTTTCTTTTGGGGCAGGTTCTTGAATTTTGTCTCTTCCTCTTTTTTCAGATGCTACAACGTCTCGGTTTCGTCCATTTCTTAGTGTTGTGAGTGGAATTTCTGTTTTATTGTGCATCTCCATGTCCTCGTTTTTCTTGTTCATTTCTTTTGTACACGTCCTGGAATTGTGGCCGCTGATTTCATTACATGTCTTGCACCTTCTTATTTCCAGTGGGTGACCAGCACTGTCCAGCTCAGGCTGTGGCTTACTGTTTTTGTCATCATTTTTCTCCTTGCATGCCACCTTTTTCCGGGTTGCATCTCCCCCTTTCTTCCTTCCTCTTGTGTTTGAAATAGGAGGTGGAAGAATTGTTTCTTTTTTGATAGCACCAGTTCCGATGTGTTCAGTATTTTCTACTTGCTCGACATTATTGTCATGCTGGGATTTCTCTGCTTGCTTTAGTTTTGCTGCTTCTTCTTCTTCTTCGTTGAGCACGTCAACTTCCTCTATCAGTGCCCTCATACCAGACAACGCTCTGTGGCACCCAGTGTCGGACCTTGTCGCTCTGTTTGCAAGGTCCATTGCTGTTTCTGTTAGCAATTTTCTACGGCAAAAAAGCGAGGTTCCATCTGGTGCTGTTTGTTCGTAGTCTCTTCTGTCAAACGTTGCATCTGATCTTGCATTACGGGTGTATATTTTCATGATGTACACCTCAGGAATGTTGAGTACTCTCAAATGAGAAAGCATGCATAAGACATGGACGTAGAAGAGGCCTGCAGACAAACACATGATTTTTTTTGTTCTGTAAGTGAACTTCATGAAATTAGTAAACATATTTTTTTCATTATTTGTTCATTTTTTAAAGAAGTGAACTTCATTTAGTTTTGTGAATTACACATGCATATGTACTTTTAAAGTTCAGTAAGTTAGCTTTCGTGCATGACTATGAGAATCTAGAATTTTTTTTGCTAGGAGTCTCACCTGTGTGTGTCCAGAGTTTGCACTCACATTCGTAGACACCTTTCTCTTCATCGGCGACCACTTGGAAATTATGCCTTGTCCAGTCAAATGCATCCGATCTGTTGTAGTGGTGTACGAGATACTTTGTCGGGTTCTCAGGGCACCGTTCTGCTCTGAATGCAGTGCTACGGTAGAGTGTTTCTTTGAAATCTGCAAACACTGCCCTTGTATACACTTTTGATAGCTGAACTTCGAAGCCAAACTTTGTTGTTGTTTTTACCTCTAACTGCATGATCACAAATGCACTGTTACGATCCAGAGAAATGAAAAAATTGTTTGTATTTGTAGTCATATTTTTTAAGCAGTTTTTGATTGACATTTTGTTTACCTCATTTGCTACTGTCTCTGCATGCTCGACGGCCTTCCTGGTCTGAATGCACTTGTCCACCTGCTGAGGAAACAGATGGAGATCATGCTTCTCCCTCACAAAATTTTTCTTCAGTATGCGGTTCATGCTCTCGCTTCTCTATGTGAAAGTCATCCGAGCACAGAAAATTTCCTTGTAGTAAGCTGAGATCCACTCGTGCCTGTCATCCCATAGTGAATTCATCGCTTCATCGTCTTGCAAGTTGTACCTCTGAATGAGGTTCTTCCATGCTCGTTCAAATTCGGACGGCATTAGTGGGTGGTTCAGCACTGCATTGAGTTCATCCTTGAGCTTCTCGTGCACCTTATACAGCAAGGCGAGGTGGTCCTTGTACTTCTTCATGATATGCCACCGACACAGCTTATGCAGAGTTTGTGGGAGGATAGTTTTTAATGCTGCCTTCATCGAAGAACACTGGTCTAAGAAGAGACAAACAGTGTTTTTTTATTAAGTTGTTTGTGTGTTGGCAAGATAGATGGAAGAAATATAAGTGCACAAAACAAAACAAAACGTAAGTATGCAGGTATTTTTTATTTTTTGTACCTGTGAGCATGCAGATTGGCGGCTTGTTGTTCATACACCTCAGAAAGGTTTTCAAAACCCACTCAAATGATGGTATTGTTTCATCTCACACGAGTGCAACAACAAATATGGTGCTCTGTAGATGATGGTTCACCCCCACAAACACTCCCAGCGGCATGTGGAATTTGTTAGTTTTATACGTCGTGTCAAATGTAACGCAATCTCCAAAATCTTCATACGATCCTCTGCAACTTGTGTTCGCCTAAAAGACGTTTCTTACACGGTTATCTGCATCAACGTCATAATCATAGAAGAACTCTGGGTTTATCTTTTGCATTTTCTCGAAGAAATTCAAAAGTTTCTTGACATAATCTTCAGACTCTTCTCTGGCAAACTTCTGTTTCCTGCGTTTTCAGAGACAATGCAAACTTATCTCACCAAACTAGGAATAATTACAGACAGAATGCTCAAGAGATATGCTCTGTTACGTGCTTACCTGTTTACCCAGTCGCGGCTAGTATGTCCCATATACTGCAGACCACCGGACATACGCGACAGCATCGACATCATCTGAGCATGTGTGTGGTTGTCCAGTTGCATGTCTTTCACTAACTGGTCTATCAAAGGATCGTCTTTTTTGTGCGATCGCATGTGCAAAAGCATCCCCGGGCTTTCCAGCATCTTGTGATTGTGGTTGAGTTGAACCATTTCTATCACAAATTTGTCATCCTTCCTTTTTTTGACTCTAATCTTTGCATTGCAGCCAATCCTTTTTGATGTCTTCTGACATACCCGGTGATAATCTGACACAGCCTGCTTGTGGACCCCTTCTCTTGAGCAGACAATGTAGGCATTTGTCCTGTGTTTTGCCCTCTTGCGTATACCAAACCCTGCACATCTTGCATAATTGTTGTAAAAGTCCCATGCCTTGTCGTACGTGGTGAATTTCATTCCAGCAGCAGGTACGAGGTTCAGCGGCATGTTTTTATCCTGCATTAATTGAAATGCTATATGAGAAAATTTGTTCTGTTCTGTTTTTTGAATACGAGGAGTGCATACGAGTTTAATAAAGCATTTGCAATGTTCCTAGCCAAAGCTCACAAGAAATATCAGTGTGCACTGCAATGTTATCTGAATGGACTGCAACTATTTATTTTTTTCAGACCATAAACTTACATGTGTGTAGAGTCGTTCGCCTGATGGTGTTTGCAGCTCGCCGGGTTGTATTGGACATGGAGGGGTTATAGCAGATGTGTGTAGTTGAGGATCTTGCGGCGGTAACAGTGAGGAGGATTTGTACCTGCTGTTTACTTTTGACCGAGGCACCGTTGGTGGCCGCAGCGTCGAAGTTGATGCAACAGGTCTGGTTGGAGCTCTGTTTTTCGGTGCAGCAGGTGGACACTGAGCTTTGTTTTGGGGTGCGGCAGGTGGACGTGGTGGTAATCCAGTGTTGTGATGATGTCTCGGTGGATTGGTTTGAAAATTTTGGAGCAGTGGCACATCATCATAGACATAATCATCATCTGCTGCAACATCGTGTTCAACTGCGTCATCATTGTCTGTTCGGACATGCTGTCCAAACATAGTGAACTCGTGCTTATACTCTGGGTTGAGAACTGTTATTGGCTCATCTTCATCGTCATCGTCTTCATCATCGCGTTGGTGAGTGCCTTCCTAGACGAATGTGACATCATCTTCATCTTCAACTACATCTTCGTCATGTGAAAAATCTTCTTGTGGATAGTACTGCACCCTGTTTGTCGTCATGAAGAATCCACGAGGAATCTCAGGGGTAACCCAGCCAGTATCTCTTTCAGAAGAATATCCACTCTTCTGAAAGTTGTTGTTCTCAGTGCTGTCAATTATGCACGGCATTTTGTATCTGCTGAACATCATCTCCTGCACACAAAATGACCGAGCTGCATTGTCAGGTTAAATGAACTGAATCATGCGAAGTGCAATGTGTTCAAAATGGTACTGCCGAAGCATTGCATGGTGACTGCATCACCCCGCAAGGTGAACTGAAGCAACCGCACTGCATCATTATCTGTAATGAACCTATACAAGCGTACTGCATTTTCCCCCACAACAAACTGAAGCAACCGCACTGCATAGGTTTTGTACTGCATAATCGCGCGTTGTACTACTTGTACTACTTTGTCTATGATAACTACACTGAGATGGTTGAGGAAGTGTACTGCTTACCTCGTGATGCAGTGATTCCTTGCGTTTACAGGAGGAAGTTCCCTTCTCGTCCGCCTGCACAACTTTCACGTTCGCCCGTGCAGTCCACTTGCCCTTCAGAAGTTCATGGGTGGTCTGAACGTTGCTCAAGGTGAACGGGGAAGGAGGATTTGCTCTGAAGGTCGATGCAGACTTATTCCAAGAAGCTACCGTGGATGAAGAAACCTTGCGCACACTCCTCCTTGCTCGAATTGGTTTGATGTCGAGGCAGCACCAATCCACATCTGATGAAGTACAGCTAATTGCAGGCCCGGAGGAGTTCGGTGGCGGCGCTACCGAACTGCTGCCGTGGAAGAAGGCTGATAGGCTGGTGTTGCTCGGTGCCTGCCGCAGAAGAAGGCCGAGAGGCGACGGGCTTTCGCTGCCTGGCCGCCGCCGCGGAAGAAGGTCAGGAGGGGAGGGGCGGCATCGCTGCCGGCCACTGCCGCGGAAGAAGGCCGGGAGGGGAAGGGCGGCGTCGCTCCCAGGCCGCCTCCGCGGGAGAAAGCGGGGAGGGGAGGGGCGGCATCGCTCCCAGGCCGCCGCTGCGGAAGAAGGCCGGGAGGGGAGGGGCGGTGGTGCGATCTTGGTGGTATGCAGAATAAGGCGTTTTGGTGTGCAGAATAAGGTCTTAAGGGGTGTTATCATAATAGACC
>NC_041386.1:467891202-467893165 GCF_002162155.2 Triticum dicoccoides
TTTTTTGGGAGAAACATTGACAAAAGTTCTAAGTGCTTGCAAAAATTCGCCATGAAATCACATTTCTAGAAGGCGTGGCAAAAAAAACAAAATCAGTACTCTGAAAAAGCTACTTTCAAAAGCATTTTGGAGCACTGAATTTGTTTTTTTGCCACGCTTTACAGGAATGTGATTTCATGATGAATTTTTGCAAGCACTTAGAACTTTTGTCAATGTTTCTTCCAAAAAAATTTGGAATTTTTTGAATTTTTTCTGATTTTTTTGATTTTACTGTTCACCGAGCTCAAATGAGCTCGGGAGCAGAAAGGCACTTTCGTATATATATATGTATATATATATAACAAGAATGCAATAATAGTCGTGATGTTATGCATTGTTTATTCAAAAAGGTGCGTTAAAGCAGAATGATGCAAATAGTGCGATAAGCAAAGAGTAGGACTATTTCCCTTCCAAGGGCAAGCTGAGGAATAGTATTCAATCAAATATTTTGCTCGTTATTGTAATCCACCTGGGAATGCCGTGGTGTGACGTAGCTTTCTGCCTCCTTGGTTGCTGCATCATGTGTTCGACAATAGTGCTGCCGGACAGGGTTTCTAGAGATTAAGGTCCCAAAAAAGAGAAAAATGACCAAACGGGAAGCCCCTAGTGCGGTTTAAGCCGCGTCTTGGGGCGTGCCGCAGTGTGCCCCCCTCCCCACCTGTGCCCATGGTATTTTTAATGCGTAATTATGTACGTGTGGCACGAGTTTCGCCGTTCAGCTGGGACTGGGGTGGGGGCCGCATTGCTACACGAGCTCAGATCGCGCCAGGCGGTCTAGTTGCCGATTGCTCCGAGCGCGCTCGAAGGTGTCCGGGTCTTGAAACGCCGAACTAGTGGATTGCCTTGAGAGGCTGCTTTGCGCTTCTGCTGCGAGGGCCGCGGTGTGCTCCTCCGTTCGGAGAGAGCATTCTGTGTTTCCATTGACTGTAATAACCCCGCGAGGTCCTGGCATCTTGAGCTTGAGGTATGCATAATGTGGTACCGCATTGAATCTCGCAAATGCGGTTCGCCCGAGCAGTGCATGATAACCACTTCGGAACGGGACTATATCGAAGATTAACTCTTCGCTTCGGAAGTTATCCGGCGATCCGAAGACCACTTCCAGTGTAATTGAGCCTGTGCAATGGGCCTCTACGCCTGGAATGACGCCCTTAAAGGTCATTTTTGTGGGTTTGATCCTTGAGGGGTCTATATCCATTTTGCGCACTGTGTCCTGATAAAGCAGGTTCAGGCTGCTGCCGCCATCCATAAGGACTCGAGTGAGGTGAAATCCATCAATGATTGGGTCCAGAACCAGTGCGGCGAATCCGCCATGACGGATACTAGTGGGATGGTGTTGGGGAACGTAGTAATTTCATAAAATTTCCTATGCACACGCAAGATCATGGTGATGCATAGCAACGAGAGGGGAGAGTGCTGTCCACGTACCCTCGTAGACCGAAAGCAGAAGCGTTAGCACAACGCGGTTGATGTAGTCGTACGTCTTCATGATCCGACCGATCAAGTACCGAGCGCACGACACCTCTGAGTTCTGCACACGTTCAACTCGATGACGTCCCTCGAACTCCGATCCAGCCGAGTGTTGAGGGAGAGTTTCGTCAGCACGACGGTGTGGTGACGATGATGATGTTCTACCGACGCAGGGCTTCGCCTAAGCACCGCTACGATATGATCGAGGTGGATTATGGTGGAGAGGGGCACCACACACGGCTAAGAGATCAAGAGATCAATTGTTGTGTCTATGGGGTGCCCCCTGGCCACGTATATAAAGGAGTGGAGGAGGGGGGAGAGGGCCGGCCCCTATGGCGCGCCCTGGAGGAGTCCTACTCCCACCGGGAGTAGGATTCCCCCCCTTCCAAGTAGTAGGAGTAGGAGTCAAGGCAAGGGAAGAGAGAAGAGAAGGAAGGAGGGGGCGCAGCCCCTC
>NC_041386.1:467893569-467914123 GCF_002162155.2 Triticum dicoccoides
AAAGCCCAATAAGGCCCATATACTCCCCGGCGAATTCCCGTAACTCTCCGGTACTCCGAAAAATACCCGAATCACTCGGAACCTTTCCGATGTCCGAATATTGTCGTCCAATATATATATCTTTACGTCTCGACCATTTTGAGACTCCTTGTCATGTCCCCGATCTCATCTAGGACTCCGAACTACCTTCGGTACATCAATACACATAAACTCATAATATAACCGTCATCGAACTTTAAGCATGCGGACCCTATGGGTTCGAGAACTATGTAGACATGACCGAGACACGTCTCCGGTCAATAACCAATAGCGGAACCTGGATGCTCATATTGGTTCCCACATATTCTACGAAGATCTTTATCGGTCAAACCGCATAACAACATACGTTGTTCCCTTTGTCATCGGTATGTTACTTGCCCGAGATTCGATCGCCGGTATCTCAATACCTAGTTCAATATCGTTACTGGAAAGTCTCTTTACTCGTTATGTAATACATCATCCCGCAACTAACTCATTAGCTGCAATGCTTGCAAGGCTTATAGTGATGTGCATTACCGAGTGGGCCCAGAGATACCTCTCCGACAATCAGAGTGACAAATCCTAATCTCAAAATACGCCAACCCAACAAGTACCTTCGGAGACACCTGTAGAGCACCTTTATAATCACCCAGTTACGTTGTGATGTTTGGTGGCACACAAAGTGTTCCTCCGGTAAACAGGAGTTGCATAATCTCATAGTCATAGGAACATGTATAACTCATGAAGAAAGAAATAGCAACAAACTAAACGATCAAGTGCTAAGCTAATGGAATGGGTCAAGTCAATCACATCATTCTCCTAATGATGTGATCCCGTTAATCAAATGACAACTCATGTCTATGGTTAGGAAACATAACCATCTTTGATCAACGAGCTAGTCAAGTAGAGGCATACTAGTGACACTCTGTTTGTCTATGTATTCACACATGTATTATATTTCCGGTTAATACAATTCTAGTATGAATAATAAACATTTATCATGATATAAGGAAATAAATAATAACTTTATTATTGCCTCTAGGGCATATTTACTTCAGTCTCCCACTTGCACTAGAGTCAATAATCTAGTTCACATCGCCATGTAATTTAATACCAATAGTTCACATCACCATGTGATTAACACCCATAGTTCACATCAACATGTGACCAACACCCAAAGGGTTTACTAGAGTCAATAATCTAGTTCACATCGCTATGTGATTAACACCCAAAGAGTACTAAGGTGTGATCATGTTTTGCTTGTGAGAGAAGTTTAGTCAACGGGTCTGCCACATTCAGATCCGTAAGTATTTTGCAAATTTCTATGTCAACAATGCTCTGCACGGAGCTACTCTAGCTAATTGCTCCCACTTTCAATATGTATCCAGATTGAGATTTAGAGTCATCTGGATCAGTGTCAAAATTTGCATCGACGTAACCCTTTACGACGAACCTTTTTGTCACCTCCATAATTGAGAAACATATCCTTATTCCACTAAGGATAATTTTGACTGTTGTCTAGTGATCTACTCCTAGATCACTATTGTACTCCCTTGCCAAACTCAGGGCAGGGTATACAATAGGTCTGGTACACAACATGGCATAATTTATAGAACCTATGGCTGAGGCATAGGGAATGACTTTCATTCTCTCTCTATCTTCTGCCGTGGTCGGGTTTTGAGTCTTACTCAACTTCACACCTTGTAACACAGGCAAGAACTCCTTCTTGGACTGTTCCATTTTGAACTACTTCAAAATCTTGTCAAGGTATGTACTCATTGAAAAACTTATCAAGCGTCTTGATCTATCTCTATAGATCTTGATGCTCAATATGTAAGCAGCTTCACCGAGGTCTTTCTTTGAAAAACTCCTTTCAAAACTTCCTTTATGCTTTGCAGAATAATTCTACATTATCTCTGATCAACAATATGTCATTCACATATACTTATCAGAAATGCTGTAGTGCTCCCACTCACTTTCTTGTAAATACAGGCTTCACCGCAAGTCTGTATAAAACTATATGCTTTGATCAACTTATCAAAGCGTATATTCCAACTCCGAGATGCTTGCACCAGTCCATAGATGGATCACTGGAGCTTGCATATTTTGTTAGTACCTTTAGGATTGACAAAACCTTCTGGTTGCATCATATACAACTCTTCTTTAATAAATCCATTAAGGAATGCAGTTTTGTTTATCCATTTGCCAGATTTCATAAAATGCGGCAATTGCTAACATGATTCGGACAAACTTAAGCATAGATACGAGTGAGAAACTCTCATCGTAGTCAACACCTTGAACTTGTCGAAAACCTTTTTGCGATAATTCTAGCTTTGTAGATAGTGCCACTACTATCAGCGTCCGTCTTCCTCTTGAAGATCCATTTAATCTTAATGGCTCGCCGATCATTGGGCAAGTCAATCAAGTCCATACTTTGTTCTCATACATGGATCTCATCTCAGATTTCATGGCCTTAAGCCATTTCGCGGAATCTGGGCTCATCATCGCTTCCTCATAGTTCGTAGGCTCGTCATGGTCAAGTAACATGACCTCTGGAACAGGATTACCGTACCACTCTGGTGCGGATATCACTCTGGTTTACCTACGAGGTTCGGTAGTAACTTGATCTGAAGTTACATGATCATCATCATTAGCTTCCTCACTAATTGGTGTAGTTGTCACAGGAACAGATTTCTGTGATGAACTTCTTTCCAATAAGGGAGCAGGTACAGTTACCTCAGCAAGTTCTACTTTCCTCCCACTCACTTCTTTCGAGAGAAACTCCTTCTCTAGAAAGGATCCACTCTCAGCAATGAATATCTTGCCTTCGGATCTGTGATAGAAGGTGTACCCAAAATTTTCTTTTGGGTATCCTATGAAGACGCACTTCTCCGATTTGGGTTTGAGCTTACCAGGTTGAAACTTTTTCACATAAGCATTGCAACCTCAAACTTTAAGAAACGATAGGTTAGGTTTCTTGCTAAACCATAGTTCATACGGTGTCGTCTCAACGGATTTAGATGGTGCCCTATTAACGTGAATGTAGCTGTCTCTAATGCATAACCCCAAAACGATAGTGGTAAATCAGTAAGAGACGTCATAGATCGCACCATATCTAATAAAGCACGGTTACGACATTCGGACACACCATTACACTGTGGTGTTCCAGGTGTCGTGAGTAGTGAAACTATTTCACATTGTTTTAACTGTAGGCCAAACTCGTAACTCAAATATTTTCCTTCTGCGATCATATCGTAGAAACTTTTATTTTTGTTACGATGATTCTCCACTTCACTCTGAAATTCTTCAAACTTTTCAAATGTTTCGGACTTGTGTTTCATCAAGTAGATATACTCATATCTGCTCAAATCATCCGTGAAGATCAGAAAATGATACCTGCCGCGAGCCTCAATATTCATCGGACCACATACATCAGTATGTATGATTTCCAACAAATCTGTTGCTTGCTCCATTGTTCCAGAGAACAGAGTCTTAGTCATCTTGCCCATGAGGCATGGTTCGCAAGCATCAAGTGATTCATAATCAAGTGATTCCAAAAGTCCATCAGCATGGAGTTTCTTCATGCGCTTTACACCAATATGACCTAAACGGCAGTGCCACAAATAAGTTGCACTATCATTATTAACTTTGCATCTTTTGGTTTCAATATTATGAATATGTGTATCACCACGATCGAGATCCAACGAACCATTTTCATTGGGTGTGTAACCATATAAGGTTTTATTCATGTAAACAGAACAGAAATTTATTCTCTTACTTAAATGAATAACCGTGTTGCAATAAACATGATCAAATCATATTCATGCTCAATGCAAACACCAAATAACACTTATTTAGGTTCAACACTAATCCCGAAAGTATAGGGAGTGTGCGATGATGATCATATCAATCTTGGAACCACTTCCAACATACATCGTCACTTCACCCTTAACTAGTCTCTGTTCATTATGCGACTCCCGTTTTGAGTTACTACTCTTACCAACTGGACCGGTATCAAATACCGAGGGGTTGCTACGAACACTAGTAAAATACACATAAATAATCTGTATATCAAATATACCTTTGTTCACTTTGCCATCCTTCTTATCCGCCAAATACTTGGGGTAGTTCCGCTTCCAATGACCAGTCCCTTTGCAGTAGAAGCACTCAGTTTCAGGCTTAGGTCCAGACTTGGGTTTTTCACTTGAGAAGCAACTTGCTTGCCGTTCTTCTTGAAGTTCCCCTTTCTTCCCTTTGTCCCTTTACTTGAAACTAGTGGTTTTGTTTACCATCAACACTTGATGCTTTTCTTGATTTCTACCTTCGTCGATTTCAGCATCGCGAAGAGCTTGGGAATCGTTTCCGTTATCCCTTGCATATTATAGTTCATCACGAAGTTCTACTAACTTGGTGATGGTGACTAGAGAATTCTATCAATCACTATTTTATCTGGAAGATTAACTCCCACTTGATTCAAGCGATTGTAGTACCCAGACAATCTGAGCACATGCTCACTGCTTGAGCTATTCTCCTCTATCTTTTAGCTATAGAACTTGTTGGAGACTTCATATCTCTCAACTCGGGTATTTGCTTGAAATATTAACTTCAACTCCTGGAACATCTCATATGTTCCATGACGTTCAAAACGTCTTTGAAGTCCTGATTCTAAGCCGTTAAGCATGGTGCACTAAAATATCAAGTAGTCATCATATTGAGCTAGCCAAACATTCAGAACGTCTGCATCTGCTCCTGCAATAGGTCTGTCACCTAGCGGTGCATCAAGGACATAATTCTTCTGTGCAGTAATGAGGATAATACTCAAATCACGGATTCAATCCGCATCATTGCTACTAACATTTTTCAAAATAATTTTTCTCTAGGAACACAATAAACTGGGAGCAACATCGCGAGCTATTGATCTACAACATAGATATGCTAATACTACCAGGACTAAGTTCATGATAAATTAAAGTTCAATTAATCATATTACTTAAGAACTCCCACTTAGACAGACATCCCTCTAATCTTCTAAGTGATCACGTGATCCATATCAACTAAACCATGTCCGATCATCACGTGAGATGGAGTAGTTTCAATGGTGAACATTACTATGTTGATCATATCTACTATATGATTCACGCTCGACCTTTCGGTCTTCGTGTTCTGAGGCCATATCTGTTATATGCTAGGCTCGTCAAGTTTAACCTGAGTATTCCGTGTGTGCAACTGTTTTGCACCCGTTGTATTTGAACGTAGAGCCTATCACACCCGATCATCACGTGGTGTCTCAGCACGAAGAACTTTCGCAACGGTGCATACTCAGGGAGAACACTTGTACCTTGATAATTAGTGAGAGATCATCTTATAAAGCTACCATCGAACTAAGCAAAATAAGATGTATAAAAGATAAACATCAAATGCAATCAAAATATGTGACATGATATGGCCATCATCATCTTGTGCCTTTGATCTCCATCTCCCAAGCATCGTCATGATCTCCATCATCACCGGCATGACACCATGATCTCCATCATCTTGATCTATATCAATGTGTCACATGGTTGTCTCGCCAACAGTTGCTCTTGCAACTATTGCTATCGCATAGCGATAAAGTAAAGCAATTATTTGGCGCTTGCATCTTATGCAACAGAGAGATAACCATAAGGCTTTTGCCAGTTGCCGATAACTTCAACAAAACATGATCATCTCATACAACAACTTATATCTCATCACGTCTTGACCATATCACATCACAACATGCCCTGCAAAAACAAGTTAGACGTCCTCTACTTTGTTGTTGCAAGTTTTACGTGGCTGCTACGGGCTGAGCAAGAACCGTTCTTACCTACGCATCAAAACCACAACGATAGTTTGTCAAGTTGGTGCTATTTTAACCTTCGCAAGGACCGGGCGTAGCCACACTCGGTTCAACTAAAGTTGGAGAAACTGACACCCGCCAGCCACCTGTGTGCAAAGCACGTCGGTAGAACCAGTCTCGCATAAGCGTACGCGTAATGTTGGTCCGGGCCGCTTCATCCAACAATACCGTCGAACCAAAGTGTGACATGCTGGTAAGCAGTATGACTTATATCGCCCACAACTCACTTGTGTTCTACTCGTGCATATTACATCAACGCATAAAACCTGGCTCGGATGCCACTGTTGGGAACGTAGTAATTTCAAAAAAATTCCTACGCACACGCAAGATCATGGTGATGCATAGCAACGAGAGGGGAGAGTGTTGTCCACGTACCCTCGTAGACCGAAAGCGGAAGCATTAGCACACCGCGGTTGATGTAGTCATACGTCTTCACGATCCTACCGATCAAGTATCGAACGCATGGCACCTCCGAGTTCTGCACACGTTCAACTCGATGATTTCCCTCGAACTCCAATCCAGCCGAGTGTTGAGGGAGAGTTTCGTCAGCACGACGGCGTGGTGACGATGATGATGTTCTACCGACGCAGGGCTTCGCCTAAGCACCGCTACGATATGATCGAGGTGGATTATGGTGGAGAGGGGCACCGCACATGGCTAAGAGATCAAGAGATCAATTGTTGTGTCTATGGGGTGCCCCCTGGCCACGTATATAAAGGAGTGGAGGAGGGGGGAGAGGGCTGGCCCCTATGGCGCGCCCTGGAGGAGTCCTACTCCCACCGGGAGTAGGATTCCCCCCCTTCCAAGTAGTAGGAGTAGGAGTCAAGGCAAGGGAAGAGAGAAGAGAAGGAAGGAGGGGGCGCAGCCCCTCCCCCTAGTCCAATTCGGACTAGGCCTCAGGGGGGGCGCCCAACCTCTCCTCTCTCTTTCCCCTAAAGCCCAATAAGGCCCATATACTCCCCGGCGAATTCCCGTAACTCTCCGGCACTCCGAAAAATACCCGAATCACTCAGAACCTTTCCGATGTCCGAATATAGTCGTCAAATATATCGATCTTTATGTCTCGACCATTTCGAGACTCCTCGTCATGTCCCCGATCTCATCTGGGACTCCGAACTACCTTCGGTACATCAATACACATAAACTCATAATATAATCGTCATCGAACTTTAAGCGTGCGGACCCTACGGATTCGAGAACTATGTAGACATGACCGAGACACGTCTCCGGTCAATAACCAATAGCGGAACCTGGATGCTCATATTGGTTCCCACATATTCTACGAAGATCTTTATCGGTCAAACCGCATAACAACATACGTTGTTCCCTTTGTCATCGGTATGTTACCTGCCCGAGATTTGATCGTCGGTATCTCAATACCTAGTTCAATCTCGTGACCGGCAAGTCTCTTTACTCGTTCTATAATACATCATCCCGCAACTAACTCATTAGCTGCAATGCTTGCAAGGCTTATAGTGATGTGCATTACCGAGTGGCCCCAGAGATACCTCTCCGACAATCGGAGTGACAAATCCTAATCTCGAAATACGCCAACCCAACAAGTACCTTCGGAGACACCTGTAGAGCACCTTTATAATCACCCAGTTACGTTGTGACATTTTGTGGCACACAAAGTGTTCCTCCGGTAAACGGGAGTTGCATAATCTCATAGTCATAGGAACATGTATAAGTCATGAAGAAAGCAATAGCAACAAACTAAACGATCAAGTGCTAAGCTAACGGAATGGGTCAAGTCAATCACATCATTCTCCTAATGATGTGATCCCGTTAATCAAATGACAACTCATGTCTATGGTTAGGAAACATAACCATCTTTGATCGACGAGCTAGTCAAGTAGAGGCATACTAGTGACACTCTGTTTGTCTATGTATTCACACATGTATTATGTTTCCGGTTAATACAATTCTAGCATGAATAATAAACATTTATCATGATATAAGGAAATAAATAATAACTTTATTATTGCCTCTAGGGCATATTTCCTTCAGATGGTCCCTGCGATCGAAAGTGATCGGATAGGAGGACCATGGGTTGAACTTTGGGGCGACTAGCTCCAACGCATATATGTCCCTGAGCGCACGCTTCCGCTCCGTTTTGGGGATGTGGGTTGCGTATATCATGTTCACCGTCCGCACTTGTGGGGGAAACCTCTTCTGTCCTCCGGTGTGTGGCTGCCGGGGCTCCTCCTCGCCATCGCTATGCAGCCCCTTTCCTTGTTTTCGGCAATTAACTTGCCGGCCTGCTTGAACACCCAAAATCCCTGTTGGTGTGATTGGCTGGCTTTTCTGGGGTGCCGTTTATTTGACACGAGCGATCGAGTATACGGTCCAAGCTGGATGGACCCGACGTACTTTGTTTGAATGGCTTTTTCCGCTGACCAGGTTTAGAGCCTTTGAATTCGGCATTGACTGTCGTATCCTCGTTATTATCGCTGTTAATGCGGCACTTATGTTTGTTGCGATGTGACCTGCTATTGCCGTCCTTGGTATCCGAAGTACCATGATTCTTTGATATGTTATTACTGCGAGCCAGCCAATTGTCTTCTCCCGCACAAAAGCGGGTCATGAGTGTCGTGAGGGCTGCCATAGATTTCAGCTTTTCCTGACCAAGGTGCCGGACTATCCATTCGTCGCGGATGTTGTGTTTGAAAGCCGCTAGGGCCTCTGCATCCGGATAGTCGATGATTTGATTTTTCTTTGTTAGGAACCGAGTCCAGAATTGCCTGGCCGATTCTTTTGGCTACTGAATTATGTGGCTCAAGTCATCGGCATCTGGTGGCCACACATAAGTGCCCTGAAAGTTGTCGAGGAATGCGGCTTCTAGATCTTCCCAACAGCTAATGGACTCTGCTAGCAAGCTGTTAAGCCAATGCCGCACTGGTCCCTTGAGCTTTAGTGGGAGGTATTTGATGGCGTGTAAGTCATCACCGCGGGCCATGTGGATGTGGAGGAGGAAATCCTCGATCCATACCGCGGGATCTGTTGTGCCGTCGTATGATTCAATATTCACAGGTTTGAAACCTTCTGGGATTTGATGATCCATTACTTCGTCTGTGAAGCATAAGGGGTGTGCGGTGCCTCTGTATTGGGCTATATCGCGACACAACTCGAATGGGTCTTGCCCGCTGTGTTCGGCCCGGACGGATTTACTTTTACTGTATCCGGCGTGACGTTTATCGTCTCGCATAGTGGTGCGCCCTCGTGATCCGTAGATCGATCTTGCATGCTTTGCTTTGTCCTCCAATATGTCTCGCAGGTCTAGTGTATCTCCCCATGCCTTTTTATTTGAATGGCGTTGGGGTGCGGGCTGAGTTTTTGGCTAGAATGCCTCTCTATCGCGGCCACGAGGTGGCCGATCAGCCGCGTCATACGCTTCTTCCTCCAGTCGGGGTAGCAACCTGCATTTTGGGTAACTCTTGGAGGGGCGCTCGAGTTTATATTCCTCGGCCGCGAGGACTTCAGTCTATCTGTTAGCTAGCAGATCTTGATCAGCTTGAAGCTGTTGCTGCTTTTCTTAAGGCTATTTGCCGTGGCTATAAGCCGGCATTTGAAGCGCTCTTGTTCGACTGGATCAAAATTAAAATCTAGTTACCCTTCAATTAAGAAAGCGACCCCACATTAACTAGTCTCCCTTTTATTCTGGGTCATAATTGACCATGATTTTCGCACATAAAATATATGTTATACGTTGTATACAAGGCCACTATCAAACTTACAATTTGCAACTATACAAGGCCACTAACATTAATCGAGGCAAAATTGATGGCGTTTGCCTCGTACTAGCACCCGAGGACATTAATATCCCTTATGTGCATGCGGGAGTGAGAAGGTTAGCTTGCATTCCCAACATTAATCAACCAATGAGGAGTAAGAGGGTTGGCTTGTTGTGCTTGGGAGAGAAAAACCACATTAATTAACACGGCAATCAAGGTGACAAGCTAGCTTGCAACATTGACTTAAACATAGCATTGATTTTTACCTTGGTACCTATAATATGAGTTTGTGGCCTTGTATACAAAAATGGAGGGAGTATAATTTGAAAGTACATTCAGATACGAACCAAACGATACAATTTTCTGTGACATGCATTCACATTTTCCTTGTCAAATACAGTACGTGGTCAAACTTTGACCCAAAATACGCGAAACAACAACAAAATACTTCCAAGACCAGCGCCGCTCTTCCGCTCTTCTCCTCTTAAACCACCGCCGCTCCTCTCCTGTTCCAATCTAAGTGCAGCGCCGCTCCTCTCCTCTTCCATTTCAAAACCATCGCCCCTCCTCTCCTGTTCTAGTCCGAAACCAGCGTCGCTCCTCTCCCGTTCTAATCCAAAACCAGCACTGCTCCTCTCCTCTTCCATTCAAAACCCACCACCGGCGAGTGAAGGTGCTGTGGAGAAGTAGATCGATGGAGGAGTACAACCGATACGTGAGGATCGCAGACGGCGACCCTGTGAAGCTAGCTAGGATGTTGGAGATACAGTCTTGGTTTGACAACAAGGACTGACTAGCGGCGACGGCGACATCCATGGCCAAATATTTGCAACAAAGCGAAAAGGCGGCGATACTCCCGGAGGGAGTCGCGCCGGAGTACATAGAGCTGCTCCTCTGGGCTATGGAGCAAACAGATTCATCGAATCCGATCGTGAGGGAGCGGTGGTGGGAGTATCCATCCTAGATGGAGCATCCACCAGAGATTGAAGGATCGAGCATCTATATGGTGCCGTTTGTGAGGGTGTCCTGCCAGAGCGAGCCGGTGGAGTCTTCGTCGACCGAACCCAACTGCCAGAGGAGAAAAGCAGTTGGCCCGACGATGCTTCCCCGCCATCGTCTCCCTCGCCGTTCACATTGTCTCACGGGGCGGCTGTCTGCTGCCGAGGAATAGGAGGGGGCTGCCCCCCCAGCCCAATAGTCGGGCAGGTTGTGAATTGTCAGGAGGAGCTTAGGGTTGTCAGTATTTGCAGGTTGTGAATTGTGTTTTGTGTTGTGTATTTTGAGAGTACTTTCAGATATGAGTGTCTTTTGAATTTCAGATTTGCAGTATTGAGCATATGAAGTATTTTATGAATTCTAGACATCTATTTTTAGCACTTAAAAAATGTAGTTTCATAGGAGTATAAAAGTGCAGACAATGTGATTCTTAGAGAAGAAACTGCAAGTTTCAGTTTCAGATAAGAAACTGCAAGTTCAGTTTCAGATAAGAAACTGCAACTTTCAGAGGCAGAGCATTTATATTAACACGACCTTTTCAAACAGGGTTAACATCATGTTGGAAGTTTTATTCATGGTCGAAAATGGAACTACCAGCCAGTTAACATCATGCTGATCAACATTCATGCATAGCACATCTTCATATGATGCACAGTCAAAATGCCCACACAATGTCGAGTGTGCGAAACACAGAGAAAACGAGGGATGAAGTTTTGGCAAGTGTTGGACGTGGTTTTGGGCTGCCCCGTCTAGGCTTTCATTTTTAACATGTGCAGCCCACGTCCTCGGATGGGAGGTCCATAGGCCTGTTTGTATTTTCTTAGGGCCGTCATGTATCGACCAGCCTATGGACCTCCCATCCAAGGTTTTATTTTTGGCAGCCCAATTTATGTTTTTTTTTGAAGAGAACGCAGAGGTCTGTTCTATTTTTCTATATAAGAATAGGAACGCCAGGTCCAACTTATGTTTCCCTTCTAACTATATTATATATATTTAAATTATTTTATATGTTGACTGTTTAGTTCACATAATTGGCAAATAGATGACCGCTCTCGCGATCCCCTTCACCCCCGCCACCACCTCCACCCTCGCCGCCGCCCCCGCCACTACCTACACCATCGCCGCCGCCATAGATCTCGCCACCACCCCCTGCCTCCTGACTCCGGGCGCGCCTGCCCCCCTCAGCAAGTCTGCTTGCGCGCCCCATGGAGTCGCTGACCATATCCACGGGGGAATGGCTGGAAGACAGGTAGATGTACAAGATGCATCTCCCACATGTCTACAAAGCCTTCCCGCGGATGCTCCAGCCGCTCGACTCCGTCGCACCGGCAGTGCTGCGGGAGACTCGAGGGAGGAGATGGAGGGAGCGGGTGATGCGGATCCGTGACGACGCTCTCTCCTGGACCCAGTACACGCGCGAATGGAGGGAAGCAGAGGAGGAAGCTGCGAGGGAGGAAGCCGAGTAGGGACCGAATCCGTTCTCTCACTCGCGCAGGTATGCTCGGATGTGCAAGGATCATGTGGATTGGGAGCTGCTGAATCTAGCCCTGCGGATCTACTTCGAAGGAGATTTCTCGGAGAAGCACAGGATGCCCCACCCTAGTGAGCCACCAATTGCGTTCGTTCGATGGGCGAAAGGAGAAGTGAATTCAGGAGATCCACGCCGTGCTGCGAGATGGGGATGCTTGACTGGACTCCTGCCCACCAGCACGCCATCGGAGCCGGAGCAGGTGGATCCCCTACCTTACCTCTCCCCCAAACCTGCAGAAGATTGAAATTAGGCTTGCAATCTGCTTCAATTGAGCTGTCCGATGGTTATTTCTGCTTCCTGAGAGACAACATATGGCTGGAGGATGAGAAGGAACCGGGAACTTCGATGAATTTCCCCTATCACAATTGGGGGGAGCGCCGGTTGGGCAGTGGTACGGCCCACCTCCGCCCCAAATGGGGGCATAATCTGGGCAGGCTCCTGTAATTACCCAAGATCAATCTGCTGGTGGTTCTGACTCTCAGATCAGTGGGAAATCTCAAGGAAAGAATCAACAAAAGAAGAGATAGGACATCCGGAAAACTGCTCCTGCCCCTGCTTCAAGCCTTATGGCATACTCGGAGGTGATCTACTACAACTGTGGGGAACCAGGGCATCATTTGGATAAATGTGTCAAGCCCAAGAGTTGTTTTATCTCCAAATGGTTACCCATAAAGTTGAGAATTGCCCTGTCAGAAGGAAAACCCACAGTTCTGCTAGATATGTTGGAAGTGCCGCTCCAGGATTATGTCCAACATTGACAGAATTTTCTGTGACACAGAATTAGATAGTTTCTTTCCCCTTTCTAGTTGTAGAGTTCTGCCCAGATGTGGTAGTGACCACACTCCTTTGCTCTGGAACTCTGGTCTTAACCAAACTCCAAAGAGCAATAGTTCTAAATTTGAAAAGTGGTGGTTGCTTAGAGAAGATTTTACTGAGCTAGTCAGGAAAATCTGTAATGAGCCTACTAGGAGCAGCTGCCCCCCTAGAAAATTGACAGATCAAAATCAGGAGATTTAGAAGAACTACCAAAGGGTGTAAATTCAATGAGGAAGCTAATCTTAGAAGATACAAAATGCTTCTCCTCCTTGAGTTTGATTCTCTAGATATTAAGGCAGAAACCACTGATCTCTCTGAGGCTAAGACTAATAGATTAAACTTTGTCCATGGAGAGCTCAAGAAAATTTGGCTTCAAGAAGAAATCAAAGCCAAACAAAGGTCTAGAGATATAAACATTAAGGAGGGTGATAGAAATACTGCTTACTTCCATGCAGTAGCTAACCAGAGGAGGAGGAAAACCCTCATTCACTCCCTTGATGGCCCTAATGGCTCCGTTACTAAGGTAGATGAGATGCTGAAAGTGGCTAGTGACTTCTACAAAGACCTATTTAAGAAAGAAAACCCTTCTGGGTTCTCTCTACAAAACAATTTTTCTCTGCTTCTGAAAAAGTCTCTCCTGCTGAAAATGAGCTGCTAGAAGCCCCTTTTTCAGAGACAGAGGTGAAGGAAGCCATTTTTAGCTCTTATCCTGATGGGGCTCCTGGTCCTGATGGGATTCCCTTCTTGTTTTACCAGCATTTTTGGGACTTGGTGAAAAATGATCTCTTAGATCTTTGCCAAGCCTTTCATAGAGGAGAGTTGGATACAGCAACTTACTCATGGGGGGTCTGTTGGGGTCAAGTTAAATAACTATGAAAGTGATTTTTTCCTTGCTGGTAAAGGCCTTAGGCAAGGTGACCCCATCTCCCCGCTTTTGTTTAATTTAGTAGTGGACGTTCTTACTAAAATGGTGAGCAAAGCTGCTGATCATAGTCTGATTGCAGGGCTCTGTCCTGAGGTTTGCCCTGGTGGCATCATCTGCCTTCAATATGCAGATGATACCATCCTTTTCTTAAACAATGACTCCACACATGCTAGCAATCTGAAAACTATTCTATCCTGGTTTGAACAAGTCCCAGGCATGAGAATCAACTACTCTAAAAGTGAACTCATCCCTATCAATATGGATGATCAGGAGTTAGCTGACTTCCTCTCTATTCTAGTCTGTAATAAAGGTAACTTCCCCATTAAGTACCTAGGTATCCCTCTCCACTATGATAAACTGAGGAGAGAGGATATCCAACCCCTTCTGGATAAAATCATTAAAAGGATTGCTGGGTGGAGGGGCAAACTTCTCTCTTACAGAGGTAGATTGATCCTCATACAAGCTTGTTTGGCTAGCATTCCAGTTTATCTCCTCTCCTTCTTCAAGTTCCCTAAATGGGCAGTGAACCTCATCAATTCTCAGATGTCTCATTGCTTGTGGAATGATTTTGAGGGAAATAGGAAGCTACACCTTGCTAATTGGGCCCTAGTCTCTATGAAAAAAGATTTTGGAGGCCTAGGCATACCTAACCTCCAAGAAATTAACATCTGTCTTCTAGGGTCTTGGATTAAAAGATTCTATGAGGAAGACCTGAAACCCTAGAAGCTTCTTATTTCCCATAAATACCTAGGAAATAAACCTAATATTTTTGTCCCTTCCTCCAACTCTAAGACCTCTAGATTCTGGAAAGGATTAAAATCTATTATGCATGCTGTGAAATTTGGCTACATATGGAACATAGGGGATGGGAGCAGAACCAGGTTCTGGGAAGATACTTGGTTTGGCACATCCCCCCTAGCAGTCCAATTTTGGCCTATTTACTCTGCCCGCAATGAGCTTAACAAAAGTGTCAATGAAGTTTGGGACGGTCAATGCCTAAAACTCTCTTTTAGAAGGAACTTTAGTGATAGTCTCATGGAACAATGGTTCCAGTTGGAGGAAATTGCCAAAAGCATTACCTTTACTGCCGAGCCGTATGCCCTGATTTGGCAGCTGGACAATAAGGGGAAGTATTCCTCCAGCTCCCTCTATCATGTTATCAACTTTAGAGGGGTTCAACCCGTGTTTATCCCGGCTGTCTGGAAATTGAGAGTTCCCCCTAAAATTCATGTATTTCTCTGGCTTCTCTCCAAAAACAAATTGATGACTAGGGATAACCTTAGGAAGAGACACATCATCAAACCCCTTGATTGTGTTTACTGCTTGGAACAAGAGTCTTGTTCTCACCTATTTTTGAATGTATAGTTGCTAAACATCTCTGGGCCCACATTGAGGAATATTTCTCTAGTCAGATTGACTCATCCTTTGAATCTGTCGCCAGATTTGGGATTGCTACCAAAAAGTGCTCAGTTTTAAACTCTGTTAGCTTAGCTGTCCTTTGGTGCCTCTGGAAATATAGAAATGCTATGATTTTCAGTAACACCTCCTGGATTTCCATTCCGCAGGTCTTGAGGTTGATCAGGAACATGGTGAGGAACTGGGCGATTCTCTCCTCCGGATCGGACTAGGACAAGTTGATGAGCTTCGTGGAAACCCTAACAAGATCCCTCCAGAACCGTTAGCGATCACTTGTGGCTGAACAAGGCTCGACCTGCTCTGGGGCTGGACCCGTGGGCTCGTCTCAAGATCTCTGATGAAGATGATGGGCACCTGGCGCCGAAAAAGAGGGACATCCACCATGCTACGCCTTCCAGCCCGGTGTCTCCGCTCGCTTACTGGTCGCCGCAGGCTGACACGGCCCCTCGGCTGAAGACCATGAAGGCTTTGCTGGACCCTCCTTGTGTCATTTGAGTGCTCTATCCGCTCTGCCTTTGGCACCACTCGGGCGATTTGTGTTATTCAGAGAACTTGTTCACCCACCCCCCTAGTTTGTAGCTTTTATACCTTTGCTTTCGAACTGCTCTTTGAGCTGCTGTATTAGAATATGTTGTGGTTTCGTTCTCAACAATGGAACCGGGGAGATGCTCCCTATTTCTCTAACAAAAATTATTTTATATGTTATTATATATTATTTTTATTGTCATCATATATTTAACAGATACTTACATATGTAAGAAAACAATATCCCACATCTTATTAACTTATAAAAATAATTTCTTAAAAAATAAAATCCTGGATTGTTTTGGCACGAAAATGCTAGTGATTGTGTACAAAAGCTTGGTAAGATTTAAGGACGAATGTAATAATATCACTTATTATTTAAATATATTTATAACAAAATGCTCAGCCCCTTTTTATTTTTTGATAACATTGCTGGCCCAACCCAACATTATAATTAGAATCAGCCCAGCAAAATCGTGTATTTCGAGAAAGTGCAAATGGGCTGTAATTTTTTAGGAAATAAAATAAACGGGCCGCATGGACGCTACATTATTTGTTCACCCAGCTCAGCTAATGGCTACAATTCAAAAAAAAGATCAAATTGACTGTAAATTCTACCGCGCAAAAAAAGACTGTAAATTCTGAAAAAATGGATTGAATACGTGCCACATTTTTGGAGGCTGAAATATGGGCCAATAGGTCGAAGCCAATGCAAGTCGTTGTCAATTTAGTCAACAAATGATTCTGACATGTTAGCCGTTGGATTTACATCCAACGACCGGCATCCATCTTCAATCTCTCGTCTTCTTCCTCCAGTGCCGCCGGGACCACCTCCCGCCTCTTGCTGCTAGTAGCTCTGCTTAGCACGCTTCGCTATGAAGCGCTACTCCACCGTTGGCCAGGCCATCCCTCCACCCCTCCACACCTCTTGTTCTTCTCCACCGACTGCCGAACCACACCGCACTAGAACCAGTTAACCCTCGTACACCTCTTTGTCTGTGACTCTACTCCCGCGTCTTTCCATCTCCGGCTCGTTCCTGTCCGGGGCCTCGCCGTCGCCCACCACCTTGGATGCGCTCAGTGCGGCGTGGTCAACATGGTCAACGAACGACACCATCGGAAATAGACTGTGCGTGGAGAGGCTGACAGCTGGGTCCACGGCCGCACACAAGGAAATGCCTCCTTATTACGCGCAAAATAATGATCCTCCACCTGACATCTGGGACCCACCGGAAGGGCCTATGAATTTCACGAAATAAAGTGCCCCTGGCTGACATGTCGGACCCACCAGCTATCTTCGCACGCAAGGAAGTGCCTCCTTATTACGCACAAAAAATGAATATTCCCCCTGCCAGCTGGAACCCAGCATAGTGGGAGGCTGACTTGTGGGCCTACCAAGTTGACGGGGGCGGAGGGCTTTGTCAACTTAGTCAATATGAACGATTCTAGCTCCTGTTACCATACGATGTTCATCCAACGGCCGTAGTGCTTCTTCAACCTCTGGTCTTCTTGCTCCAGCCACCCATACCAGCGCCGGTCGTGCCGCGTGCTCCTGCCTCCCGTGGCCGGCTGTGATTCCGCGGAGGCCTCACCGCCCCCTACTACTCCCACCACTGGCCAGGCCATCCCTCTACTCACCCACACCCCTGTTATTCTACGGCGACAGCAGCCTCACACCACAGCCGAACCAATGAACCCTCGTACTCCTCTTCGCGTGGGCATCAACTGCTGCGTCTTCCCCGGCTCCGAGTCGTCCCCTTCCTAGTCCTCACCGTCGTCCACCGCCCTGGTGCTCTCGGTGCGGCGTGGTCAACGTGGTCAATGACCGACTTCCATCAGAAGAGTACTGTACGTGGAGAGGCTGATAGCTAGGTCCACGGCAGCCGCAAGGAAGTGCCTCCTTATTACGCGGAAAATTATCATTCCTCCACCTGACAGCGGGGACCCACCGGACGGGCCACCAGTATTTTGCGAAAAAATTGTTTTCCCCTGACTGCTGGGACCCACCGGACGAGCCACCGTATTTCGCAAAAAAATGTTCCCCCCGCTGTCAGCTCGGACCCACCAGAAGTGTCTCCTTATTACGCACAAAAAAATGAATACTCCCCCGGCTAGCTGGGACCCACCTTGCTGGGAGGCTGACTTGTGGGCCTACTAAGTTGACGGGGACGAAGGGCTTTGTCAACTTAGTCAATATGAACGATTCTAGCTCCAGTGACCATACGATGTCCATCCAACGGCCGTAGTGCTTCTTCAACCTCTGGTCTTCTTGCTCCAGCCGCCCAAAGCAGCATCGGTCGTGCCGCATGCTCCTGCCTCCCATGGCCGGTTGTGCTGCCGCAGAGGCATCACCGCCTCCTACTATTCCCACCGCTGGCCAGGCCCTGCAGCGACGGCAGCCTCACACCGCAGCCGAACCAGTGAACCCTCGTAGTCCTCTCCACGCGGGCTTCCACTGCCGCGTCGTCCCCTTCCTAGGCCTCGGCGTCGTCCACCGCCGTGGTGCTCTCCGCGCGGCGTAGTCAACGTGGTCAAGGAACGACTTCCATCGAAAGAGTACTGTACGTGGAGAGGCTGACAGCTGGGTCCACGACCACAGCCCTGTTGTTTGTGATTTGCCAAGTAAGTCGCTTTGTCAGGCCTGTTGGGCTGCAAATCTTTCAAGACGAGGAGAGCTTTCATTCGGCTGGCCGTGAAAATGGCACTTCAGTAATGAGAAATGGGTTGTACATTTTTAAAACACATCAAACCGACAATTAGTTTCAAATATCTTTTTTTTCATTTCAAGATTTTAAATTACATTAATTTTTATGGGTGTAGAATTTGATGGATTTTATATTGATATACATTTATTTTTAAAATCAGTTTGAATGTGAGTCAAAATTTCGGGATTAAAACAGTTCGGACCGCACCGAAATATGCAAAATTTCGTATAATTTTTTAACCATTGCCACAATATGGGCTGTAATGCTAACAAAAAGAATATGGGCTCCAAAAAAACCTTAAGAATTAGCAAATCGGCCGTAAATTATTAGAAATAATGGTAGATGGGCTGTATGCTATTTTCCACAGATTTGAGGCTTTCCTAAAAAAAGATTGACGCACAAGCACTGACTGTTGGATGTCCATCCAACGGCCGTCGTGCTTCTTCAATCTCTGCTCTTCCTGCTCCCGCCGCTCAAACAAGCGCCGGCGGGACTGCCTGCTCCCTCCTCCTCGCGGCCGGCTGTGCTGCCGCGCAGGCCTCACCGCCCGACCGTACTCCCATCGCTGGCCTAGCCATCCCTCTACTCACCCATACCTGCTGTTATTCTCTGGCGATGGCAGACGAACCAGTAAACCCTCGTATAGTCGTACTCCCCTCTGCGTAGGAAACAACTGTCGAGTCTTCCCTGCCTCCGTGTCGTCCCCTTCCTAGGCCTCGCCGTCGTCCATCGCCCTGGTGCTCTCGGCATGACGTGGTCAACATGGTCAAGGAATGACTTCCATCGGACGTGGACTGTACGTGGAGAGGCTGACAGCTGGGTCCACGGCCGGAACAAGGAACTGCCTCCTTATTACACGAAAAATAATGATTCCTCCACCTAACAGCTGGGACCCACCGGATGGGCCACTGTATTTCGCAAGAAAACGTTTCCCCCTGACTGCTGGGACCCACCAGCTACATCTTCGCACGCAAGGAAGTGCGTCCGAGCAGAAAAAAATGATTCACCCCCTGACTGCTGGGACCGACCAGCTACATCTTCGCAGGCAAGGAAGTGCCTGACAGTCGGGACCCACCTGGTCGAAGCGTACGTAGCGTTGTCATTCTGGTCGTGAACGTGTACGTACATACTGGTCGATGTAGAGGCGCGCACGTATCGTAGTAGAGGCGCGCATGTAACATTTACACGTACGTACATCGACCAGGGTGGAAGAAGGAAATACGGCCACGTATGTGTACATACGGGCGGGGTCTCGAACGCCTACCTGCGCATACGTATGGCCAGGGCTCGTGTACATGGCTAGGTCGGAACGGAGAAACAGCGTCGTCGTCGTGTTCATGGGGTGACAACGGAATGCGTCGTGTTCATGGGGAGGCAACGGAATGCGTCGTGTTCATGGGGAGGCAACGGAATGCGTCGTGTTCATCGGGAGGGCTTGGATAGAACATGCGATGGAAACGAGGCCTGGCGTACCGCAGAACGGAGGAAACGGCCTTGTGTTCGACCGGCCACGTTCGAAATGGGATCCTGTTCATCGGGAGGGGTCTGGCGTATCGCAAAACGGAGGAAACGGACCTCCTACGGTCGAAACAGGGGTCCTGTTGATCGGGAGGGGTGTGGCGTACCGCAAAACGGGACTCCACGGGATTGTGTTGGAGCGCTACAGTCGAAACGGGGGTCCTGTTCATCGGGAGGGGTGTGGCGTACCACAAAACGGGACTCCACGGGATACTGTTCATCTCCATCGTTGACCTCCTCCAGCCTCCACGGGCTCCTGTTCATCCAGCCTCCACGGGCTCCTGTTCATCCAGCGTCCACCGCGCGGTACTCCACCGGCTACTGTTCAACCACCCCTCCACCGTCTACTGTTCATCCAGCCCTCCACACCACGGGGTCCTGTTCAACCACCCCTCCACCGTCTACTGTTCATCCAGCCCTCCACACCACGGGGTCCTGTTCAACCACCCCTCCACCGTCTATTGTTCATCCAGCCCTCCACACCACGGGGTC
>NC_041386.1:467914429-467963292 GCF_002162155.2 Triticum dicoccoides
CCATCGATCGGCTTCAGTTAGCAGCAGTAGCGAAGGAATCGCTCGATCGGGTTCAGTTAACAGCCATCGATCGATCGCTCGAGTTCAGTAACACGTAGCCTACAGTGCAATCGCTCGGGTTCAGTTAGAGCCCAACGCCTCGCTCGGGTTCAGTTAGAGCCAACGCCTCGCACACACGCGCGTACGTGTACGAGAGAAACTCACATCGCTCGGCCCCCGACCTCCCACCGTAACCGGGAACTCCCCGAAATTTTCCTCCCCCTCGCTTCTTCCACGGTTTTTTCCGTCATGGACGGCCTAAAGAATGTCATGCAGCTGCGTCTCCGGCCCGCCTAGGACGAAAAGTCCATTTTCTGTCATGATTTTTTGTCATAGAAGTAGGATCCCACCACATTTATGATGATACCGGGTTTTTTCACAATTATCGTCATAGAAGTGTCATATGTATGACAGAAAAAAAAATTGTTCGGCCCAAAATGTCACGGATGTGTCTTTTTTTGTAGTGATGTAATCAACTGCAGTCCTTCTCCTAACAGCATAGGGATCATATTGTCTCCACAATCTCAGTCCAGCATCTTTTTTGATGTGCATGTCTTCAGCCACTAGATGAGCATCATTGTGGTCTGGGATCCTGGGTTTGAATTTCCTCAAAAAAAGAGACTCATCATCCTCTTCTTCAGCTTGAGGCACTTGGGCCTTGTTCTTCTTTTCTGCAGGAATACTTCTAGTGTTCCTCTTGGGCTTTGACTTCTGAGCTTGAGATTTGGGAGCAGACTTGGGCTTTGATGTTGCAGCCCCTGACTTAATAGCATCTCCCATGAGCTTCTGAGCTATGGGTGCTGGAGCATCTTCTTCCTCTTCCTCTTCTCCTGCTGGATCCTTAAACATGGATGATCTCCCTAGAACTCTGGCAATGGTCTTCTTGACCCTCTCTTTTCTCTTTTTGCCTTCTCCAGCCTCTTTGGGTTCAAGAGTGAACTCCATAGTTTTTTCCAAGGCTGCTTTCCTAGGTTTGGATGTTGGCATTCTCTTGGCAGGTGCCTTCTTGTGCATCCCTGGCTTTGTTGTAGCAGTTGAGCCATACTCATTCTTCAGCACTTTCTTCTTTGAGGTGGCCTCATCCTCAACAGCCACATAACCTTCATCCTCGGAGTCTAAGGTTTTCTTCTTCTTTGCTCTAGCGGCTGCCTTGAGCAAGTTACTAGGTGTGCTTCTACTGCCTCATCATAGCTGCTTGAGGGATCCGAACCCTCACTCAATTACACATGTTCCTCAGATTTGTTCTGACTGTCACTCTGGTCAGACATCTTGGCAATCACTGACAGCAAACCCTATGAATAGATGTAGATGAGGAAGAGTGGATGAGCATCATAAAGTGTGGAGTTTTTGCAAAATAGATGACTTAAAAACTTAGTTTAGTTCTCCACAGAAAGATTTCGGAGCTACCGATTTGATAAACTCGGTGATACCGAAGCAGCTTTTGGAACCTAAACTAGTGAACTCGGTCAGACCGAGTCACAGTTCGGTGGCACCGAGACTGCCAGGGTTTCACAGAGAATCGAACTCGGTCACACCGATTTGCAATTTTCGGTCAGACCGAAAATGCAGGTGCTATGGCCTAAGCCAAATCGGTGAGACCGATTTCTACAATTCGGTCGGTCCGAGATGAGTCCAGCAGAGACCTAACCCTAAATATTCAAATCCAATCTAATCTAAAGGAAGTGTTCAGTGGATGGGTTGTTTGTATACGTGGTCATGATAATGGCAAAGTAATGTGCTATGAATCGGAGTTAAGGAATTAGCACATAGAGTCGAGCCCATACCCTAGTTTGGTGGAGGTTCGCTACGACGGCAACGACGGAGCAGATTTCCGTTGACGGCGATGGAAACTAGCGACGTGAGGTCGCTGGCGGCGAGGAGACGATCCAGAGACCTGAGGAGGCAGAGCAGGACACACGCGCGGGCTGAGGAGTTTGAAGAAATTTCCAAAATCTCATTCATGGGTATATATATCCCGACCCTATCGGTGTGACCGAGTGGAACAACTCGGTGGCACCGAGATGCAGAATCGCGAGCGGTTACTGCAACTCGGTGTGACCGAAAAGTTCAAATCGGTTGCATCGAGATGAAAAACCTAGATCAACCTAGTGAACTCGGTGTGACCGAAGTGGATGACTCGGTCATACTATCGGGGATATACCCCGCGGTATGACCCGGCCGGACTTGGCGGCTCACAGAGACCCGACGAGTATTTGGTGACTTACCGATGACCCCAACGACGGGTCAGATGGATGAAAATGCCCAAGGCCCAGAAGGCCGGTTCATGTGATGGTGGACCAGCTTAAGAGGAAGACATAATGAATATTCTCCTGCAAAGGAAGCAAGACTAGGACTCCACTTGTAATAGAGTAATCCTAATCCTACTAGGACTAGTCATGTAACCCGCCCCTTCAACTTATATAAGGAAGGGCAGGGCTCGCCAAAAGGGGGAGAAGAAGCAGAAACAATCTCTAGGGCTAGACACAAAGGGGGAGCCGGCTTATGCGGCGACTCTCTCATGAGTATAATGAGATCTAGCCACAAACAACATGTAGGGCTATTCCGGATGATGTTTCTCGGGGCCCGAAGCTGTCTAAATCCTTGTCTTGTGTTGCGTCTCTCAATTCCGCTGAACCCCTCTCAAGCTACTACAAAGATGCATTGGCCTCATGACTAAGTCCTCACACTAAGACATCTGCCGTGACAATTCCATGACAGTTGGCGCCCACCGTGGGGCTCGCACATGGTGGTGATGAGTTTTGGAGGGATCTCTTCTAGGGATCAAGAAGCTCGCGATTGCCGGATGAATAAGAGCCAGCGCAAAGTTAAGGATTAAAGATCATGAAAATTTAGGGTTGCGTCGTGTACGCCATCACGCATGGCCTGGTGATGCATTGAAACCAGAATCGCCGAGTTGTTGCCTCTGCGTACAGTCCCATGGTCATCAACTGATACTATTATTGTTACTCGTCAGCGTGAAAAGTAGAAGCAACAACGGAAGCTTTGCATCCAAAAAAAAGTGCAGACAATCGCATTATTTCCATCGCATCAAGCATCAACCCTGATGTTTTCAAAGTACTAGTACATCACTAGAGGCCAACTCCGATTGCTAGAAGAAAGCTACGGGGAGGTTAATTCAAGAATTATGGAAGGAAAAAGCTGCTATGTAAGTTCACAAGTCTCGCAGGTGAGGACAAGGGAGATCCATCAGGGGCAAGCTATCACCGCACGTTTTATAGGCCTTGGTCAATACGGATTCAATTTTGATCTTTGAACGGCCATCGACGGAAGTGGATGAGGCCACAAACTTGATTCGGCCATTGAATTTTCGTTTCTTTTTTTTTGGAATGTCGGCAGAAGAGCTGCCAAATTCATTGATCAGAAGAGGTATTACAAGTAACACCCCAGAGGAGGAATGCACCGCATAAGACGAGTGCTAAAAAATAAGAAAGAAAGGGTTGTTCGGTTTATCAAGGAAAACCCGGTGAAAACCTAAGCAGCGCCAAGCACCACAAAACATACAACATGCCAGAAAGGCAAATACCCCACAACACGCCCGGCCAGGCACTCGAGCGCCTTCGCTGCTACCAAAGTGCACACCGAAAACCGTCATGTCAATCCAGGCTGCCACAAGCATCTCCACAAAACTCGACGACATCAAAGAGGAACGCTATGTCCGAAAGAGCAAACATATGCCGCTTCAATCCCACGAGATTGGCAGATATAACTTGCCTGGCGCACCGTGCATGTGACGAGTGCTTCTGCTACTCTCACGGAGATGCCACATAAGTCGTCGCCAACCACCTCCACAAACACTTAGTCCCTCTGACCGAGTCTAGCTCCAAGACGATGTCCTCAAGAGGAAACACGATGCCGGGCATAGCTAGTTGCGTCGTCATCATCCGACCCGGGAGACCGGATCTAGGGTTTCCCCTGAAGCATGTCGAGCAAGGGAAGGAGACGACTGCAACATCGATGCCTCCAACAAGGGGACGGAGCCCGTAGGCACCACCATCGGCGACTCCGGCCGCAGCCGGAGTACGGCTTTCACCGGCAGCCTCACCTGTCCAAACCCACGACCCAGCCAGCTCTTCCAGCAGATCACCTCCATGGCACCCGAGCGCTGCTACACATCTCACCCCCAGGCCGCGCCCACAGGAGGTCGCCGGCCGGCCACCCCGCCAGATCTGCATCGGGGAAGCCCAACAGGTGAACAGGTCCGTCCAGATCGGGAACGCCACCTGCTCGCCACGCCCAGGAGCTCAGCTCTCCCGCAACTCCCACGCATGCCATCGCGCTGTGCTGACACGCAGCCCCGCGTCCAGAGGACAACCCTGCCCCCGCCGCGACCGCGGCGCACCAGATCCGCGGGAGCCCGCATGGCGCCGGTCAACGCGGAAACGGCGACCCTCCACCGAGCGCGTGCCGCCCAGCCTCCAGCGCATCAGGGCGCGACGCCCAGCCACCAGAGCGTGCCGCGCTCCGCTCACGCCCGACCGCGCCGCTCGCGCCCCTCGGCCCAGATGAGCAGCCCCGCGCAGCTCATGCTCCAGGCGAGAGGGAAGAAGAGGTTCGCCGCCGCCGACGCCGCGCGGGCTTTGCCCGGCGGCGCTCGCCGGCGGCTGCGGCGGGGAGCGGTTCTTGGTTGTGCGGGCTCCGCTGGCTAGGGTTTCACGCCCGGGCCGCCCCGCGGGGGAGCGACACAGGGCAGGGTGAGAAAAGACAGTTTGAATTTTCATTTCTGAGCCACCATGGCTGGGCGCGCCTCTGACTGTTGCACGGTCGCGGCTCCTGCTACGCCAACGCTTTCCAACCCGCCGCCGGCTCAGATGCACTTTGCCGCCTGCCTCACCTATCTCTGTTCCGAGTCGCCACCAAGGTCGCGCTGAGTCGCCCCTGCTGGTCCGGCCCCGAGCCGGCCTCGGCTTCACCTCCACTTTGAGCATGGCCCTGCCACCGATTTTGAACCTGCCTTGCTACCATGAGTCAACGCCGCCAAGTCACATGTTGTTTCTGAGTCACCGCTCAAGCACTGCCTCCGCCAAAAGCCGCCCAGAACAGTCGCCGTCGTTGCCATGGCCTGCTTTGCCGACCACGTTACCGGCTCACCTCGCCACCTCCGCCGTCGGGGCCCACGGCACCACTTCACCAACCTTGCGCTAAGTCGGTTCATTCCAAGCCGCATCGCTTTTGCGCTTGGCCAAGCCACTTGTTGGCTTTGCCACGCCGCGGTTGCCGTTGAGCCTCCCTTGAGGCCTCGCCCTCGCCCGGCTTCTGCACGAGCTGCGGAGAGCCGCCGTTGGTTTCAACCCGCCCCGGTTTCATCGACCGCCGCCACTCCCGCGGGATCCGCCCCTTGCCTCGTGCTTGCTTCTAAGCCGTCGACGCCTCCTATCCAGACCGGCCTGGCGTTTTGCAGGCTGCTGTGTTTTGCTCTTGCTCCGTTTTTTGCTGGTTTGCTGCTCCTGCTTCGCCGGTCGCCTGCCGCGCACACTGCTACGTTCGTGAGACCAGCAGACAAATGGAGGAGGAAGAGACGGGAGGCCGGCTATTCGCGAGACAGATGTGAAGTTGGATTTAAAAAATATATTGTAAGGAGAGGTCAAAGGCTCGGACGGTGCATACAGGAATCAGCCAAAGCTGACATGATTAGCAAAAGGCCAAAGCAATTACTTTCAAAAAAATGCCAAAGCAATTACGTATTGATGTCCAAAAAGTACTATTTGGGCATATCCTTCAAGGCTTGGTGAATGGATGGGTGGATGTGAAGGCCCATTAAAACTACATGGGGAATTTTGCTTCGATCCCTACGTCTGGATAAACCAGTTATATCCATCTAAGTTGATTTTATTAGCACATATTGTTTTTGTCAAAAAACAATCATGTTGGCTTGTGATATTTATATGCAGGACAACGACTCATTATAAAGGTGCTACTATGCTGTGCCTATGAAGTGTGCGTTGGCATCATCACGCGCCGGTGTCCGCGTCCGCTTGCTATTGAACGGGTGTGTGCAAGCCCCCGCCCGTGCAGTTTGATCTACATCAACTGACCGGGACCACGCCAATGATTGACTCACCGTCCGTGTGGCTTACCGCGCCTGCAATTGCCTCGCCCGTCTGCACTGGCTTACAACACCGCGATCGGCTCATCTGTCTGCTCCCGCGGCCGACTCGGCCGTGATTATTTTCAGCTTCACCCAATGATCATCAACTCCGCGGTGATAATTACTGACCTGACGCATCAGGTGAAATCCATCCGGTATATTTTTTATATTACATATTGCTTTCTTTAAAGGAGCAATTACTCTAGCTTGCAAGTTTTCTAATGCAGGACAAGTTGTCTGCTGCAAAAGGGATTGTTATATCACTGAGTCGTTGAATGACTCATACCGGTTTATATCCTGGTCAAATATGGAGAATCTCAAGACAACTCCTCGAGTCGTCTTAAGACTCGGGAGCTATGATGACATAACTCAACAAATCTTGCTAGTTTCAGCAGGCTCAAGAACTCCGGATCATTAGAGGGAAAATAACCCGGTCCCATAGGCTACCGCCATATTGGTAAAAATTTAAAGGCCGTCAGAGAATCTCCGGCTCACAATGATGCTTCGGTTTACAATCTGGCTCAAGGTAAACCTGTCTCCCACAAAGCTTTGAAACTCTAAATATCCGGCTTGAAATTCCGGTTTAAAAAGAATTCATCTCTCACAAGTTCGAGTTTTCAGAAAAAATTACAGGGACCAAAGAGAGTTTGTTTCACAGCACAACTCAAACATAGGCACCCAGTGAGCACAACTCAGAAATATATCACTTGGGGGCTTGCGGCTTATTGAGCTAAGCTATGATTACCCTTTGATCCGGCTCATAGCCACATTTATAGGTCATTTGGGGGCTTCCTGTTCAAACATAGGTCGTATTCGAACCAAAGAGAACATAGCTGTCGGTACCCTCTTGATCGGCGCAATGCCAAACTCACTAGGGGGCTTCTTGATCGTATTCGAATCGTAGCTTAACCCCTTTTGGGTCCGACTTGGATAGTATTTGAATCAGGGTCGTTAAAAACCTCTCAAGGTCATTTGGGGGCTTCCTATTCAAACATAGGTCATATTCGAACCAAAGAGAACATAGCTGTCGGTACCCTCTTGATCGGCGCAACGCCAAAGCCACTGGGGCCTACATGATCGTATTCGAATCCTAGCTTAACCCCTTTGGTCCGGTTCACTGATCATATTCGAATCAGAAGCCTCAAATTCTTCTTTTTATTTTGCTTAACTTTTTTGAAAATAGTCTTTTGGGTTTGTCTTGATACTTTTTGTTCATATCTAAAGCATATATGTGGTTTCGATTAACCCGGCTTGACTTTGGATGATAAGTCGCCATATATGACAATAATAAACATTTGGAAGTTTTTGGCTTCTAAAGATTGGGTTATCACCCTTACCGCACAGGTATCCTAAACCGGCAGTACGATTCAATATCTCAGGAACTGGTTTTTCAAACCGGGTTATATTATTCAAATCTTCAATAGCCAGCATGGCTGGATTTTTATTATGGGTATCAATAACCAATATTACGATTGAGGTTTTCAAAGTCGCTTTAGCGCAATGGATATTATTTTATCAATGGATATAATTTATTCTACAATGGAAGGAATAGTCCTGAGTCGCTGCAGGCTTACGACCCGACACTTGGGGGCTACATTATTCAAGTTGATATTACATCAAATATGCAAGTCGCATGTCACTGCCAGCATGCACCATGACACTTGGGGGCTAATGCAAAGTCATTTTTACTGGCCTTATTGAAGACCCGACTCATCACATCTTAATGAGCCGGCCCTTGGGGGCTACCAATTGCTCATGTCAACAATTTAAGGTACACAAATCTTATTCCATTATATTGAAGGGTCCACTGCTCAGTTGGTAAAGCACAAAGCTCTTAACCTTATGGACGTGGGTTCGAGCCCCATGGAGAGGATTACAACATATGATATTCTTTTCAAGGAAATATATATATAAAGTCCCAGCTTAATATTATCATACTGAGCCGGCCCTTGGGGGCTACATGTTGCTGCTCAAGTCTACATCTACAAAGTCCCTGCTCATTATTGCATAATGACCCGGCCCTTGGGGGCTACACCGGTTGAAGTTTTTGTGAGCATAAGACAATTACAAGTCCTAGGTTGATGCAAGCATGACAACCCGGCACTTAGGGGCTACAGGTAACACGAATATAAGGACAAATACTTTCGAATTCTCAGTTTTGAGCAAATCAGATTGACCCGAGGTCACCAATCATTATGACCCGGTGTCTGCAACAATCATAGCCCAGCGTCATCAATAATTATGACACGGCGTCAACAACAATTATGACTCGGTGCCATCGATATTTACAAACTGGCAATTTTGGTAATATTAAACCGGCAAGGTCTACATCTTCAAACCGGCAGAATATCAGATGAGTATTTCAAGACCAATATTTCTTAAGCCGGCGCTTTGGAAGCCAACTCAAGTGGATTATTCTTCACAATATTTCTCTACAAGAGACCAATGTTAGCAAATTGACTCTGAAGCTGGCCTATTAACCCAGACTTTTCAAAAGAAGTATCTAGATTTTTTGAATTGACAAAGTTGAGACATGTTTGCTAAAAAAGATTTGCTATGATATCATGGACATGTACATATTAAACAAGTAAATGACAAGGCCTTAACGATGATCAAATGCCGGCCCAGAAGAACCTTCGACCCGGCGTGTAATCTATCAAAGTTGGTCTTGATTTGCAAGATTAGTTTAAAATGGATAAATCCAAATTAAAGTGGGGGCTAATGTCGGGGATATACCCCGCGGTATGACCCGGCCGGAAGTATGACCCGGCCGGACTTGGCAGCTCACAGAGACCCGGTGAGTATTTGGTGACTTACCGATGACCCCAATGGCGGGTCAGATGGATGACAAGGCCCAAGGCCCAGAAGGCCGGTTCATGTGATGGTGGGCCGGCTTAAGAGGAAGACATAAGGAATATTCTCCTGCAAAGGAAGCAAGACTAGGACTCCACTTGTAATAGAGTAATCCTAATCCTACTAGGACTAGTCATGTAACCCGCCCCTTCAACTTATATAAGGAGGGGCAGGGCTCCCCCAAAAGGGGAGAAGAAGCAGAAACAATCTCCAGGGCTAGGCACAAAGGGGGGGGCGGCTTATGCGGTGACTCTCTCATGAGCATAATGAGATCTAGCCACAAACAACATGTAGGGCTATTCTGGATGATGTTTCTCAGGGCCCGAAGCTATCTAAATCCTTGTCTTGTGTTGCGTCTCTTGATTCTGCGCAACCCCTCTCAAGCTACTACAAAGATGCGTTGGCCTCACGACTAAGTCCTCACACTAGGACATCTGCCGTGACAATTCCACGACACATACCAAAATGCACAAAGAGGTTTTGGAAGTTTAAGTATATGACGAATCGGGGACTCTGAGTGCTCCTCACACAGAGTGGTTCGAATTTGAGTTGATCAAACTTTGTGACATAGCATGAATAGTGTTTGAGACAAGAAAAGCATAGATAGCTAGAGGAGGTTCTTAGGCATTCTTGTCCATCTACTTGGCAAAGGAGAAAAACGCCAAACAATCAAAACAACAAGTGGATGTCCTCAAATGAGTAAAATATGCAACCAACATGCTCACACAATAACATGGCAAATGAAATATGTGGCAAAGCATGCACAAACACTCTAGCATCTATCAAGCAATTGGCGATGACTAGGTCATCTATATATGAGTATATTGATTGAGGAGTCAAATGAGAACGTTTGATCATAGGTCATACTCATCGTTTAAGCATAAGTGGGGTTGCCACTTTTACATAAAGCATTGTTGTGTTCACACCATTAGAGTTGCTTTAGCTCAATTGATTAGAGTAAAGCTCCCCCTAGATGTGATATCCCCCCTAAGAGGGATGAACTAACCTTGGGTTTTGTCGATGATGACTTCATGTGTTGTTGAAGATGTAGATGCTCAATGTTGATGTAGATCATTTGGAGCAATCCATTTGAGTGAGTTGCACTTTCAATACCTACACGGGTTAGTCCCACAAGGAACAAACAAGAATATCCATAGACATAGAGTGATGTTCACATAAGATGATGTCCATGAAAGCATTAGGTTACCTTGTCCCTTGTCTTACCAACAAGAGGGTTTGTGACTCCTTGAACTAGTGCAAGATATCGAAGTTGTTTGCACATGTCCTTGCCAAAAGATATGAGTGAAGTATGTTGGCGGAGTCACCCTCAAGAACTCTCTAGTTCTTTCTCTTCGGGATCCACACCATCTTGATGGGAATCCTTGGAGTTGTAGTCGTACTTGATGAAGTGGAACTTGATGTAGTCTTGGGAACCCACTTGACCAAGGCTTTGGGAGCTTCTTCAAATGCATCAATCTCCTCTTGAAGCTTGTCCTTGCCTTTTTGCTTGTGGTCTTGTGGTGGAAGTGAAGGAAATATGCCCTAGAGGCAATAATAAAGTTATTATTTATTTCCTTATATCATGATCAATGTTTATTATTCATGCTAGAATTGTATTAACCGGAAACTTGGTACATGTGTGAATACATAGACAAACAAAGTGTCACTAGTATGCCTCTACTTGACTAGCTCGTTGAATCAAAGATGGTTAAGTTTCCTAGCCATAGGCAGGAGTTCTCATTTTATTAACATGATCACATCAATAGAGAATGATGTGATTGACATGACCCATCCCGTTAGCTTAGCACTTGATCGTTTAATTTACTGCTATTGCTTTCTTCATGACTTATACATGTTCCTATGACTATGAGATTATGCAACTCCCGATTACCGGAAGAACACTTTGTGTGATACCAAACATCACAACATAACTGGGTGATTATAAAGGTGCTCTACAGGTGTCTCCGATGGTGTTCGTTGAGTTGGCATAGATTGAGAATAGGATTTGTCACTCCGATTGTCGGAGAGGTATCTCTGGGCCCTCTCGGTAATGCACATCACTACAAGCCTTGCAAGCAATGTGACTAATGAGTCAGTTACGGGATGATGCATTACGGAACGAGTAAAGAGACTTGCGGGTAGTGAGATTGAACTAGGTATTGAGATACCGATGATCGAATCTCGGGCAAGTAACATACCGATGACAAAGGGAACAACGTATGTTGTTATGCAGTTTGACCGATAAAGATCTTCGTAGAATATGTAGGGGCCAATATGAACATCCAGGTTCCGCTATTGGTTATTGACTGGAGACGTGTCTCGGTCATGTCTACATAGTTCTCGAACCCGTAGGGTCCGCACGCTTAACGTTCGGTGACGATCAGTATTATAAGTTTACGTGATTTGATGTCCCGAAGGTATTTCGGAGTCCCGAATGAGATCCGGGACATGATGAGGAATCTCGAAATGGTCGAGGCGTAAAGATCGATATATTGGACGACTATATTCAGACATCGGAAAGGTTCCGAGTGATTCGGGTAATTTTCGGAGTACCAGGGAGTTACGGGAATACGGGGAAGAAGTATTGGGCCTCATGGGCCAAGAGGTGGAAGAGAGGAGGCAGGGCGCGCGCCCCCCTAGCCCAAACCGAATTGGACTAGGGGGCCGTCCCCCCTTTCCTCCTTTCCTCCTGCTCCTTCCTTCTCCCCTTCCCCATTCCTTTCCTCCTCCTAGTAGGAGTAGGAAAGGGGAGTCCTACTCCTACTAGGAGGAGAACTCCTCCTCCTGGCACGCCCTACAGGGCCGGTCAGCCTCCCCCCTTGCTCCTTTATATACGGGGGCAGGGGGCACCCTAGAACACACAAGTTGATGATTGATCCCTTAGCCATGTGCGGTGCCCCCCTCCAC
The DNA here is from genome assembly GCF_002162155.2 of Triticum dicoccoides. NCBI lineage: Eukaryota > Viridiplantae > Streptophyta > Magnoliopsida > Poales > Poaceae > Triticum > Triticum dicoccoides. Next base: position 467,926,335 of record NC_041386.1, read on the forward strand.
CATAATCCACCTCGATCATATCGTAGTGGTGCTTAGGCGAAGCCCTGCGTCAGTAGCAACATAATCACCATCATCACGCCGTCGTGCTGACGGAACTCTCCCGTGAAGCTCTGCTGGATCGGAGTTCGTGGGACGTCATCGAGCTGAACGTGTGCTGAACTCGGAGGTGCCGTGCATTTGATACTTGGATCGGTCGGATAGTGAAGACGTTCGACTACATCAACCGCGTTCTCATAACGCTTTCGCTTACGGTCTACGAGGGTACGTGGATGATACTCTTCCCTATCGTTGCTATGCATCACCATGATCTTGCGTGTGCATAGGATTTTTTTTGAAATTACTACGTTCCCCTACAGTGGCATCCGAGCCAGGTTTATGCGTAGATGTTATATGCACGAGTAGAACACATGTGAGTTGTGGGCGATACAAGTCATACTGCTTACCAACATGTCATACTTTGGTTCGGCGGTATTGTTGGATGAAGGGGCCCGGACCGACATTACGCGTACGCTTATGCGAGACTGGTTCTATCGACGTGCTTTGCACACAGGTGGCTAGCGGGTGTTAGTTTCTCCAACTTTAGTTGAACCGAGTGTGACTACGCCCGGTCCTTGTTGAAGGTTGAAACAACACTAACTTGACAAAATATCGTTGTGGTTTTGATGCGTAGGCAAGAACGGTTTTTTCTTAGCCCGTAGCAGCCACGTAAAACTTGCAACAACAAAGTAGAGGACGTCTAACTTGTTTTTGCAGGGCATGTTGTGATGTGATATGGTCAAGACGTGATGAGATATAAATTGTTGTATGAGATGATCATGTTTTGTTAAAGTTATGGCAACTGGCTGAAGCCTTATGGTTGTCTCTTTATTTCATATATGCAAGTGCCATGTAATTGCTTTACTTTATCACTATGCCATAGCAATAGTTGCAAGAGCAATAGTTGGCGAGACGACCATGTAATGACACGTTGATAGAGATTAAGATGATGGAGATCATGAAGAAAATATGCCCTAGAGGCAATAATAAAGTAATTACTTATTTCCTTATATCATGATAAATGTTTATTATTCATGCTAGAATTGTATTAACCGGAAACATTAGTACATGTGTGAATACATAGACAAACAAAGTGTCACTAGTATGCCTCTACTTGACTAGCTCGTTGAATCAAAGATGGTTAAGTTTCCTAGCCATAGACATGAGTTGTCATTTGATTAACGGGATCACAGCATTAGAGAATGATGTGATTGACTTGACCCATCTGTTAGCTTATCATGATGATCATTTAGTTTGCTGCTATTGCTTTCTTCATAACTTATACATGTTCCAATGACTATGAGATTATGCAACTCCCGATTACCGGAGGAACACTTTGTATGCTACCAAACATCACAACATAACTGGGTGATTATAAAGGTGCTCTACGGGTGTCTCCAATGGTACTTGTTGAGTTGGCATAGATCGAGATTAGGATTTGTCACTCCGATTGTCGGAGAGGTATCTCTGGGCCCTCTCGATAATGCACATCATTATAAGCCTTGCAAGCAATGCAACTAATGAGTTAGTTGCGGGATAATGCATTATGGAACGAGTAAAGAGACTTGCCGGCAACGAGATTGAGCTAGGTATTGAGATACCGACGATCGAATCTCGGGCAAGTAACATACCGATGACAAAGGGAACAACATATGTTGTTATGCGGTTTGACCGGTAAGGATCTCCGTAGAATATGTAGGAGCCAATATGAACATCCAGGTTCCGCTATTGGTTATTGACCAGAGACGTGTCTCGGTCATGTCTACATAGTTCTCGAATCCGTAGGGTCCGCATGCTTAATGTTTGGTGACGATCGGTATTATGAGTTTACGTGATTTGATGTACCAAAGGTAGTTCGGAGTCCCGGATAAGATCGGGGATATGACGAGGAATCTCGAAATGGTCGAGACATAAAGATCGATATATTGGATGACTATATTCAGACATTGGAAAGGTTCCGAGTGATTCGGATATTTTTCGGAGTACCGGGGAGTTACGGGAATACGGGGAAGAAGTATTGGGCCTCATGGGCCAAGTGCTGGAAGAGAGGAGGCAGGGTGGGCGGCCCCCTAGCCCAAACCGAATTGGACTAGGGGGACGACCCTCCTTTCCTCCTTTCCTCCCTCTTCTTCCTTCTCCCTCTCCTCCTTCCTTTCCTCCTCCTAGTAGGAGTAGGAAAGGGGAGTCCTACTCCTACTAGGAGGAGGACTCCTCCTCCTGGCGCGCCCTGCAAGGGCCGGCCAGCCTCCCCCTTGCTCCTTTATATACGGGGGCAGGGGCACCCTAGAACACACAAGTTGATTGTTCCAAGCCGTGTGCGGTGCCTCCTCCACCATAATCCACCTCGATCATATCATAGCGGTGCTTAGGCGAAGCCCTGCGTCGGTAGCAACATCATCACCGTAATCACGCCGCCCTGCTGACGGAACTCTCTCGTGAAGCTCTGCTGGATCGGAGTTCGTACGTCATCGAGCTGAACGTGTGCTGAACTCAGAGGTGCCGTGCGTTCGGTACTTGGATCAGTCGGATCGTGAAGACCTATGACTACATCAACCACGTTCTCATAACGCTTCCGCTTACGGTCTACGAGGGTACATAGATGATACTCTCCCCTCTCCTTGCTGTGCATCACCATGATCTTGCGTGTGCGTAGGATTTTTTTTGGAAATTACTACGTTCCCCAACAGTGGCATCCGAGCCAGGTTTATGCGTAGTTGTTATATGCATGAGTAGAACACAAAAGAGTTGTGGGTGTGGGTATATACATGTTGCTTGCCATCACTAGTTGATTCTTGATTCAGTGGCATTGTTGTATGAAGCGGCCCAGACCGACATTACACGTACGCTTACGCGAGACTGGTTCTACCGACGTGCTTTGCACACAGGTGGCTAGTGGGTGTCTGTCTCTCCAGCTTTTGTTGAATCGGATGCAATGAACATGGTTCTTTCCGAAGATCAAAAAGCAATCACTATACCGCGTTGTGGTTTTTGATGCGTAGGTAAGAACGGTTCTTGCTCAGCCCTGTAGCAGCCACGTAAAACTTGCAACAACAAAGTAGAGGACTTCTAACTTATTTTTGCAAGGCATATTGTGATGTGATATGGTCAAGACGTGATGAGATATAAATTGTTGTATGAGATGATCATGTTTTGTTAAAGTTATCGGCAACTGGCAGAAGCCTTATGGTTGTCTCTTTATTGCATAAGATGCAAGTGCCATGTAATTGCTTTACTTTATCGCTATGCAATAGCAATAGTTGCAAGAGCAATAGTTGGCGAGATGACCATGTGATGACACGTTGATAGAGATCAAGATGATAGAGATCATGGTGTCATGCCGGTGACGATAGAGATCATGACGGTACTTTGGAGATGGAGAGCAAAGGCGCAAGATGACCATGACCATATCATGTCACATATTTCGGTTGCATGTGATGTTTATCCTTTATGCATCTAATTTTGCTTAGTTCGGCGGTAGCATTATAAGATGACATCTCACTAAATTTCAAGGTACAAGTGTTCTCCCTGAGTATGCACCGTTGCCAAAGTTCGTCGTGCCGAGACACCACGTGATGATCGGGTGTGATAAGCTCTACGTTCACATACAACGGGTGCAAGCCAGTTTTGCACACGCACAAATACTCGGGTTAAACTTGACAAGCCTAGCATATGTAGATATGGCCTTGGAACACTGGAGACCGAAAGGTCGAGCGTGAATCATATAATAGATATGATCAACATAGTGATGTTCACCATTGAAAACTATTCCATCTCACGTGATGACCGGACATGGTTTAGTTGATTTGGATCACATGATCACTTAGATGATTAGAGAGGTGTCTATCTAAGTGGGAGTTCTTAAGTAATATGATTAATTGAACTTTAATTTATCATGAACTTAGTCATGATAGTATTTGCATAACTATGTTGTAGATCAATAGCTCGCGATGTAGCAACCCATTTATTTTTGATATGTTCCTAGAGAAAAGCTAAGTTTAAAGATGTTAGTAGCAATGATGCGGATTGTATCCGTGATCTGAGGATTATCCTCATTGGTGCATAGAAAAATTATGTCCTTGATGCACCACTAGGTGATAGACCTATTGCAGGAGCATATGCACACACTATGAACGTTTGACAAAGCTCGGTATGATGACTACTTGATAGTTTAGTGCACCATGCTTTACGGCTTAGATTTGGGACTTCAAAAATGTTTTGAACGCCACGGAGCATATAAGATGTTCCAAGAGCTTAAATTGGTATTTCAGACTCATGCCTGAGTCAAGAGGTATGAGACCTCTAACAAGTACTTTGCCTACAAGATGGAGGATAATAGCTCAGCTAGTGAGCATGTGCTTAGAATGTCTGAGTACTACAATCACTCGAATCAAGTGGGAGTTAATCTTCCAGATAAGATAGTGATTGATAGAGTTCTCTAGTCACTATCACCAAGTTACTAGAACTTCGTGATGAACTATAATATGCAAGGGATAACGAAAATGATTCCCAAGCTCTTCTTGATGCTAAAATCGAAGAAGGTAGAAATCAAGAAAAACATCAAGTGTTGATGGTTGACAAGACCACTAGTTTCAAGTAAAAGGGCAAGGGAAAGAAAGGAAACTTCAAGAAGAATGGCAAGAAAGTTGCCACTCCCATGAAGAAGCCTAAAGCTAGACCCAAGCCTGAAACCGAGTGCTTCTACTGCAAAGGAAATGGTCACTGGAAGTGGAACTGCCCTAGATACTTGGCAGATAAGAAGGATGGCAAAGTGAACAAAGGTACATTTGATATACATGTTATTGATGTGTACTTTACTAGTGTTTATAGCAACCCCTCAGTATTTGATACTAGTTCAGTTGCTGAGATTAGTAACTCGAAACGGGAGTTGCAGAATGAATAGAGACTAGTTAAGGGTGAAGTGATGATGTGTGTTGGAAGTGGTTCCAAGATTGATATGATCATCATCGCACACTCCCTATACTTTCGGGATTAGTGTTGAACCTAAATAAATGTTATTTGGTGTTTGCGTTAAGCATGAATATGATTTGATCATGTTTATTGCAATACGGTTATTCATTTAAAGTCAGAGAATAATTGTTGTTCTGTTTACATGAATAAGACCTTCGATGGTCATACACCCAAGGTGAATGGTTTATTGAATCTCAATCGTAGTGATACACATATTCATAATATTGAAGCCAAAAGATGCAAAGTTAATAATGATAGTGCAACTTATTTGTGGCACTGCCATTTAGGTCATATTGGTGTAAAGCGCATGAAGAAAATCCATGCTGATGGGCTTTTGGAATCACTTGATTATGAATCAGTTGATGCTTGCGAACCGTGCCTCATGGGCAAGATGACTAAGACTCCGTTCTCCGGAACAATGGAGCAAACAACAGACTTGTTGGAAATAATACATACTAATGTATGCAGTCCGATAAGTGTTCAGGCTCGTGGCAGGTATCGTTATTTTCTGACCTTCACAGATGATTTGAGCAGCTATGGGCATATCTACTTAATGAAACATAAGTCTGAAACATTTGAAAAGTTTAAAGAATTTCAGAGTGAAGTGGAAAATCATCGTAACAAGAAAATAAAGTTTCTATGATCTGATCGCGGAGGCGAATATTTGAGTTATGAGTTTGGTCTTCATTTGAAATAATGCAAAATAGTTTCGCAACTCACGCCACCTGGAACACCACAACGTAATGGTGTGTCCGAACATCGTAACCGTACTTTATTAGATATGGTGCAATATATGATGTCTCTTACTGATTTGCCACTATTGTTTTGGGGTTATGCATTAGACACAACTACATTCACATTAAATAGGGCACCATCTAATCTGTTGAGACGACACCATATGAACTATGGTTTGGCTAGAAACCTAAGCTGTCGTTTCTTAAAGTTTGGCGTTGTGATGCTTATGTGAAAATGTTTCAGCCTGATAAGCACAAACCCAAATCGGAAAGGTGTGTCTTCATAGGATACCCAAAAGAAACTGTTGGGTACACCTTCTATCACAGATCCGAAAAGCAAGATCTTTGTTGCAAAGAGTGGATCCTTTCTAGAGAAGAAGTTTCTCTTGAAAGAAGTGAGTGGGAGGAATGTAGAACTTGATGGAGTAATTTTACCTTCTCCTGAATTGGAAAGTAGTTCATCACAGAAATCTGTTCTAGTGATCTCTACACCAATTAGTGAGGAAGCTAATGATGTTGATCATAAAACTTCAGATCAAGCTACTACTGAACCTCGCAGGACAACCAGAGTATGGTCCGCACCAGAGTGGTACGGTAATCCTTTCTGGAAGTCATGCTACTAGACCATGATGAACCTACGAACTATGAGGAAGCGATGATGAGCCCAGATTCCGTGAAATAGCTTGAGGCCATGAAATCTAAGATGGGACCATGTATGAGTACAAAGTATGGACTTTGATTGACTTGCCCGATGATCGACGAGTCGTTAAGAATAAATGGATCTTCAAGAGGAAGACGGACGCCGATAGTAGTATTACTATCTACAAAGCTCAAATTATGGCAAAATGTTTTCGACAAGTTCAAGGTGTTGACTACGATGAGATTTTCTCACTCGTATCGATGCTTAAAAGTCTGTCCGAATCATGTTAGCAGTTGCCGCATTTTATGAAATCTGGCAAATGGATGTCAAAACTGCATTCCTTAAAGGATTTCTTAAAGAAGAGTTGTATATGATGCAACCAGAAGGTGTCGGCATTCTAGGAACGGGGGTCCCCAGACTTTCCTGCCTGCGGCCTGCGGCGTGGCTCAAGCGGGGGCCCAGCGCAGCCCATCTTCATCAGCTCAAACTCAAGACCCTCGCTAGGGGCCAAGCCTCGCGGGGCGGGCGACCGAAAGCTTCCTCAGAGGCAGCCTCATCAGGCAGGCTCACGAGGAGGCGGAGAGATCAAGGCAGGGGTACCTCACGAGGAGCCCGTGACGCAAGCCATGACGATCGAGACCAGGCGGGCGCCAGGCGGGCGCCGACCTGCACAGTGTCCTTGTTTCCCCTTTGGTGCAAAGGGGCAAGCACAGGCCAAGGCACCGGGCAAATGTTACCATTTCAGTGCAACGAGACCAAGACTAACAGAGCGGTAGGACGGAGGTCACCGTGGAGGCCAAGACGGTGTCATCACCAGTGCCTTTGGCAGCGAAGACCACCTTTAGTCAGGATAACTTGTACTAGATGTTCCCCTTCAAAATGGCCAATTGTTGGCGCCCTTCCCGCTCATTATTTGGGGAGAGGTGCATGGCCTCTATAAATAGAGCTATAGCCACCATAGAGTAGAGGATGGAGAGGCGCAGTGCATCTAGTGCCACCCCTAGTTGGTTTTGGAGTATTGACGACAAACCTAGTTGAGGGACTAAAGTGTTTGTGAGAATTGCAGGATAACACATGTAGAAGTCCCTCATTGATTCGGTTTTCCTACCAAAGATGACCCCTAAAAATGTATGAAGACATTGAAGTCAAAGGTGGTATGTGAAGACATTCACATTGAAGACTATGACAAGAGAAGACATCGCATGAAGACTATGGAGCGCGAAGACTTAGATCTTTCGTAGTTCTTTTTCTTCTTTGTTGAGTCATAGGAACCACCGTACTGTTAAGTGGGGTCCAAGACAACCAATCAGAATGACTGAAGTGATGCTTAACCAAAATCCTATGTCTTCGAGTGAAGACTATGAGAGCGAATCTTGTTCAGAGTTGGACAAGTCAGCTTTGCTTGTAGCCCAAGTAAAGTTGCCATGTGTGTTTGAAATCTGACCGTTGGAACACGTGTCAGTTCCTTAGTGACCCAGGGTCATTTCGGACAAATCAGGTTGGGTTGCCTAGTGGCTATAAATAGCCCACCCCCTACAACCATAAACGGTTGGCTGCTCAGAGTTAAAGTACGGCTTTTGTCGTTTGAGAGCAACCCACCTCGAAGCCTTTGAGAGAGAATTCCTTGAGAGGATAAAGCCCTAACCACCCAGAGCCAAAGAGTGTTAGGCATCACTTAAGTCTTCTTGTCTGTGTGATCTGAAGACTTATTACACTTGAGGACTGTGAATCCTCCAGCCGGTTAGGCGTCGCATTCTGAGCATCCAAAAGTCATTGTGGATCGCCGGTGAACGAAGTCCGTGAAGGTCTGGAAGTCTACCTTGAAGACTTACCAGAGTGATTGGGCGAGGACTGGGTGTCCTTAGCTCAAGGGGAATAAGGTGAAGATGAGGTCTTCCGAGTTGAATCTCAGCCTCCCTAACCAGACGTACAGTTGTCACAGCAACTGGAACTGGTCCAACAAATCATTGTCTTCAACGAGTCACTGGTTTCATCCTTCCCTTCCCTTTACTTACTATTGGTTCTTGTGAAGTCATTGTACGATAGCATCACCATTCGACTTCACTAAGTGATTACGTGTACTGATTGGCTTCTCAATATCTTCCTACCTGATCCTTACTGCCTAGCTGCTATTAGTCATTGTGCTTTCACTTCATTGAATACGTGACTATGGTTTGCCTAGTGTAGTCTACCTTCCGTTGCATGGTAATAGGTTTATTTCTATCGTTTGTCTTCAAAACTTACATGTTTTGAAGACTTTCATAAAAATCGCCTATTCACCCCCCTCTAGTCGATCACTAGCACTTTCAATTGGTATCAGAGCAAGGTACTCCCTTGTTCTGTGTGATTCGGTTTAACCACCTGGAGTTTTAGCTATGTCGACTGCAGGGATAATTAAAGTCTCTGCTGCGTGCCCCGTCTTCGATGGAACTGAATATCCCTACTGGAAGAATAAGATGCACATGCATCTTGAAGCCATTGATGTCGACCTATGGTATGTCGTCAAGAACGGTGTTCCCAAGGCTGGAGAAGGTGTCGCTGCCGCTGATGTCAAGAAGTTCGTTCAACTGGACTCTACTGCCAAGAATATCATCTGTGGTCATCTGACCAAAGGACAGTATGGCCGCGTGAGTGCTTTGGAAACATCTAAGCTAGTCTGGGACTGGCTATCCAAGGTCAATGAAGGTGTCTCAACCCAGAGAGATCAGAGAATCAGTGTCCTTCGCAACCTCTTCAACCGCTTCAAGAGAAATGACAATGAGAATGTCCAGCTCATGTTTGATCAACTCACTGACATCACAAACAAGCTTCAAGCCCTCGGCGCTACTAAGATCACCAAGCATGAAGTCGTCAAGACACTCCTGAGATCACTTGACAGTTCATTTGACACCCTAGCCCTGATGATTCAAGAACGTCCTGATTTCAAGACACTTGATCCGTCTGACATACTTGAGAGGCTCAACACACACGAATTTCAGCTTTCTGAGAAAAGAGACATCTACGGTCCCAACTATGGGCGAACTCGTGCCTTGAAGGCAAAGGCTGTCTCCTCATCTGAAGAAGAATCTGACAGCAGTTCTGATGATCTTGAAGACATTGGAAGGGAGCTTGCTATGCTTGTGAAGAAGTTCCAAAAATTCACCAAGAAGAAAGGCCTCAGAAAGTCTTCACGATCAAGCTCAAGGAATGATGAAGCTTCTGCTCATGACTACAAGATGAGAACATGTCACAAGTGCAAGAAACCTGGCCACTACATCTCTGAGTGTCCACAGTGGGACAATGAGAACAACAAGAAGAAGAAGAGCAAGGAGTATGACTCTGACGACAAGAAGAAGAAGGAATACTCAAAATCTTCTTCCAAGTCTTCCTCCAAGTCTTCATCACACAAGAAGAGCTCATCTGGCAAGGCACGTGCGTTTGTTGGAAAGGAAATGGACTCTGAGGACGAGTCTGCTTCTGAGGAGGCGGAGGTGGAGTCTGAGGAGGAGTCCAATTCTGGCGTTGCAAGTCTGGCTACAGCATACGTTGCCAAGTCCATCTTCAACACTGAAGACAATGACTTCATCACCGACACCGATGCAAATGACAAGGACTACTCCGCTCCTTCCTACTGCTTCATGCCACGCGGTGCCAAGGTAAACACATGCACTACTCACTATCAAACATCTAGTGATGATGACTCTGATTGTGGTTCCAAACCTAGCTACAAAACACTTGCAAAAATTGCAACTGAACAACAGAAAGCTATGGAACACATTCAAAAACTGTTAGACAAAAGCGATGATCTGTTAGACGCTGAAATGACTCGATCTCAGTCCTTAATTGAAGACATAAAAATCTTCACGTTAAGTATGAGGAACTTGAAAGTCGTCATGAAACGCTCTCAACAACTCATGAAAGGCTTTCCTATGATTATCTTCAAAGGAAGCAAGATCTTGAGAAATTGAGAGCGGCTCATGAAGATCTTCAAAAGGAAAACGAGTCACTTCGCGCCGAACAGATAAGTTCAGCTCAGGAAGGATTTGAACCACCATGTCTTAAATGCATAGAGCGTGATAACGCTACTTCTGTTGCTGAATGTTCTACTGCTGCTACTGTTGATGTGGTAACTAACCCCTCTGCTGAGGATACCACTGCTATTGCTGATGAGAATGCTAGGTTGAAGACACTGCTTGAAACAGGGATGTACAAAAGTCTCAAAGGGCATCAGACAATATGTGATGTCCTCAAAAGGCAGATCCTGAACCGAAACCCTAGGAAAGAGGGTGTTGGGTTCAAAAGGAAAATGAATGTTGATGGCTCTTACTGGAAACCTGAGCAGTACCCCAAAACCACATGGGTTGCTACAAAGGAACCTTCAGCAGATCCGTCCACCCTATCTGGCTTCACTTGCGCTAACCCCATTGTTATTGATGAATCCTTTGATGCAAACTATAAACTGTTTAAGAATCAGAATGGTGAAGTGGTTGCCAGGTATATTGGTACTAACTGCAGGAATGGACCGCCTATGAAGAAGATTTGGGTGCCGAAAAGGTGATTGGAGAATCTCCCTGTGAATGTCATCATGACACCACAAGTGAAGAAGACAAACCCCAGACCACAGGTTTCATACGGTCCAAAGGCTTCATACAGACAAAGGACTCACCTGAGTCACACTAACGCAAATGTTTTACAGGGAAGCCATACTCAGGCCTATGAATATGAGCGTGGTCCATCAAACCGCCATGTTCATAAGACCAAGAACTATTCTGCTTTTTCTTATGAGTACTATTGTCCACCTGCAAGACTTTTTGCTAGGGCTCCAAAGCCAAAGTTCTCAGATGCTGCACTTAGACTTATTGCTTCGAAGCCACCCCTGAAGATGTGGGTGGCTAAGAAAGCTTAACTCTCTTTTGCAGGGAAAGGTCTCCAGCCGAAAACCAAAATCGTCTGACACTATTGCTGGGGACCTTAAACATCTTGTAGGGCGCAAGATCAAATGCCCAAATGGTCTTATTATGTACTTTGTTCCTGAATCGCTTGCAACTTGCCCTATCAGTCCTAATCTCGATCTAAGCTTTAATAATCCACTGGTTCGTCAAATGTTTTTTGCTTCACAATTCTCTTCGTGAAGCCTATCCCCCTAACTGCACTGTAGGGTACGACACCAGCTGCTTCAGAATGGATTATTGATAGTGGGTGTACAAATCACATGACCGGCAAGAGAAGCCTTCTCATGGACTCAACTTTACGTCCATCAGACAAAAGTCACATCACATTTGCTGACACTGGTAAAAGCAAGCTATTGGGTCTAGGTAGAGTTGCAATCTCAAGGGATCAACACATGGATAAAGTCATGCTTGTTGAATCCCTTGGTTTCAACTTAATGTCTGTCTCAATGCTTTACGATTTAAACATGATTGTGATGTTTGGAAAATATCGTTGCCTTGTACTAATGGAATCTGACAAGTCTCTAGTGTTTGAAGGGTATCGGAAAGATGATTTGTACATGGTAGATTTCTCAGCAGGACCACAACTTGCAGTATGTCTTCTAGCAAAAGCTTCTGAATGTTGGCTCTGGCATCGAAGGCTAGGGCATGCTGGCATGAGGAACCTCCACACCCTTGCAAGGAAGAAGCATGTCATAGGCATCGAGGGCGTCAAGTTCAAGAAGGATCACTTATGCGGTGCCTATGAAGCAGGAAAGATGATGAGGGCCAAGCATCCCTCGAAGACAATCATGACAACGACTCAACCCTTCGAACTGCTACACATGGATCTCTTCGGTCCCACTCATTACTCAACCCTTACTACTACTACTTGTCTCTATGGCTTTGTTATTGTTGATGATTATTCAAGATATACTTGGGTGCATATAATCCTTTACAAGACTGAAGTGCAGGATGTCTTCAGACGCTTCGCCAATCGAGCCATGAACAACTATGGCGCCAAGATAAAGCACATCAGAAGTGACAATGGCACTGAATTCAAGAACACTGGCCTAGATACATATCTTGATACTTTGGGCATCACACATGAATTCTCAGCTCCATACACGCCACAGCAGAATGGCATCGTCGAACGCAAGAACAAAACACTTATTGAGATGGCTCGAACGATGCTTGATGAATACAGGACTCCAAGAAAATTCTGACCTGAAGCCATTGACACTGCATGCCATATCATCAACCGTGTTTATCTTCACAAGCTTCTGAACAAGGCATCCTATGAGCTCCTTACCGGCAAGAAGCCAAATGTCAGTTACTTCAGAGTATTTGGCGCCAGGTGCTGGATCAAGGATCCACATCACACTTCAAAATTTGCACCAAAAGCACATGAGAGTTTTATGCTTGGATATGGAAAGGATTTGCACTCCTACAGAGTCTTCAATCTCTTTCATTATAAAGTGGTTGAAACAGTGGATGTGCGGTTCGATGAGACTAACGGCTCACAAAGAGAGCACCTGCCAAATGTGCTAGATGAAGTTCCATCCAGTGAATCAATCAAACTTATGGGAACTGGAGAAATCATACCTTCTGAAGCTCAACCTGAAGAGGAACTTATCATCTCCGCACCTGATCAACCTGAAGACAATGCTTAGCCTGAAGACAATCCCTCTAACAATGACAATGATCAGCAAGAGCAAAATCTTCGTCCTGTACATCCCCGTGTTGCAAATGAAGTACAAATTGAGAGAATAATTGATAGCATCAATGCACCAGGTCCACTCACTCATTCAAGGGCAACACAGCTAGCAAATTTCTGTGGGCACTTCACATTCGTCTCAATAACTAAACCCAAGAAAGTTGAAGAAGCCTTCATGGAACCTGAATGGATTCAAGCTATGCAAGAAGAGCTTCAACAGTTTGAGCTGAATAATGTATGGGAACTGGTTAAGCGTCCTGATCCTCGGAAGCATAATATAATAGGCACCAAATGGATATATCGCAACAAGCAAGATGAGCATGGTCAAGTTGTCAGAAACAAAGCTCGTCTCGTTGCTCAAGGATACACTCAAGTTGAAGGGATTGACTTCGATGAAACATTTGCTCCTGTGGCTAGACTTGAAGCCATACGCATACTGCTGGCCTATGCAAATCATCATAACATACTTCTATATCAAATGGATGTGAAGAGCGCTTTTCTTAATGGCAAGATTGAAGAAGAAGTGTATGTTGCACAACCGCCTGGCTTTGACGATCCAAAACATCCTGACATGGTGTACAAGCTCAACAAGGCACTGTATGGCCTCAAACAAGCCCCTCGGGCTTGGTATGACACACTCAAAGACTTCCTGAAGAGCAAAGGCTTCAAATCTGGTTCCCTCGACCCCACTCTCTTCACGAAGACATATGATGGTGAACTGTTTGTGTGCCAAATATATGTGGATGACATTATCTTCGGCTGCACCAATCAGAAATACAGTGAAGAGTTTGGATATATGATGCACTAGCAATATCAGATGTCCATGATGGGTGAGCTGAAGTTCTTCCTTGGTCTTCAAATACGTCAGCAACGCAACGGCATCTTTATATCTCAAGAGAAGTATCTCAAAGATTGCCTGAAGAAGTTTGGTATGCAAGACTGCAAAGGCTTCACGACGCCAATGTCAGCCAAACATCATCTGGGTCCCGACGACAATGGTAAAGAGTTCGATCAAAAGTTATACCGCTCCATGATTGGTTCTTTACTTTATCTATGTGCATCTAGGCCAGATATTATGCTTAGTGTTTGCATGTGTGCTCGATTCCAAGCGGCGCCAAAGGAATCGCATCACTTAGCTGTGAAGCGAATTCTTTGATATTTGGCTTACACCCCAACTCTAGGATTATGGTATCCAAAGGGCTCAGAGTTTGATCTGGTTGGATTCTCGGATGCTGATTATGCTGGTGACAAGGTGGATCGCAAGTCTACATCAGGCACATGTCATTTTCTGGGACGATCACTTGTATGTTGGTCTTCAAAGAAGCAGAACTGTGTATCTCTCTCCACTGCTGAATCTAAATACATTGCTGTTGGATCTTGCTGCGCTCAGCTTCTGTGGATGAAGAAAACACTCAAAGACTATGGCATTCATCTGAAGCAAGTGCCACTCTACTGCGATAACGAAAGCGCCATCAAGATTGCCAACAACCCAGTTCAGCACTCGAAGACAAAGCACATTGAAATTCGTCATCACTTTCTCAGAGATCATGTTGTGAAGGAAGATATTGATATCATACACGTCAACACTGAAGAGCAATTGGCAGATATCTTTACCAAGCCCTTGGATGAGAAGAGATTTTGCAAGTTACGGTGTGAGCTAAATATCTTGGAATCCTCAAATGTCCTGTGATCAGGCACACATCCTAACACTTATGCATATTGATGACTTAGATGTGCAACACACGAAGTCAAGTATATCTTCAATCAATGAAGACATACATTCTAAGTGTGAATACATTAATGTGGAATTTGACTTTGGAGCGCCAGGATAATTGTGCGCCGTGTCTGGGTCTAATACTTCCTATACGGTGGTGGGTAATGCCACCACCAAATTCTTCTGTTTGAAGTGTTTTACCCATGGCGTTACATTTGCTATGTCTTCAAATTTTGTTTGTCTTCATTCTCAACTTGTCCTCATGATTATCTTCACTATGTTGGTTTGATTGTCTTTTTCACACACACACACACACACACACATATATATATATATATACTAGTGTTCTGTCCTCTACAACATTCACTTATAGCTATGTCTTCTTGTTGAATCTTTTGAACTAAGTGAATGTGATCGGACCCTAACCTCTCTATGATTTCTATCTCAAACTCTATCTCTCCAAATCATATGCATTCTCTTGAAACTGTCGAATGTCTTCTCTGCGTCCTTGTCAGCAGAAGATACAGAGACAAACATTAAGTCCGTTTTCAATGCTAATTCCTTCACATGAAACCCGAAGAAGTAGGAACGACCACCCGACAATCCAGGCGTGCGTGGG
Organism: Triticum dicoccoides; assembly: GCF_002162155.2. Lineage (NCBI taxonomy): Eukaryota > Viridiplantae > Streptophyta > Magnoliopsida > Poales > Poaceae > Triticum > Triticum dicoccoides. Next base: position 467,941,670 of record NC_041386.1, read on the forward strand.
AACGTGGAACAACCTCCGATATGTTGCATGATGGCCACGTGTCCTGCAGAAGTGAAGCGCCAGGGGCACCTGTGTAATAACACTGGGTCGTCCCTATCCCTATAAATACACGCCTCACCACAGTCATTATCCTTTCTTCCACTCTCGCTCAAACCCTAGCACCACCACTAGCCCTCGACGACGACGGCGACGAAGCGCTTAGCTGCCGCGACCTCTCCGATGCCGTCTTCACGCCGGCCGCGGACATCGTCTTCTCCGCCGCCGCCGTAGGTGTCCTCCGTCGCCAAGTTAGGGCACGGACGATTGAACTGCTCGGCCTCCTCGACCACTCCGTCTAGCAGTTCTTCGTGTGGTAAATAAAACTTCCTTTTTATGGCCCCTTTGATCCTATAGATTCGTCACTTTCTACCACAAGCAGTTTCTGTTCACACAAGTTGGATCTATTTCATACTGCATCTCATAATATGCCTAGTATGTTCACTTATGCTTCACAACGTAGTTAGATTCCTCACTTGTACTGATTCGTGGATTCATACAAATCTGGAACCAACTCCTTATCTATGAGTGAATGTCTTCGCACGATGAGGTCAATGTCTTCTAAACTGATTTATCTTCAAAATCTTCTGAGAATGCATATGACCTCTTCCCCTTCCCTCGCACCTTAATGTTGTCATAGGAACATGTCCGTGGGAGAATCCCTTGGTTCTCATAGTCTGCATTCATTTGCAGAATTCTTACAGCATCATATAAATTCTCCCGAAGCCAGTTCTTGTTTGTCCAGCAAGCGAAAGCCTTTGAAGCCTTTGAACGTATTGAAGCCATTCAGTTTAAAGTTCATGGCTGCAGAGAAATCAGCAAGGAAGGGTGGCAGAAAGCGTCGAGGTGAAACATCAAGAGATCTGCCCGATGACCTCTCAGAGCTGTACAAGACAGATCCAGAAGAGGATTACAATCAGCGCAAGACACGAATCCAATGGATTCGACGATATTGGGCAGAACAGTGGTTCAAGTACAGGTTTGTGACCAAGGAATATGCTGAGAAGAATACCATCAAGCGACCATGGGGAGACATCCAATACAGAAATCTTCAACCCAGGTCCAAAGATGAAGCCATTGAACAAGGCTTCTATCCCTGCATGGTCCGTGGACCATAGCCTGCGGATGCTGACCCATCGTCATTGCTATGGTGTCGTGACGACAATCTATTCAAGCGCAACTGCCAGTTTTCCTAGAATTCGGCGAAGCAGAACAAGAAGTCATTGGGACTAGACTTCAACCCTGGTCCCTCTGCTCCCCGTGCCGATGGCACCCGCGAAGCTGAACCCAATCTTGTTGGGCCCTTCTACAACCTGGACGGTCTTATCACTCATATCATGGTTCAAGGGACAGCCGTGGATGAGCCTGTAGATGACGCTGAATCTGATGAAGCGCCTGCACCGCCAAAGACAAAGAAACTGAAGCAGCCTAAAGCTTCAAAGCCTGCCTCAGCACCAAAAATATCATGAGCGAAGACACTGGCTACTGCACCTCCTGAAGACAGTGTGCAGTCTGAAGATTTGTCACGCATCTCCAAGCCCTCGAAAGTCAAGATGCCTCTGCAACACACCAGCCAAGAACTGACTGCTGCTGCTATTCTGCACAACGACGCCATTGATCTGTCCAGCGATGAAGATCTAGCAGATGACGCTCTTGAGCAACTGATCAAGAGCAAAGAAGAAGCTGAAATCTTCAATGATTTGCCTCTCTTTGACATGTCAATCATCCATAACTTCATTGATAAGTGGTTTGACACGCCCAACCTCAGCTTTGAAGATCTGCAACTTCTGATTGGCCTCAGTGTTGCCTTCCATGGCGCCATTGCTTTAGAGCTAGCTTTAGCTCAGCGCATCGTTGAACTGAAGCAAAAGATCGACTTTGAGAAAGCTCAGTTCAAGAAGCATATGGCCAAGCTCAGTGTGCAAGAGGTCAAGAACTTCAACATCATGCTGCATGAGCTCAAAGAAGCCTTTCTCAAGAAGCGTGAAGAAGCTCAAGGTTCTCGTGAGCGCATGAAGAGCCTGGCTGACAAGTGTGTGCAAGCCTACAATGAGGCTTAGAAGCGCAAGGCCCTTGGTCGTTGAGGGAGTCCTGGATTAGGGGGTGTTCGGGTAGCCGGACTATACCTTCAGCCGAACTCCAGGACTATGAAGATACAAGATTGAAGACTTCGTCCCGTGTCCGGAGGGGACTTTCCTTGGCATGGAAGGCAAGCTTGGCAGTGCGGATATTCAAGATCTCCTACCATTGTAACCGACTTTGTGTAACCCTAACCCTCTCCGGTGTCTATATAAACCGGAGGGTTTTAGTCCGTAGGACAACTTCATCATACAACAATCATACCATAGGCTAGCTTCTAGGGTTTATCCTCCTTGATATCGTGGTAGATCTACTCTTGTACTACCCATATCATCAATATTAATCAAGCAGGACGTAGGTTTTACCTCCATCAAGAGGGCCCGAACCTGGGTAAAACATTGTGTCCCTTGTCTCCTGTTACCATCCGGCCTAGACGCACAGTTCGGGACCCCCTACCCGAGATCTGCCGGTTTTGACACTGACATTGGTGCTTTCATTGAGAGTTCCTCTGTGTCATCGCTTTCAGGCCCGATGGCTTCTTCGATCATCAACCACGATGCAGTCCAGGGTGAGACTTTTCTCCCCAGACAGATCTTCGTCTTCGGCGGCTTCGCATTGCAGGCCAACTCGCTTGGTCACCTTGAGCAGATCGAAAGTTACGCCCCTGGCCATCAGGTCAGGTTTGGAAGCCTAAACTACACGGCTGACATCCGCGGGGACTTGATCTTCGACAGATTCGAGCCACAGCCAAGCGTGCCGCACTGTCTTGATGGGCATGATATAGCTCTGCCGTTGAACAGCGCCTTGGAGGCCGCACACGCATCGGTTCCGACCATTGATTCGGAGCCCACTGCGCCAATCGAGGATCAGCGGTTGGACGCTGCCTTAGGGGCTGCGATCTCAGAGGCGATTGAGCCAAACTCCAGCCCCGCACTCCGCATGGCCTGTGACTCCGAGGAGCCAGATTCCTCTCCAAACTCCGAGCCCCCCGCGCCCCCGCCGATCGAATCCGATTGGGCGCCGATAATGGAGTTCACCGCCGCGGACATCTTTCAGCACTCGCCCTTCGGCGACATCCTGAATTCTCTAAAGTCTCTCTCTTTATCAGGAGAGCCCTGGCCGGACTACGGTCAGCAAGGTTGGGATACGGACAATGAAGAAATTCAAAACCCACCCACCACCCACTTCGTAGCCACTGTCGATGACTTAACCGACATGCTCGACTTGGACTCTGAAGACATCAACGGTATGGACGACGATGCAGGAGACAACCAAGAACCAACGCCTATAGGGCATTGGACAGCCACCTCATCTCACGATGTGTACATGGTGGATACCCCTAAAGGAAGCAACAACGAGGAAAACGGGGAGGGGGATCAATCTCTAGGAAAACAATCAAAGCGTCGGCGTAAACGCCGACCTAAGCCCCGCCTCGATAAAGACCCAGCCATAGAGCAGGATGAGCCGGTAGACGACGAGCATGCCTTAGAACAATCGTCCCAACAAGACAACCCGAATAGAGAAACCGAACATTCCTCCCCCGGCGAAAATGGCATTCCGGATGACCCTACGCCGGACAAGCCCACGAAGCAGAAGAACCTCCACAAACGGCTCGTTGCAACCGCACGTAGCCTGAAAAAGCAGAAGCGAAAGCTAAAGACTGCGGAAGATGCACTCAGGATCAGATGGAGTAAAGTAATCAATACCACAGACAAATACGGCGGCGGCCGCCGCACTAAAAGCTATCCAAGGAGAAAACTGCTGCCTGAATTCGATGAGGAGGCCTTAGAGCCCTCGCATTCAAAAAGTAAGAAAGCCACACGGTCGGATAGACGACCCCAGGGCCAGCTTAAAGCGGCAAGCAGCGCCACACTTAAGCCGGTATGCGACCCACTTAAGGATTCACATCATGGCCCAGCCAGGTCCATTTACAGGCCAAGAAAGCAAGCTCTCGTAAGCAATGCAATAAAGCCATTATCAGAATACGGCACACCCAAATACAGGGGTGCCGCACACCCCCTATGTTTCACCAATGAGGTCCTGGATTATGAATTTCCAGCGGGATTCAAACCCGTAAACATAGAGGCATATGATGGAACAACAGACCCTGGAGTCTGGATCGAGGATTATATCCTCCACATACATATCGCTCGAGGAGATGACCTCCACGCCATAAAATACTTACCCCTCAAGCTTAAAGGGCCAGCCCGGCATTGGCTTAAAAGCCTTCCTGAAAACACAATCGGAAGTTGGGAAGAGCTCGAGGACGCTTTCCGAGCAAACTTTCAAGGGACCTATGTCCGCCCTCTGGATGCAGACGATCTTAGTCACATAACTCAATAGCCCGGAGAGTCAGCTCGGAAATTCTGGAATAGATTTCTTACTAAATAGAATCAGATAGTCGACTGTCCGGACGCTGAAGCCTTAGCAGCTTTCAGGCATAATGTCCGAGACGAATGGCTCGCCAGACACCTCGACCAAGAAAAGCCAAGAACAATGGCCGCACTAACAAGCATCATGACCCGCTTTTGCGCAGGAGAGGATAGCTGGTTGGCAAGATGCAGCACCAGCGACCCAAGTACATCCGAAACTAGGGATGGAAACGGAGAACCGCGACGCAATAAGGACCGTCGCCGGACTAAGGAAAAAAGTCCGAAGAGCACGGTAGTTAACACCGGATTCAAAAGCTCACGACAGAATCAGAAAAAGCCGCCCCTCCAAGATAACAGGTACGACCTATCCAACCTAAACAAAATCTTGGATAGGATATGTCAAATACACAACACTCCCGGAAAGCCTGCTAACCATACCCATAGAGATTGTTGGGTTTTCAAACAATCCGACAGACTCAACGCCGAACACAAGGGGCTCGATACACCAAGCGAAGACGAGGACGAACCCCAAAAGCAGAGTACCGGGAAACAAAAGAATTTCCCATAATAAGTAAAAATAGTAAACTTACTCCACATAACAAAACGTGCGGCGCCCATAAAGGTACGCGCCCCACGGTCTATCCCAAAGGAATCCCGCCACTGGTTGTCAAAACCAATCATCTTCGATCATTTGGATTATTCTAGAAGTATCAGGAACCCAGGCTGGACTGCCCTGGTACTCGATCCAATAATTGGCGGACTCCAGTTTTCAAATGTCCTTATGGACGATGGCAGCGGACTCAACCTGATATATCAGGACTCAATCCGCCACATGGGGATCGACCCAAAAAGAATTCGCCACAGCAAAACCTCCTTTCAAGGAGTAACGCCAGGTCCGGACACCCATTGCATGGGTTTTCTCCGGCTCGAGGTTATTTTCGGCTCTGCCGATAACTTCTGTCGCGAAAAGCTGACTTTCCACATCGTCCCATTCTCAAGTCGCTATCAAGCACTTCTGGGACGCGAAGCTTTCGCCCGCTTTAACGCAATACCGCATTATGCATCTCTTACGCTTAAGATGCCCGGTCCACGCGGCATCATCTCCTTAACGGGGAAGCAGTAAGGGCGCCTCCCCCAAGCGGAGGATTGTGCGGCCGCTTTAACAGCCCCACAATACAATGGCTTCAGCAGCCAGAACATCGGAACAGGTCATTAAGACCACGGACATGGATAGACGAGTCCGACACAAAAGTATCGTTGATAAAGGCTTAGTGGCCATATACCCCTGCACTAGGGGCTTCACACGTATAAAATAAGAGACAATAAAGCTCAATTTTCCATATTTACTTTACACTTTGTTTATTTCATATAACTTTTGTTCGGCACGCCCCTTTTTCAACTTAGTTGCTCTCTTTTTTACAGATGAACATCGTGCTGCGCCCGTCCAGGATACGGCACAACGGAGACACAGGCGCAGACGTGCAGTAGGGACCCGTTCCAAGGATTCTTTTCAGATTAAGACCCTGCGTAAACCTTTTTTACTGTCTCTTGTTGATACACATCCCCTGGTTCTATGACCAAGGAGGAGGCTGGCGTCTTGGCATGTGGCCACGTCAGAATTCTTGCGCGTACCTGGACACTAGGGGCTTATACCTTAGAGCGTTACTTAGCCCGCTCTCATAAAGACCGAATACCTTAGGGAGTGTTCGGCGTCGCGAGTTTGGCCTTATATGCATCAGCTCCGAGTCATGATTTTGGTCAAATGTTGGGTTGCCCGGCTCCTGTGTTCAGCCACCTTACGTTCTGCTCTATTGGCTAAGGCGGCACCATAAGAACTACTGCAATTGTGCCCTCGTTCGGCCAGGCGAGCACCTCAGTAGAGAAAGCCGAAAACCGACTGTCATGATATGGCGTGAGACTGGTCAACCACTCGGTGACTCTCCAGAATCTTTAGGATTCCCCCGCATTAACGAAGGGCCGTTTCCCGGCCAGGCACATACGCGCCCCGAATTCGGGCCAGCGCAGTCGCCACCAGGGGCTATCTAAATAGTCCCATTGTCAAGCTCCTATGGCTAAGTGAAAGTGTTAAAGCATTATAGTCCGGTTGCCTAGCTCGCTGCGCTATCACCTCCTTTGTAGGACTAAGACGTTGGATTAAGTGTGAAAATGCGCCTTCTGCGAGCACCCCCGCACTATGTGCGTGGGGGCTGAAGCCAACGACTGCCATCTTTCAGATTTTGTATGTATATCTTAAAACGGCCGCACAGGAGGTGTTCCACATACTTGCAGGCACAAGTATAAAAGGCTACTACAATTCATCAAAATATTGCTTCATAATTACATATGCTATCAGAACATAGCATCCTTCGAGCAACGCGTCTCTATTACACGAGTGCCTTCAAGGACTTCCTGAAAATAGTGCTCGGAAGGTACTCGGCTTTGGTCCGAATCTCGGGATGCAACAACGATGGTCTCCATCTCTACCCAGTATGTCTTGACACGGGCGAGAGCCATCCATGGGCCCTCTATGCATGCTGACTTCTTCATCGCATCGATACGTGGCACCGCGCCAAGGAATTGCTGCACCAAGCCAAAATAACTCTTCGGCTCCGATCTTCCCGGCCACAGATAACCCATGACGTACTTCATGGCGAGTCCGGACAATCTATTCAGTTCGGCCCATTGAGCCAGACGATCGTCCACTGCCAGTGGACGCTCTGGATTGTGGAATTGCGACCAGAAAAGCCTTTCCACCTCGCGATCTTCTTGATCTCGAAAGTGTTCGGTCGCATCAGCAGCACTCGCTGCCAAATCCAGATAGGTGTCCTTCGCACTCCACATCCGGTCCAACGGAGCAAACTTCGGATCGCCAAACTTCCTCCGCAGCATAAAGGGCTTTCCAGCCGCAGTCTGTCCGGCCTGACGCAGGTCCTCCTTCGCAGCTCTCATCGCAGAGCGAGCGTCCTTGGCATCAACAACGGCCTTCTCTAAGTCCGTTTGTCTCGCCCGATCTTCTTTCTCAAGAGACTTGCAACGGTCAGCAGCGCTTTTTAACTTCACGGCCATCTCGGCCATCTCCTTCTTGCTTCGGCAGTGAGCAGCCTGTTCGGCTCTCAGCTCTTCAAGTGCCTTCTTGGCAGCCGCATCACTTGTCCTGGCTTGTTCCTTATCTCGGGCAAGTTCCGCCCGGAGACTCTCCACGGCGGCTGCACCATCTGCATCAAGCACACACATTGTAAGATACTGGCATAAAAGCTACTCTTACCAGATGCCGCCCAAGGAATTGCATACCTTGAGCATCATCAAGTCGCTCGTTGACGAGCGCGATGTCGGCATCTGCCACGTCAAGTTGCCGCTTTAGTTCGGCAAAATCATCAGTTCGGCTCAATTCCGGACACTTCGCCACCTATATACAAAGGCAAAAATTAGACCTGGGGTTATGATCCTCTGCGCGCCGTCAATTTTGACACCGCACAGAGTCTCAGGGGCTACTATCTACACAGGGCGCATCTTGTTTATGCGCAACTGACAAAGAAGTACGTTATCAAACGTACCTCAAAACCCGTCAGCAAACTTCTGACGGCCTCGTGCAATCCTCTTTCCGCGGACGAAATCCTTCCAATCACCGTACCCATCAATGCACAGTGCTCCTCTGAGATAGAAGCTCGCCCCAGCAGAATCATCAGCTCCTCTGACCGCGCACCAGACGGTGCCGGACTCGTCCTATGACCTCCATCGAAGGCAGGACACGGAGAACCTTGGGGGGCCATATGGCTACCTTCCGCCCCTGCCGGATTCGGAGAAACCCTCCGCGACGACACCTCAGGGTCACCCGCCTCGCTAGGCGGTATGGCAGGGGGAGGCGTTCCACTCTCCATCATCTCCGGAAGAAGATCCCCCGAAGACGAGCTCTGCTGAGAAGGGCTGAGGTCCGAGCTTCAAGGTAAAATATCGGTTAATCTTCTCAGATAAAAAGTAAGGATTTCTCTCATCCCTCTAAAGGAAAATCTTTCTCTACTTACGGCTCGCTGGAGGGCTGATCCCTTTGGGGGCGTAGTTCGGCCAAGGATCTCCCTGGCGCCAGACCCTCTGACGAGGACTTCTTCCCCCGCTTTGAGGCCATGGTCTCTGGGTCGTCAGAGGCGGCCCTCTTCTTCCCCCTAGGAGAGGAATTGTTGGTTCCTCCCTTCGGAGCAGCCTCCTTCGAGGAGGCCATAGTTTCCTTGTCCTCCCCCTCACTTCCCTCCAAAGGCACGATCTTCAACATCCTGACTAGCACGGGATCTGGCCTGGTCTCAGGAAGGGGAGCCGGACACCTGATCAGCTTCGCCTTCGCTACCCACTCCTATTTAAAAGGACAGCTCTTTTAGGGGCGAGTTTATGACAATTTTACGGATAGTGAGTCCGGGCACAAGGTTACTTACTTGAGTATCCGGGCGATTGCAGCTGAAACCTGTGTCCTCGGTAAAATCCAGACACATTGCTTGTGATCCGAAGAACATTTTATACATCTCCACGGGCGTTGTGCCCATAAAATGTTGGAGAGCTCGTGGTCCCTCCGGATTAAACTCCCACAGACGAAGGGAGCGACATTTGCCGGGCAATATTCGGTGAATCAGCATGACCTGCGTCACCTTGACCAGGTTGAGGTCTCTTTCTAAGAGATCCCTAATGCGGCCCTGCAACAGGGGCACGTCTTTGGATAACCCCCAATCTAGTCCTTTGTTGACCCATGATGCTAGCCGCGGTGGGGGACCCGAGCGAAAGGCAGGAGGCGCCACCCACTTGGCGCTCCTGGGAGCAGTGATATAGAACCACTCTCATTGCCACAAGCCGAGCTCCTCTTGAAAGGAGCCCTCGGGCCATGGAGCATCGGCATTCTTACTTATGACAGCACCTCCGCACTCTGCGTGTCGTCCCTCGATCATCTTCGGCTCCACTCCAAAAGTCTTGAGCCATAATCCGAAGTGAGGAGTAACACGGAGGAATGCTTCGCAAACAAAGATGAATGAGGAAATGTGGAGGATGGACTCCGGAGCTAGGTCATGAAATTCCAGCCCATAATAGAACATCAGCCCCCTCACGAAGGGATCCATCTGGAAGCCTAAACCCCGAAGGAAGTGAGACATGAACACTACGCTCTCACCAGGCTGGGGACTGGGAATAGCATGCCTTTGAGCAGGAAACCTATGCGAAATTTTGGCGGTCAAAAACTTAGCCTCCCTCAACCTTAGCACGTCCTCCTCCGTGACGGAGGAGGGCATCCATCGGCCCTGAAGGTCGGAACCGAACATTGTCGAAGGTCCGAAGCGCCTGGAATCTGGAGCCTAGGGTGTTGGAACTCGAGGCGACAGGCGAACTTGTTTTGAGATTGGAGAAAAGGAGTAAGGCCTTGGTCTCTTTATAAGAGGTTGAATACCAGGAGCCCTCCCCGTAACCGTTTGGGACTCGCCTTTAATCGAGAAAACATGTTAACGGGCACGATTGGGTTACCCACGTCCGTATTGATGAGAATGCCGTAGATAAAGGGGACACGGTCTCTGCTTTGACAAGACGTGCCAAGGAAACCGCCTCGCAAAACACACTGAGGTGGATAAGTGAAAACAATTCGAATAAAGGCTTGACCGTAGTGTGATGTCACGCTACGGAATACATCAGCAGATTAGATTGGTGTTAATATTATTCTCTCTATGGCAATACGTGGAAGCTTATTTTGCAGAGCTGGACACTACTCTTGGTGTTTACAAAACTTTTATGAAGAATTTGGAGGAGGAACCCGCCTTGCAATGCCGAAGATCTACGCGCCGGACTTGTCGTCATTGAAGCTGGTTCAGGGGCTACTGAGGGAGTCCTAGATTAGGGGGTGTTCGGGTAGCCGGACTATACCTTCAGCCGAACTCCAGGACTATGAAGACACAAGATTGAAGACTTCGTCCCGTGTCCGGAGGGGACTTTCCTTGGCGTGGAAGGCAAGCTTGGCGGTGCGGATATTCAAGATCTCCTACCATTGTAACCGACTTTGTGTAACCCTAACCCTCTCCGGTGTCTATATAAACCGGAGGGTTTTAGTCCGTAGGACAACTTCATCATACAACAATCATACCATAGGCTAGCTTCTAGGGTTTAGCCTCCTTGATCTCGTGGTAGATCTACTCTTGTACTACCCATATCATCAATATTAATCAAGAAGGACATAGGGTTTTACCTCCATCAAGAGGGCCCGAACCTGGGTAAAACATTGTGTCCCTTGTCTCCTGTTACCATGCGGCCTAGACACACAGTTCGGGACCCCCTACCCGAGATCCGCCGGTTTTGACACCGACAGTCGTCCTGGCATCGACCCCAGGATGGCTACAAAGAAGAAGAAGAAGCCTGCTGTGGCCGAGCCCGACGCACCAAGGCAGGAAGCACATCCCATTGTCTTCCCAGCCAGCATGACTGGCTCGAAGCCAAAGGCCAGGTCAACCGCTTCAGAACTGAAGAAGACGAGGACTGCTGAGGCTGAAGCCAGAAAGAGGAAACATCCTGAAGCCTCTGATGCTGCTCCCTCCAAGAAGAAGCGGAAGACCAAGAAGGAATGGGTTGCTCCCACAGAGCCCTTAGTTGTTGAACCTATCTCAATGGTTCACCCTACATCTACACACCAAGAGCGCCAACTGATTGTCCATGAGCCTGCTTCCACAGAGGCTAATACAGCTGAAGACATTCCAGCAGTTGATCCCACCGCTGCTGAAGACATTGGTCCCCATGACAATGTTGAAGATGATGTAGTTCTTCCTCAGATCGAGCACCAACAGGTATCATCGCCTGTACTTACGCACAACGAACTCATCAGCATTGGTCGTCCCCTGACGCCAATTGCTCAGGATGCATCATGGGCTGATCACCCACAACAACAAGTCACACCACCCCGGCAGGAAGAAGAAGATGACTTTGAGGCCCAGCCAATTCCATCTCCAGAGGCGTCGCCAGCGTTACGTAGGCTTCGCAAAGGACCAAGGTCTCAAGTCCCTTTTTCGAGCGTTCCAGAAGGAGAAGTGCCCCACCAATCTGTTGCACGTCAAGTGTTTCCAGATGCCACTCCTACTGTGAATGTCTCCGATTCTGAGGCTAAAGCTGCTGAAGACATTCCGGCTGCATCAGCCAACGACACCCAAGAAGAAGAACATGTCCCTACTCCCCCAACTACTAAACAAGCTGTTCTCGAGGAGAACGTGTCTGTGCCCGACCCTCCAGCTCATCAAGTGGAGGTAGAAAATCTTGAGGCTGCCACCACCAACACAAATGAAGCCAATGACGTTGTCATGGCTGAAGCAAATGTAGAGCCTGCACCAATGCCAGAAGTCAATAAAGCCATTGATGCAACTGCTCCTGAAGCCTCTGTTGTGCAGCCCAACGCCTCTGCCACTGCTCCTGTTCCTGCACCTGCTGTTGGTCCTCAGTTTGATTATCATGTTGAGCACAGGCCTCAGGTACAGAAGCCAATGCCAAGATTGCCCAGGTTTCCAGGTCCTGCATCAGCACCTGGATCCTTTAATGTCAACGGCTTCAAAGCAGACAACACCTTCTTCAATAGCTCCAAGAACCCCTACTCAAGGGAAAGAATATCTTTTGATCGGTTCTGGAGCTATCCGCAGCTAAGTTATTACTCATGCATTCTGTACAATCAAGGTCGCATCTTCCCTCATATGCGTCTTGACACCGAAGCAATAACTGGTCTGCCCTGCTTGGAAGAAGCTCTAGATTGCTTCAAAGAGGCTGGATTGTTGCCCTTCATCACCGACCAAGAGCACTGGAATGAAGAGTTGCTGCTCCAATTTTATGCCACTCTTCACATACGAGGCTACAACAGAGATCCGAAGACTTGGGTCCTTGAGTGGATGACTGGAAATGTTTATCATGAAGCCAAAGCCTTTGATATCATTGAGCTCACTGGTCTGCCCACTCCTGGAGATCTCTATGAACCTAGATGTCAGCTTCATAGTGAAGCTATGGAGAGCATCTTTCAGAAGCCTGAACCGAACATGAGTCAGATGCTCAGTATGATGAAGGCTTTGCCTCCAGATGCTGCATATCCTAAGGAGTTCTTTGTTGAAGACCTTGACTATCTGCCACGGACTATCTATCACATTATAAGGCAAACTCTCTGGCCCATCAAAGGACATTCTCCACATGCAAAGCTGGAAGGTGCAATGATGACTTTGGTCTTCTATATTCTTCACAGCAAATGCTTCAATGCACAAGACTTCTTCATCCGCCAACTTGCTGCATCAGGATCTGATCTTTTTGGCTTGAAGTTCTACGCTCCATGGATAATGCGGCTGATTAAACTCCACTCAGCTATCTCATATCAGCCATCTGCTCGCAATCATCGGATCTTTCTGCCTGATGTGGATATGTCCATTGAAGCCATTTATCCAGAGCCTGCCAAGGAGCCTCTTAGTCTTCAGAATGCGGAGCATCAAAGTTTCTCTCAGAACATTGAAGGAGTTGAAGCAGTCACTCGTGTTTATCCTCTGGCTGGTACTACACGTGCACCTCATCGTGCCCTCACTGAAGCCACTGAAAGCACCATTGCCCAACGACCCAAGAAGCAATCTCGTGTTCTCAATGACCGAGAGCTTCTAGTAGCTCTTCATCAGAAACAGGATAGGCATCATGACTGGCTGAAGCCCCAAATGCAAAGCCTCTTGGTGGATGTCAACCGCATTCGAAATCTTGCCACCAAGAATGCCTTTGTTGCCCATGAAACTTGTCGGCGTACATGGAAAGGGCTGACGCTTATGTGTTCTGAGGATGATCTTCAAGAGGATGGTTTCTCTGAACCTTTCAAGTTTGACTCCACACCTCCCCGAAGGACTATGCTGCGATGAACTCCATCTCTTGAAAACTCTGAGTTCTCTTCCTCTGAGGCAACTATGAATGCCAGAGTGATCGAGGACGAAGATGATGCCACTTCACCACCCCCTACTTCTGCACGCATCGACACTGCTCCGAGTTCTTCTACACCACCAAACACCACCGACGACCTTGCTGCTTCATCTACTCCTCATGGGAACGAGTAGATGCTCCATGTCTTCAAACCTTTTTGGTCCTTACTGACAAAAGGGGGAGAAGCATATGAGTTTGACAGTCTTCAAGTGGGTCCATATGGGCGGTTATTTTATGTTTTGCCTAGTGTTTACAACTCTCGTTTTGATACATTTGGTTCTTTGAGTTGTAACACTTAAACTCGATGGTCGTCTGCTACTTATTTGCTATTTTGTGATGTGATGATAAATTCCGCATGTGCGACGATAAATTCCACACTTAGATCATTTTGCAGACGTCCATTTTTCATTATGCATGTCATTTTCTTCACATACTTTTCATGCATGATGAATTGTCATCATAAGTTGAAGAGGATCTCCACAAGTACAACCTGCCATGTGCATTTCCATTCCAAAAGCAAATTACTTATATGCACATCTTCAGGGGGAGCCCTTACAACTTATGAAGACAATTCCTTATCCTTTACAATTTCACATATTATATTCCCCGTTGAAAACTTCAACTAGTTTGTCATCAATCACCAAAAAGGGGGAGATTGTAAGTGCATCTAGTGCCACCCCTAGTTGGTTTTGGAGTATTAACGACAAACCTAGTTGAGGGACTAATGTGTTTGTGAGAATTGCAGGATAACACAGGTAGAAGTCCCTCATTGATTCGGTTTTCCTACCAGAGATGACCCCTAAAAATGATGGTGGTATGTGAAGACATTCACATTGAAGACTATGACAAGAGAAGACATCGCATGAAGACTATGGAGCGTGAAGACTTAGATCTTTCGTAGTTCTTTTTCTTCTTTGTTGAGTCATAGGAACCACCGTACTATTAAGTGGGGTCCAAGGAACCAATCAGAATGACTGAAGTGATGCTTAACCAAAATCCTATGTCTTCGAGTGAACACTATGAGAGCGAATCTTGTTCAGAGTTGGATAAGTCAGCTTTTCTTGTAGCCCAAGTAAAGTTGCCATGTGTGTTTGAAATCTGACCGTTGGAACACGTGTCAGTTCCATAGTGACCCAGGGTCATTTCGGACAAATTAGGTCGGGTTGCCTAGTGGCTATAAATAGCCCACCCCCTACAACCATAAACGGTTGGCTGCTCAGAGTTAAAGTACGGCTTTTGTCGTTTGAGAGCAACCCACCTCGAAGCCTTTGAGAGAGAATTCCTTGAGAGGATAAAGCCCTAACCACCCAGAGCCAAAGAGTGTTAGGCATCACTTAAATCTTCTTGTCTGTGTGATCTGAAGACTTATTACACTTGAGGACTGTGAATCCTCCAGCCGGTTAGGCATCACGTTCTGAGCATCCAAGAGTCATTGTGGATTGCCGGTGAACGAAGTCTGTGAAGGTTTGGAAGTCTACCTTGAAGACTTACCAGAGTGATTGGGCGAGGACTGGGTGTCCTTAGCTCAAGGGGAATAAGGTGAAGATGAGGTCTTCTGAGTTGAATCTCAGCCTCCCTAACCAGACGTACAGTTGTCACAGCAACTGGAACTGGTCCAACAAATCATTGTCTTCAACGAGTCACTGGTTTCATCCTCCCCTTCCCTTTACTTACTATTGGTTCTTGTGAAGTCATTGTACGATAGCATCACCATTCGACTTCACTAAGTGATTACGTGTACTGATTGGCTTCTCAATATCTTCCTACCTGATCCTTACTGCCTAGCTGCTATTAGTCATTGTGCTTTCACTTCATTGAATACGTGACTATGGTTTGCCTAGTGTAGTCTACCTTCCGCTGCATGGTAATAGGTTTATTTCTATCGTTTGTCTTTGAAACTTACATGTTTTGAAGACTTTCATAAAAATCGCCTATTCACCCCCCTCTAGTCGATCACTAGCACTTTCAATAGAGATATATCAAGACGCTTGATAAGTTTTTTCAATGAGTACATACCTTGACAAGATTTTGAAGTAGTTCAAAATGGAACAGTTAAAGAAGGAGTTCTTGCCTGTGTTGCAAGGTGTGAAGTTGAGTAAAGATTCAAAACCCGACCACAGCAGAAAATAGAAAGAGAATGAAAAGTCATTCCCTATGCCTTAGTCATAGGTTCTATAAAGTATGCTATGCTATTTACCAGTCCTATTGTATACTTTAGCATGTTTCTGGCAAGGGAGTACAATAATGATCTAGGAGTAGATCACTGGACAACGGTCAAAATTATCCTTAGAGGACTAAGGAAATATTTCTCGGTTATGCAGGTGATAAAAGAGTTCATCATAAAGAGTTACGTCAATGCAAGCTTTTTACATCGATCTAGATGACTCTAAGACTCGATCTGGATACATATTGAAAGTGGGAGCAATTAGCTAGAGTAGCTCAATGCAGAGCATTGTAGACATTGAAATTTGCGAAATACATACGGATCTGAATGTTGCAGACCCGTAGACTAAACTTCTCTCACAAGAAAAACATGATCACTCTTTGGGTGTTAATCACATAGCGATGTGAACTAGATTATTGACTCTAGTAAACCCTTTGGGTATTAGTCACATGGAGATGTGAACTAGATTATTGACTCTAGTGCAAGTGGGAGATTGAAGGAAATATGCCCTAGAGGCACTAATAAAGTTATTATTTATTTCCTTATATTATGATAAATGTTTATTATTCATGCTAGAATTGTATTAAACTGAAACATTAGTACATGTGTGAATACATAGACAAACAAAGTGTCAATAGTATGCCTCTACTTGACTAGCTCGTTGAATCAAAGATGGTTAAGTTTCCTAGCCATAGACCTGAGTTGTCATTTGATTAATAGGATCACATCATTAGAGAATGATGTGATTGACTTGACCCATCTGTTAGCTTAGCACGATGACGTTTAGTTTGTTGCTATTGCTTTCTTGATGACTTATACATGTTCCTATGACTATGAGATTATGCAACTCCCGATTACCGGAGGAACACTTTGTGTGCTACCAAACGTCACGACGTAACTGGGTGATTATAAAGGTGCTCTACGGGTGTATCCAATGGTACTTGTTGAGTTGGCATAGATCGAGGTTAGGATTTGTCACTCCGATTGTCGGAGAGGTATCTCTGGGCCCTCTCGGTAATGCACATCATTATAAGCCTTGCAAGCAATGCAACTGATGAGTTAGCTGGGGGATAATGCATTATGGAACGAGTAAAGAGACTTGCCGGTAACGATATTGAGCTCGGTATTGAGATACCGGCGATCGAATCTGGCGCAAGTAACATACCGATGACAAAGGGAACAACGTATGTTGTTATGCGATTTGACCGATAAAGATCTTCGTAGAATATGTAGGGGCCAATATGAACATCCAGGTTCCGCTATTGGTTATTGACCGGAGACGTGTCTCGGTCATGTCTACATAGTTCTCAAACCCGTAGGGTCCGCACGCTTAACGTTCGGTGACGATCGATATTATGAGTTTATGTGATTTGATGTACCGAAGGTAGTTCGAAGTCCCCAATGAGATCGGGGACATGACGAGGAGTCTCGAAATGGTCGAGACATAAAGATCGATATATTGGATGACTATATTCTGACATCGGAAAGGTTCCGAGTGATTTAGGAATTTTCGGAGTACTGGGGAGTTACGGGAATACGAGGAAGAAGTATTGGGCTTCATGGGCCAAGAGGTGGAAGAGAGGAGGCAGGGCGCACGCCCCCCTAGCCCAAACCGAAGTGGACTAGGGGGTCGTCCCCCCTTTCCTCCTTTCCTCCCTTTCCTTCCTTCTCCCTCTCCTCCTCCTAGTAGGAGTAGGACTGGGGAGTAGGACTCCTCCTCCTGGCGCGCCCTGCAAGGGCCGGCCGGCCTCCCCCCTTGCTCCTTTATATACGGGGGCAGGGGGCACCCTAGAACACACAAGTTGATTGTTCCAAGCCGTGTGCGGTGCGGTGCCCCCTTCCACCATAATCCACCTTGATCATATCGTAGTGGTGCTCAGGCGAAGCCCTGCGTCGGTAGCAACATCATCACCGTCATCACGCCGTCGTGCTGACGGAACTGTCCCGTGAAGCTCTGCTAGATCAGAGTTCGTGGGATGTCATCGAGTTGAACGTGTGCTGAACTCGGAGGTGCCGTGCGTTCGGTACTTGGATCGGTCAGATCGTGAAGACGTTCGACTACATCAACCGCGTTCTCATAACGCTTCCACTTACGGTCTACGAGGGTACGTAGACAATACTCTCCCATCTCATTGCTGTGCATCACCATGATCTTGCGTGTGCGTAGGATTTTTTTTGAAATTACTACGTTCCCCAACAGATCATGGTGTCATGCTGGTGACGATAGAGATCATGATAGTACTTTGGAGATGGAGATCAAAGGCGCAAGATGATCATGGCCATATCATGTCACATATTTTGATTGCACGTGATGTTTATCCTTTATGCATCTTATTTTGCTTAGTTCGGCGGTAGCATTATAAGATGATCTCTCACTAAATTTCAAGGTACAAGTGTTCTCCCTGAGTATGCACCGTTGCAAAAGTTCGTCGTGCTGAGACACCGCATGATGATCGGGTGTGATAAGCTCAACGTTCTTGTACAACGAGTGCAAGCCAGTTTTGCACACATAGAATACTCAGGTTAAACTTGATGAGCCTAGCATATACAGATATGGCCTCGGAACACTGAGACCGAAAGGTCGAGCGTGAATCATATAGTAGATATGATCAACATAGTGACGTTAACCATTGAAAACTACTCCATTTCACATGATGATCGGTTATGGTTTAGTTGAATTGGATCACGTGATCACTTATATGATTAGAGGGATGTCTATCTAAGTGGGATTTCTTAAGTAATATGATTAATTGAACATTAATTTATCATGAACTTAGTACCTGATAGTATTTGTATATCTATTTTGTAGATCAATTGCTCGCGTATAGCTTTCCCATTTTATTTATGATATGTTCCTAGAGAAAATTAAGTTGAAAGATGTTAGTAACAATGAAGCGGATTGGATTCGTGATCTGAGGATTATCCTCATTGCTGCACAGAAGAATTATGTCCTTGATGCACCGTTAGGTGACAGACCGATTGCAGGAGCAGATGCAGACATTATGAACATTTGGCGAGCTCGATAGGATGACTACTTGATAGTTTAGTGCACCATGATTTACGACTTAGAATCGGGGCTTCAAAGATAGTGATTGACAGAGTTCTCTAGTCACTATCACCAAGTTACTGGAACTTCATGATGAACTATAATATGCAAGGGATAAAGGAAACGATTCCCAAGCTCTTTGTGATGCTGAAATCCACGAAGATAGAAATCAAGAAAAGCATCAAGTGTTGATGGTTGACAAGACCACTAGTTTCCAGAAAAGGGCAAAGGGAAGAAGGGGAACTTCAAGAAGAACGACAAGCAAGTTGTTTCTCAAGTGAAGAAGCCCAAGTCTAGACCTAAGCCTGAGACTAAGTGCTTCTACTGCAAAGGGACTGGTCAACTGAAGCAGAACTGCCCTAGATACTTGGTGGATAAGAAGGATGGCAAAGTGAAAAAAGGTATATTAGATATACATGTTATTGATGTGTAGTTTACTAGTGTTTATAGCAACCCCTCGGCATTTGATACTGGTTCAGTTGCTAAGAGTAGTAACTCGAAATGGGAGTTGTAGAATGAAGAGAAATTAGTTAAGGGCAAGGTGACGATGTGTGTTGGAAGTAGTTCGAAGATTGATATGATCATCATCACACACTCCCTATACTTTCGGGATTAGTGTTGAATCTAAGTAAGTGTTATTTGGTGTTTGTATTGCGCATGAATATGATTTTATCATGTTTATTGCAATACAGTTATTCATTTAAGTTAGAGAATAATTGTTATTCTGTTTACATGAATAAAACCTTCTATGGTCATACACCCAATGAAAATGGTTTGTTGTATCTCGATCGTAGTGATACACATATTCATAATGTTGAAGCCAAAAGATGCATAGTTGATAATGATACTGCAACTTATTTGTGGCACTGCCGTTTAGGTCATATTGGTGTAAAGCGCATGAAGAAACTCCATTCTGATGGATTTTTGGAATCACTTGATTATGAATCACTTGGTACTTGCGAACCATGCCTCATGGGCAAGATGACTAAAATTCCGTTCTCCGGAACAATGGAGAAAGCAACAGATTTGTTGGAAATCATACATACTGATGTATGTGGTCTGATGAATATTGAGGCTCGCGGCGAATATCGTTATTTTCTCACCTTCACAGATGATTTGAGCAGATATGGGTATATCTACTTAATGAAACATGAATCTGAAACATTTGAAAAGTTTAAAGAATCTCAGAGTGAAGTGGAAAATCATCGTAACAAGAAAATAAAGTTTCTATGATCTGATCATGGAGGAGAATATTTGAGTTACGAGTTTGGTCTTCATTTGAAACAATGCGGAATAGTTTCGCAACTCATGCCACCTGGAATACCACATCGCAATGGTGTGTACGAACGTCATAATTGTACTTTACTAGATATGGTACGATCTACGATGTCTCTTACCGATTTACCACTATCGTTTTTGGGGTTATGCAATAGAGACAACTACATTCACGTGAAATAGGGAACCATCTAAATCCGTTGAGATGACACCGTATGAACTATGGTTTGGCAAGAAACCTAAGATGTAGTTTCTTAAAGTTTGGGGTTGCGATGCTTATGTGAAAGAGTTTCATCCTGATAAGCTCAAACCCAAATCGGAGAAATGTGTCTTCACAGGATACCCAAAGGAGACAGTTGGGTGCACCTTCTATCACAGATCCAAAGGCAAGACATTTGTTGCTAAGAATGGATCCTTTCTAGAGAAGGAATTTCTCTCAAAGGAAGTGAGTGGGAGGTGCTACCTCTTGAGCACTGCGTTGGATTTCCTTGAAGAGGAAAGGATGATGTAATAAAGTAGCATAAGTATTTCCCTCAGTTTTTGAGAACCAAGGTATCAATCCAGTAGGAGGCTACGTGCGAGTCCCTCGTACCTGCACAAAACAAATAACTCCTCGCAACCAACGCGATAAGGGGTTGTCAATCCCTTCACGATCACTTACGAGAGTGAGATCTGATAGATATGATAGAATAATATTTTTGGTATTTTGTGATAAAGATGAAAAGTAAAATAAAAAGCAAAGGAAATAACTAAGTATTGGAAGATTAATATGATGAAGATAGACCCGGGGGCCATAGGTTTCACTAGTGGCTTCTCTCAAGAGCATAAGTATTTTACGGTGGGTGAACGAATTACTGTTGAGCAATTGATAGAATTGAGCATAGCTATGAGAATATCTAGGTATGATCATGTATATAGGCATCACGTCCGAGACAAGTAGACCGACTCCTGCCTGCATCTACTACTATTACTCCACTCATCGACCGCTATCCAGCATGCATCTATAGTATTAAGTTCATGAAAACAGAGTAACGCCTTAAGCAAGATGACATGATGTAGAAGGATAAATTCATGCAATATGATAAAAAAACCATCTTGTTATCCTCGATGGCAACAATGCAATACGTTCCTTGCTGCCCCTACTGTCACTGGGAAAGGACACCACAAGATTGAACACAAAGCTAAGCACTTCTCCCATTGCAAGAAAGATCAATCTAGTAGGCCAAACCAAACTGATAATTCGAAGAGACTTGCAAAGATAACCAATCATACATAAAAGAATTCAGAGAAGATTCAAATATTGTTCATAGATAATATTGATCATAAACCCACAATTCATCGGTCTCAACAAACACACCACAAAAAGAAGATTACATCGAATAGATCTCCACAAGAGAGGGGGAGAACATTGTATTGAGATCCTAAAAGAGAGAAGAAGCCATCTAGCTAATAACTATGGACCCGAAGGTCTGAGGTAAACCACTCACACTTCATCGGAGAGGCTATGGTGTTGATGTAGAAGCCCTCCATGATGGATGCCCCCTCTGACGGAGCTCCGGAACTGGCCCCAAGATGGGATCTCATGGATACAAAAGGTTGCGGCGCTGGAATTAGGGTTTTGGCTCCGTGTCTGATCGTTTGGGGGTATGTAGGTATATATAGGAGGAAGGAGTACTTCGGTGGAGCAACAGGGAGCCCATGAGGGTGCAGGGCGCGCCTG